>NC_047088.1:241169569-241473766 GCF_902459505.1 Geotrypetes seraphini
GATATTCATGGCTGTTTATTTTTAAAGATGATCTCATTATTTTGTCGTTGGGGGCTTGCCAAGAAGATTTTTGTTTTCTCTGTGTTTAGTTTCAGTTTGAAGTTGGTGGTCCATTTTTTGATTTCTCTCATTGTGTGTGAAAGGATGTCTATAATTTCAGTTGCGATGTCATTTAAGGGGATTAGGATGGATATATCGTCTGCGTATATGTAGTGTTTTAAGTTTAATTTTTGTAGTCTGTCTCCGCGGGTGCCCGCAGGGAAACAGCACCCAAAATCGCCTCCTCTGATGTTATTACACAGAGCACTGAACTTCCAGCAGGTAAGAAACAGCCCTTCTCAGCAGCACCTCTCTCAAGCAGACTCTCTTCTGTTAGGCAGTGGCGGCTCATTTTCACTCGCAGGTGAAAGGCCCCGATGACATAGGGGCATCTGTCTCCGCGGGTGCCCGCAGGAAAATGGCACCCGAAATTGCCTCCTCTGATGTTGCTACACAGAGCACTGAACTCCCAGCAGGTAAGAAACAGCCCTTCTCAGCAGCACCTCTCTCAAGCAGACTCTCCTCTGTTAGGCAGTGGCGGCTCACTTTTCACTCGCAGGTGAAAGGCCCCGATGACGTAGGGGCGTCTGTCTCCGCAGGTGCCCGCAGGGAAACGCCTCCTCCGATGTCGCTACACAGAGCACTGAACTCCCAGCAGGTAAGAAACAGCAGAACCTCTCTCAAGCAGACTTTCCCTTAATGTAGTTTTTAATTATCTTTTAACGGTAACCCCTTATTCCTCAGATCAGAAATAAGGAAATGTTGGCAAAATCAGTATTATTTAAGGGAAATATGAAAGCATTTCGGTGGTAGTTGGAGACTAAGAGGTGGCAAAACAGTTTGAATTTCTTTGTAGTGGGAAAGAAAGCCAGGGTCTTTGTTAAGTAGGAGAAAGAGAGGTGTCAAAGCAGTTTCAAGTCCTTTGTAGTGGGAAAGAAAGCCCAAGGTCCTTGTTGACCCCTGTCCGGTGGGTATCATAATATTTTATCATTTTGATTTCAAAAGTCTTACTCTCTTGGATGGTCTTAAAATTTCCTTTCTGCATTCTCGCCATAAAATCATGTGGGCAGTGGGCAGTTTTTCCAAAGTGCTATCTGTATAAATTTCAAGAAAACAATCAGAAATATATCAAACAGCCAAAACTATGGTAAAATTCAAGGAAAAATAAATTAGATTACATTAAGAGGAGGGGAGGACCTGAATTCTAACTTACATAACTTCAAAACCACTTAAAAATCCCTAATCCACATATAGGAGAAGAAAAAAAAAAATCATGATATTTTACAGGTTAGTCTTGCCCCTAAGAAAATTTTCCAATTGAAGTGGTTCAAAGAAAATGTAATTATTCTCCTGGTGGGTCATCAAGGACTTACATGAAAACCTTAAGGGAACAAAAAACCCTCCCAGGCAAAAACTTTGACTTCAATTGAAGAAATAATCTTCTTTGAGCTTATTGGTCCTCTACACATCAGGGGATAAATATCCTTCCTATGAAGAAGAAAAAAAAAAAAAAAAAAAAAAAGAAGCTTTTATAACTCTAGTCTTCTCTGACTCATTCTATTATACACTATATTCTATATATAGCACCGCAAAAAATCAGTACCAAATAGAACAATGCTTAACGTGATTCTACAAGGTGCATGTGTCCTTTATAGAATTGCGCTAAGCACCTGAATATTGTATAACTTCTAGACGCACCCATGTAGGCCAGCTAAAACCAGGCCTAAATGCCTGCGCCAAAGTTGTGCGCCGATCGGGCATATTCTATGACAATGTGCATAACTTTTAAGAACACTCACAATCTGCCCATTCCCCTCCCATGGCCATTTCCCCTTTTTAAAATTCCACTCTAGAACTGTTGTATACTTTTTATTAAGCTCAAAATATATTTAAATAATGCACCACTTAAACAGGGCACGTGAATACAAAGATATTGCATAGAAAACCTTTTATTTTGTGGGAAAACGGCAATGTTATTTGCTAATTAGAGGAAAAGCTCCATTCACTGAATCAGAGCACATAAAAAAGATAGCTTTATATATTTCTTGCTCAAAGCTACCCTTTTTTTCAGAGTAAAGAGTGCTGCAATGAGCTAATTCTTAAAAGAGTTGTATTAAGCAAGCAAGGCTCATGAAAAATATATATTGCATGCATAGATAACTTCATTTCCAAAAGGTTAAGAACAAAAAAAAAGAGATATAGACCTCAGCATGTCTTGTAGTTCATTGCAAATGGAGGTCTCCAGCTGCACAATGGTGACCTCATTGTGAGATCATCAAGGTGCACCTGGAAGTTAGGATGCCACTAATAAAATAGGAATATGTGATGGGGGAGCTGACCATACTTGGGATTTAAACCCATGACCTTTGAAGAATGAATGCAACGCTCTAAAGCACTGAGCTAGAGCTGCTTTTTTTCCTGGGGGCTGTGATATGATACTTGAGGAGACCATACCTTAGGAGATCCCTCAGGTATCAAATCACAGGTCACAAAGAGCCACCTGAATGGAAGCTGCTGTAGCTTAATGGGTAAAAGCCCTGCCTAACTTTAGGCGCCTCTTAATAGAATTTCCCTCTTAGTGTGTAACTTAAAATGGGTGTGGCCTTAGGAGAATGGGCAGGTCAGGTGTATTCACTAAAGATGCACACACTATTTTAGAATTCAGGGGATCTGTGCCAAATTTACGCACAAGGATTTATACCAGGTTTCAGTTGGTTTAAATCCTCATTCCTATGTGCTATTCTATAAACAGTGCCCAACTCTGAGTGCCATTTATAGTATAAGAACATAAGAATAGCCTTACTGGGTCAGCCCAATGATCCATCTAGTCCAGTGGCTAATCCAGGTCACTACCACCTGGCAAAAATCCAAAGAGTAGCAACATTCCATGCTACCAATCCAGGGCAATCAGTGGCTTCCCCCTTGTATGTCTTAATAACAGACTGTGGACTTTTCCTCCAGGAAATTTTCCAATGCTTCCTTAAAACCAGCTACGTTATCCACTCTTACCACAACCTCTGGCAATGTGTTCCAGAGCTTAACTATTCTCTGAGTGAAAAAATATTTCCTCCTATTGGTTTTAAAAGTATTTCCCTGTAACTTCATCGAGTGTCCCCCAGTCTTTGTAATTTTTGCTGGAGAAAAAAAAAAAAAAAATCGATCCACTCGTACACATTCTACTCCACTCAGGATTTTGTAGACTTCAATCATATCTCCCTTCAGTTGTCTCTTTTCCAAGCTGAAGAGCCCTAACCTTTTCAGTCTTTCCTCATACGAGAGGAGTTCCATCCCCTTTATCATCTTGATCACTCTTTGAATCTTTTCTAGTTCATCTATATTTTTCTTGAGTTAAGGCAACCAGAATTGAACTCAATACTCCAGGTGAGGTCGCACCATAGAGCGATACTGATGCATTATAACATTCTTAGTCTTGTTAACCATCCCTTTTTTAATAATTCCTAGCATCTTGTTTGCTGTATTGGACACCACTGCACATTGAGCGGAAAGTTTCATCGTATTGTCTACAATGACACCCAGATCTGCTTAGCGTTTATTGTTTGGCACCCTAATTTGAGCACCATTTATAGAATTTAGTCCAGTATGTATTTTTGTGTCCCAAGACAGTGCACAATCTAAAGTTTATACTTGTGGTGATGGAGGGTTATGGGCCAGATTCTGTAAAGTGTAACCAAAGATGCACGCACAAATCAATGCGCACTGCCGATTTGTGCTTGCAACTTAATTGTTTAACAAGTTAACCAGTGCCAATAGTTGGCACAACTTTCTAAGTGCATTTGATTAAGCAATGTGTGTAAATTCTGGTACGCAAGTCTCAAAAGGGGACATGGCCAGGGGCGGATCATGGATGTTTCTAAAAGATAGGCGCACAGTTATTAAATATGCCTGATATGCGCACAACTTTATGCCTGGTTTTCATTGACCTAAAAGGGAGCAGAATGGGCAATTGGTCTGCTTGGTTTGGAATTTCCGTTGTGCAATAACACTAGCTTCTCTGTGAAGAATCAATGAAGAGACAACATTCATCCGGACAATGCACTTGTGACAAACTGCTGAAGAACCCGTTGATGACATGACAAAAGCACATAGAGCCATTTACTGTAGTGATAATACGGAGCAGTTAATACCATCTCAGTAGGTGGCATTAATTGTATCTGTGTTCTCTGCAGTAGATTTAACATGTGGTAAATGGACTGTCTCTGTGTTAACTTTATGGCAAGTTGCTGGGAATGCCTTAACATAAGATTTAAAGAGATCCCAACGCCAAACCTGACTGAAACATAAGACCTTGACAGTGACTCATTTTACGTGAAGTATATTGCTCACTGATCTTGTCATCGGTCTTTACTTAATATGTCATCCTTTATTTTATCATCCTTGTAAAAATATAAATTGTCCAATAAATTGAAAATGAATTCACGTATCTGTGAAGCATGAAATACATTCATTTGGTCCCAATATCATTAGACAAGTTCATTCTGTCCAAATGCCAACAGTGGCCACATTTCACATCCATCCAACGCTGCATCAGGGCTTGGACCTGAGTAATAAACACAAGCAGATAACTAATATTAATTGCAATCTAAAATTTACAAATTTTATAAAATCCCACCTTCGTAATGTTCACTGACCAAACTTCACCGTGTTTTTCAGTTCATATGTATGTATAAAAATGGCGCCCATCATCTAGGACACCTTCCTTTAAACAATCCCTTCAATGTACCAACCATTAAGAGATCAGTTACTCTAAAGAAGCCCAATCCACTTCGAGATTCAACTCACCCAGCCACATGGTGCATAAGGTGAATATCCACTGTTGTTCCTTATAATTCAAAAGTCTTTCTAAATCACCTCCCTCTCAGCCCATCTCAGCCGTATCAATGACTGTCCACTGCATATCCCTAGTCGTATGATGTTTGTCGCACAAGTGTTGCACTAAAAGGGCAGAAAGGTACTCGTTTAAAATACAGGATTTATGTTCAGTAAGTCTCATTTTAACCTGCCGTGATGTGCACCCTTTATAGATTAAGACCTTCTTTTACTAAGGTGCGTTAGCATTTAGCAAACGCTAATTTGATTATAGCGCGCTAATAGGTTAGTGCACCTTAGTAAAAGAGGGGGTAAGGTACAGGGGCACTTGATCATATAAATCACATTATTAGAGAGGCAGGTGGTATCAGCTCTCAATTCTATCACCCAATTCTTACCCAGAATGTCAATAAAGGCGCCCTCAAAAGTGAGAGCACACCATTGGCAAAGGACACATTATACAGATCCCTGGTGAGACCTCACCTGGAGTACTGTGTCCAGTTTTGGAGGCCTCATTCCCAAAAGGATGTGAAGAGAATGGAGTCGATCCAAAGAATGGCCACTAGGATGGTTTCAGGATTTAAAGACATCCCATACAAAGAACGCTTAACCAGACTGCGCTTATATTCTCTTGAGGAGCGTAGAGAAAGGGGGGGACATGATTAAAATATTCAAATACATCACGGGTCGCATTGAAGTGGATGAAGAAATATTTTTTCTGAAGGGTTCCACATCGACACCGAGGGCATCCATTAAAACTTAAGGGGGGAAGATTCCATGGCAACACCAGGAAATACTTCTTCACCGAACGGGTGATCGATCGATGGGATAGTCTTCCTCGCCAGGTGGTCGAGGCCAGTAGAGTTTTGCTTAAAAGATGGATACTTCAGGTGGGGGGTTTGTCTTGAGTAGACTTGTGGGAGGGAGGGTTATTGTGTGGGCAGACTTGTTGGGCCGCCGGCTCTTTTCTGCCGTCAAACTCTTCTGTTTCTATGATGGCTCAATAGTGGCGAGGAACTCTCAGTATAGTCATTTATAAGATAACATCTGCCTGGTAGTACGACCCCTCTATGATAAGCTATCAAAAAGGGGTATGAGAAACAAGTATGTAATAATAATGCCGACCAATGCTTAGATAATAAATTAGTCACCCGCTTACTCATACCCCCTCTTTTACTAAAGTGCACTAACCGATTTAGCGAATGCTTAGATAATAAATTAGTCACCCGCTTACTCATACCCCCTCTTTTACTAAGGTGCACTAACTGAATTAGCGCATGCTAAACCCTAACACATCCATAGACTAATATGCACGCGTTAGCATCTAGCATGCGCTAATTCAATTAGTGTGTGCTAAATCGGTTTGCTCGCACTAAATCAGTTAGCTCACCTTAGTAAAAGGACCTAATAGCGTCATATGGTAACACCACAACTACTCTCTCCTCCTCTACAACTGCTTTATATTGTAATAAAAAATCCCACTGAGCAATTTGACAGCATGAATCTCAGTTTCATCTAGTGTTGAACAAATATGTTGAATTTGCAAAAACTGACTAATAGGGAGATTAGTTCTCAAACGATACAGGTAAAATTAATTAAAATGTAATAAAGTACTACATGCAGCTTCCTTCCAATATACTGAAAAAAATTAATTATGTTTGCTATGAATGAAAATTTCAATCAGATTTGGCGTTGGGATTCTCTAAATCAGTGATATTTTACACCCCCAACCTTTGACCCCTTTTAATTTTTTTCAGAATAAGAAAAACCATACTAGGTTAGGCCAGTGGTCCACCTGGCCCAGAATCTTGCTTCCACAGTGGCAAAACAGATCACAAGTACCTGTCAGAAACCCTAACATTGGAACTCAGACATCAGCCATAACCTTTGAACCCCAATTTATATCACCTAATTCCAACCAACCTAGGATTATTGGCATAATATTGGCCGAAGCTTTATTTATAACACATTAAATTCCATAACCAATTTCAATAGTTGAGAACAAATTTAAATCATACACCAAAATACAAACTATCAATATGCTGAATACTCACTGGAGCCATTTGCTTACAAAACTAGCTCCAGATATCCACCATATTACTTTATAACATTTTGCGACTTACAGTGTCGTCAAGCCACCTTAGCTCTCAGTGGTGCCGCCCACAAATTCATATTTTAATGACTCAGATATCAAGTCTCAACTTTACCCCTTCCAATATAAATGTTCTTGTCTAGGCCCACAAAGCTGCGACCAACCTCCTGCAGCCCCCCCCCCCCCTCTATAAACTAATACAGCAGCAGAAGGGAGGGAAACTCTGCTCCCTGCTACCACCTCCCTCCTCCCCCAAAATTTTCATCCTTCAGCCCCCCCTTTCCTATTCTTCTTGACTCCTCCTTACCTTCCCCATCCTACCAATCCCGTAGTCCTTGTTTCTCCAATCTCCTCCCCTCTCTATCCCTCCTCCAATCCTATATTTCCCTACCTCAGCTCTTTTTTTTCTATCCTCCTTCTGGCTGGCTATCACCCAATGTTATCTGCCAGCCAACCAAACTTGGGTGGCTCCCAAATAGTAGCAACATTAAGAACATAAGAACATAAGCAATGCCTCTGCTGGGTCAGACCTGAGGTCCATCATGCCCAGCAGTCCGCTCACGCGGCGGCCCAACAGGTCCAGGACCTGTGCAGTAATCCTCTATTTATACCCCTCTATCCCCTTTTCCAGCAGGAAATTGTCCAATCCTTTCTTAAACCCCTGTACTGTACTCTGCCCTATTACTCCCTCTGGAAGCGCATTCCAGGTGTCCACCACTCGTTGGGTAAAGAAGAACTTCCTAGCATTCGTTTTAAATCTGTCCCCTTTCAACTTTTCCAAGTGTCCTCTTGTTCTTTTATTTTTCGAAAGTTTGAAGAATCTGTCCTTCTCTACTCTCTCTATGCCCTTCATGATCTTATAAGTCTCTATCATATCCCCTCTAAGTCTCCTCTTCTCCAGGGAAAAGAGACCCAGTTTCTCCAATCTCTCAGCGTATGAGAGGTTTTCCATCCCTTTTATCAAGCGTGTCGCTCTCCTCTGAACCCTCTCGAGTAACGCCATATCCTTCCTAAGGTACGGAGACCAATATTGGACGCAGTATTCCAGATGCGGGCGCACCATCGCCCGATACAATGGCAGGATAACTTCTTTTGTCCTTGTTGTAATACCCTTCTTGATTATGCCTAGCATTCTATTTGCTTTCTTAGCGGCTGTTGCGCACTGTGCCGTCGGCTTCATTGTCATGTCCACCATTACCCCCAAGTCCCTTTCTTGGTTGCTCTCATTCAATAATATCCCTCCCATCGTATAGTTGTACCTCGGGTTTCTGTTTCCAACATGCAATACTTTACATTTCTCAACGTTGAACTTCATCTGCCATCTCGCCGCCCATTCCCCCAATTTGTTCAAGTCCCTTTGCAATTCTTCGCATTCCTCTTTAGTCCCAGCTCCACTAAATAGTTTTGTATCGTCCGCAAATTTTATTATCTCACACTTCGTGCCTGTTTCTAGATCATTTATGAATATATTAAATAGCAGCGGCCCGAGCACTGAGCCCTGCGGAACACCACTCGTGACCCCCATCCAGTCCGAGTAGTGGCCCTTCACCCCTACCCTCTGTTTCCTACCCGCCAACCAGTTTCTGATCCATCTATGTACGTCTCCGTCCACTCCATGGTTCTTCAGTTTCCGGAGTAGACGTTCGTGAGGCACCTTGTCAAAGGCTTTTTGGAAATCAAGGTATATGATGTCTATGGGGTCTCCTCTGTCCATCCGTTTGTTAATTCCTTCGAAGAAGTGCAATAAGTTCGTTAGGCACGATCTCCCCCTGCAGAAACCATGTTGGGTTGTTTTCAAAAGTTCGTTTCTTTCCAGATGTTCATCGATGTGTTCTTTAATCAGTGCTTCCGTCAGTTTCCCCGGAACCGAAGTCAAACTCACTGGTCTGTAGTTTCCCGGGTCACCTCTTGATCCCTTTTTAAAGATGGGCGTGACATTGGCTATCTTCCAATCCTCCGGGATCATGCCTGTTTTCAAGGATAGGTTGCAAATTTGCTGCAGTAGTTCCGCTATCTCCTCCTTTAATTCCTTCAGAACCCTGGGATGGATTCCGTCCGGACCCGGGGATTTGTCAGTTTTAAGTTTTTCTATCTGCCTGTGTACATCATCAAGGCTCACTTCCATGGATGTTAATTTTTCTGCTTGATTTCCATTGAATATTTGTTCAGGTTCCGGTATGTTGGTTGTGTCTTCGTTTGTAAATACAGACGAGAAGAACATGTTGAGTCTTTCTGCGACTTCTTTCTCCTCCTTCACCGCTCCCTTCCTGTCTCCTTCGTCCAGCGGTCCTACCTCCTCCCTAGCTGGCTGTTTCCCTTTAACATATCTGAAGAACGGTTTGAAATTTCGTGCCTCCCTGGCTAGCCTCTCTTCATACTCTCTTTTGGCTTTTCGAACCACACGGTGACATTCTTTTTGATACTTCCTGTGCTCCTTCTGGTTCCCTTCAGTTTTGTCCTTTTTCCATTCCCTGAATGAATTTTTCTTATTGCCTATCGCTTCCTTCACTATTTTAGTCATCCATACTGGGTCTTTTGTTCGACCCTTTTTGCACCCCTTTCTGAATCTGGGGATGTGCAGATTTTGTGCCTCGCTCACTGTGTCTTTGAAAAAAGACCAGGCATGTTCTGCTGTTTGCCATTTTTTGGAAGTGTTCCTAAGTTTCTTCCTTACCATTTCCCTCATTGCTTCATAGTTTCCTTTCCTGAAGTTGAAAGATGTCGCTATGGTTCTCTTTCCGTTCGGTATGCCTACTTCAACCTTGAACTTGATCATATTATGATCACTGTTTCCCAACGGTCCCACTACTTCCACTTCCTTTGCAGGTCCCCTTAGTCCATTTAGGATTAAATCCAGAGTGGCATTTCCTCTCGTCGGTTCTCTAACAAGCTGCTCCATGAAGCAATCTTGTATAGCCTCCAGGAATTCTGTCTCCCTAGCGCATCTTGAGCTTCCAAGACTCCAGTCTATCCCAGGATAGTTGAAGTCTCCCATAACAACTGTGTAACCACTTTTGCATTCTCGCTTCATCTCGGCATCCATTTCTTTATCGCTATCTCCGGTTTGCCCGGGTGGACGATAGTATAGGCCCATCTTTATTTCATGCCCTTTCCTACCCGGTATTTTAACCCATAGCAATTCCAGTTTGTTGATCATCTCCGCTGTGTCCATTCTTGTCGATTGTATGCTTTCTTTTACGTATAGGGCTATTCCTCCTCCTTTCTGACCTGACCTATCCCGGCGATAGAGCTTGTACCCCGGCAGTGCTGTATCCCATTTGTTTTCCTCATTCCACCACGTTTCAGAGATTCCAATGATGTCTATGTCCTCTGCATTGGCCATGGCTTCTAGCTCCCCCATTTTGTTTCTTAAACTCCTTGCATTAGTATATATGCAGTTTAGATCCTGGCATTTTGTCGTCTTCATTTCTTTTCCCTGTGCTTCAGTCTTTGGTGTCTTCTCTTTTGCTACAATCTTTCTAACCTCCTCTTCTGGGTTAGTTGACTCCTGTAATTTGTCTCTTGTCTCTTCCCTGCCTTTTTTCCCCTTAGTATCTTCACGGGATACCTTCTTCCGAATCATCGACGCTAGGTCGACTGTCGGCTTTCCCCTTTCTCTTAGTTTAAAGCCTGTTCTATTCCTCTCTTGACGTTGTTTGCTAGAAGTCTTGTTCCCGCCACGCTCAGGTGCAGTCCATCTCTCCTGTAGAGCTTGCTCTTGCCCCAGAACGTTGTCCAGTTCCTCACGAAGTGGAACCCTTCTTCCTCACACCATCTCCTCATCCATGCATTTATTGATTGTAGTTCTTCCTGCCTTTTCACATCTGCCCTCGGTACCGGTAGGATCTCTGAGAATGCTATCTTCTGGGTCCTCATCTTCAGTTTCCTTCCTAGAATCTTGAACTGTTCTATCAGCGTGCCTCTTCTGTAGTCTCTCCTGCTGACATCATTCGTCCCGATGTGGATCATTACTGCGGTCTCTTCCGTCTCCGCTCCTTCCAGGACCTTCCCAATTTTGTCCACGATGTCCTTGGTTCTCGCTCCTGGGAGGCAGGTCACCAGTCGATCCTCTCTTCCTCCTGCTATGTGGCTGTCCACATGCCTCAATATCGAGTCTCCCACCAGGATCGCTGACTTTCCCTTCTTCAATTTTCTTATCGGTCTCAGGTCAATGTCCTCGGTGTGCTTAGCTCTCTCTTCTTCTGGGCATCGACTAGCCAATTCTTCCCCCTCGTGTGGTATTCTTCTGTGGGTGTCTTCTTTGAGGTCATCTGCTTCTTGCTCCCCCTTCCAAGTTGGTGTTGCATCATCTCTCATCTGGAGTTCGTTCTCTTCCACCCTCCTCCTGTATGCTTCCTCAATGAATTCCTCGAGTTCCCTGACTTCCTTCTCAATGTGTTTCTCACTCCTGAAGTCTTCAAATGCCCTGGTAGGGTCCTCCGTGGTGTAAAGTCCTTCTAGCTCCTGTATCTTGTCCTCAAGTCGCTTGACTTCTTTCTTCAAGCTTTTCAGCTCCTGACACCGACTGCATACGTATGACTGTCTCCCCGAGGGGAGGTAGTCATACATATGACAGTCCGCGCAGAACACTGGAAAGCTCATCTTCTGGTTACCTTCTGCTTCCATCGGGGTTACTACTTTAAGAAAACAGATAAGTTTACGTGTTCCTTCGGTGCCTGCTTCCTTCTGCACCTGCTTCTTGCTTTACTGCCTTCTGCCTTTGTATGGACTGCCTACGCTCTACCTTTCCTTACTTTTGTTTGTGTGATTGTTCTTTCTGTGTCTGGTGCCTTTGCACAACCTTGCCTAACTTTTGCTTGTGTGTGGTTGTTCCTTCTGTATCTGCTTCTTGCCTTGCTGCTTTCTTGTGTGTGTTGTCTTTTCTCTTCCTTACCTTACTGCTGCTTGTGTGTTCGTCTCTTCTGCGCTGCTTGCCACTTCCTCACCTTTCAGTCCTTCCCTGTGCTCTTGGGTGTAGTGACTTGGCCCTTCTTGAGGCCCTTCGCGCCTAACGGCTGTGCGCCGTTGGCTCCGCCCCCTTTTATGGGGGGTTCGGGTGCTGACTCCTCTGACGCGGTGGGGGTGGGCGGAGCTAACTCTCGCCCAGCCCCTAGCCTCCTGCTCTCCTCTGTCTCCCTCCTCTGCTCGTTTTTGCTTCTAAAACTGCTTTTCTCCCTTGCTGCTTCTACTCCTCTTGCCTGATGCTGTGCACCACGTTCGTCGTTGGCTCCGCCCCCTTTTATGGGGGGTTCGGGTGCTGACTCCTCTGACGCAGTGGGGGTGGGCGGAGCTAACTCTCGCCCAGCCCCTAGCCTCCTGCTCTCCTCTGTCTCCCTCCTCTGTCTCCCTCCCATATCTATCTCAATAGCAGACTATGGATCAAGGAACTTGTCCAAACCTTTTTTAAACCCAGGTATATTAACTGCTGTTACCACATCCACCAGCAATGAGTTCCAGAGCTTAACTATTCAGTGAGTGAAAAAGAATATATATATATTTCCTCCTATTTGTTTTAAAGGTATTTCCATGTAATATTCCAGCACAGAGGCCCTGCAGTCAATATTTGCCATTAACATATTGATAACCGCAAAGGTTTTAACATAGTTTAGTAGAAGGGATCGAAAGTAAATACAGGGGCTAGAGGAGGAACTGATGTATGAACAGGGGATTGCTTTACATTGTTTTACACAATCTACATCACTTATTGCACAGCTGAACTATTTAAGTTCCACATTCTGTGAATACATTATGCTCCGAGGCTGACTAAAGTCTCAAATTGTTATTTTTCACATGGAGAGACTTGATTTCCCAGTAGTATTGTACTAACGACTCATTGTATGGAAAATGCAATGTGATCTGCTGAAGTTGGAATTAATAGACTGCTTGCATGTTTGTTTGTTTTTCTTTATTTTTCCCTTTAAGCTATTGAAAGATGTTTGAAGTTATATTGTATGCCGTTAAGTTTTGGATTGGAATACTAGATAAACAACCTAATCAAGAATCAAGAATTGTGATTGTTCTTTTGATGGGCCCTTTACGTGATTTTCTGATGATTATATGCTAATATGTGATTTTATTTCAAGTTTCAAGTTTACTAAAAATTTGTTTGACCGCTTAATCCAATTTCTAAGCGGTTAACATAATAAAATTACACAAAACAGATTAAACATATTAAAACAGGGAAGACAAATGACTTACACAAACATACGGCAACAAAAGGACAGATGGGGAAGAACTACAATAAATATAGGATAGATAAGTCATAAAGGCTAAAACAGTAGGTTGGGTAAAAGATTGTCAAAAAGGAAAAAAAAAAAAAAGAAAGAGGCCATTTAACAAAAAGCGTCTCGGAATAGAAATGTTTTTAGTTCTATTTTAAATTGTTTTATATCTAATTCGTTACGGAGATATATAGGCAGTAAATTCCAAAGTGAAGGGGCAGTAACAGCAAAGTTGTTGGTGCGTAAAGTATTTATTGATTTTAATGATGGTATAACTATATATTTGTCTTATTGAATTATGTATGTAACGATATGTAAACCGTTTAGGTTTAAATGGTATATAAATTTTTTAAATAAATAAATGTGTAATGAAACATCATATATTTTGGAGGAAAAATGATCTCGGAGGACAATTAACCCTGAAAATTAAACGTCTTCTGGATATCTCCAATATTTACGCAGTTCCAAATTGTACAAAAAAAGTCCACCAAAGTGGTTCCCACAAAAACAACCGCAAAGCAGAAAGCAAAAAAAAATGTGGAACTGATGATCTTGATATACAATTTATTTGAAAATGGTGCAGAAGTATATACAATAAAACAAAAGACACAATAAAAATGTGACATAGACCCGACATGGGCCGTGTTTCGGTCGTGACAATGACCTTCTTCCGGGGTCTAGTCTTGCTATGAGCTACAAGCTTAAAAATGCAACAAAGCAAAGCAACACAACAAAATGTGTACTGTACACTCCGAGTGTAGTCTGCAAATCGTACAAAATGAATCCATTTGAATATGTTGCTCTCTGCCAAAGATGTTGACTGCGGTCAATTTGTGCAGCAGTCCTACTGAATTTCCCACTTCTAGCTAGTTCTTACCCAAACCTTTTAACTTCTTGTGTTTTCATATGCTTTTTTTTTCATATACAACAGTTTTACTGTGCTTTGGCACCCAGCTATCGATTTTTACGGAAAGGGTGGTAGATGCATGGAACAATCTCCCGGAAGAGGTGGTAGAAATAGAGACTGTGTCTGAATTCAAGAGGGCCTGGGATAGGCACGTGGGGTCTCTCGGAGAGAGAAACAGATAATGGTTCCTGTGGATGGGCAGACTAGATGGGCCATTTGGCCTTTATCTGCCGTCATGTTTCTATGTTTCAATTCTCCACATTTGTGTTTTTGAGATTTGGATGTTTACCTCCACAATTCACAAATACATCATTTACGATCGGACCCTTGAGGAAGGCTTGTTAGCCAAAACACGGCCCGTGTCAAGTGCATTAGACCTCTATATGATCTATGTGGACAGGTTTTTGTCCTGTTTGAAAACGTTTGGAAGAAATAAAAGGAAAGTCAAGAACGTAGTGTTTTCCACAGTCTGTTTTTCTGGTTCATAGTCATTCGCGCGCGGGACTTCGGCGCGCTGACATTGCAGCGCAGACAAATTGGCGCAAGACCCCAGCGCGCCACCTAAAAAGTTACTTTTAAAGAGCTCCGACGCGGGGTGTGAGTGGAGAAACCCCCCCAGTTTACTTCATACTCTTCGCGCTGCTGTTGGGGGGGTTGGAACCCTGCATTATAGAGTAAACGTAACTTTTTCCGTCGGAGCTCTTTAAAAGTAACTTTTTAGGCGGCGCGCTGGGGTTTTGCGCTGAATTGTCGCTGCTGCAATGTCGGCGCCAAGTCTCACGTGCTTTTGTCCCGTCACCGTTTTTCTGCATATGCTAGTTGGCATGTGACTTTCCTTTTTCCTTGTTTCAAGTGCACAAGCAGTTTAAATGATCATTTTCTCAACATTCTGCTGCATGACTTATATTCTGCCGGTTTTGCTATACTCACATTAGTCCTCTCCTGAAGTCACTTCATTGGTTCCCCTTCCATTTCTGCATGCAGTTTAAACTCCTCTTATCGATATTGCGCTCACTCTGCAGCTCCTCAGTATCTCTCCTCCCTTACCTCTCCTTATAATCCTCCCTGGAAACTCAATTCATCATCTTTACCCTTCTCCTCTACAGCCAGTTCCAGACTCCGTCCCTTCTGCCTTGCTACACCGTATGCCTGGGACAGACTGCCTGAGTCAGTGCGTCAAGCTCAGTCTCTGGCAGTATTGCAATCTAGGCTAAAAGTCCACTTTTTTGAAGCTACTTTTAACTCCTAATTCTCACTAACTTGTAAAGTACCCATGTCTGTTTTATTATTCCTTCTTTGTGAAATTCCCTAACCCTTATTTGTCCTGTTTGTCTGTTTTAATTAGATTGTAAGCTCTATTGAGCAGAGATTGTCTCTTAAGCACTGCGTTCGTCTGGCAGCAATATAGAAATGATAAGAAGTGTATTATAGTATTATTAACATAGAAACATAGAAAATGACGGCAGAAAAGGACCATGGCTCATCTAGTCTACCCACACTAATGACCCAACCCCTAACTACCTCCATGAAGAGATCCCACATGCCAATCCCATCTTTTCTTAAAATCTGGCACGCTGCTGACCTCAATTACCTGTAGTGGAAGATTATTCCAGCGATCAACCACCCTTTCGGTGAAGAAATATTTTCTGGTGTCGCCATGAAATTTCCCTCCCCTGATTTTCAACGGATGCTGCCCTCTTATTGCCTTGGGTCCTTTAAGAAAAAAGAGATCTTATTCCACCTCGATACGGCCCGTGACATATTTGAACGTCTCGATCATGTCTCCCCTCTCTCTGCGTTCCTCGAGTGAGTATAGCTGCAACTTACCCAGCCGTTCCTCATACGGGAGATCCTTGAGTTCTGAGACCTTCCTGGTTGGCCATTCGCTGAACCGACTCAACTCTCAGCACTTCTTTTTGATAATGTGGCCTCCAGAATTGTACACAGTATTCCAGATGGGGTCTCACCATGGATCTGTACAATAGTAGTAAGTGTCCTGTGTATCTTTCTTAGGAGAAGAAAATGGATTAAAACCATTCAAGGCACCTTAAGACAAGTTTTGCCAGAATATATCACAACTATTCATATTAAAAAAAAAAAAAATCATATCCATGCTACTCTATGGATTTAGCATGTGTGATGAAATGCAAAAATGTAAAGAATGGTATACTGATGAAACAAAGCTAGATACAATAAAACAAAATAAAGACTGATCTGACAGCTTGCTCAGTAGTTAAACATTTCTCAAGGGATGATCACTTCCTTAGGAGCAAATAAACTAACCCATAAAATACGAGGTTAGCAGCTGTTTTCTATCAAAATAATATATGGATACAGATGAGCTCTTGGCTTCATTGCATGTATTGCTAATTCTTATGAAAAACTTTATGCATTTTCAGCAGTGGCATTGCATAAAACTCTTTCCAAAATGTAGCTCCCTTTTCACTACAGTGGAAGCTGGTCAAAAGGACAGCTGTCCCCATGTCAGAGGCTCTGCCGGAGGGGCTCAAATCCCTGGTAAGTTAGCGACTTTCATTTCCTGCCTACTTTTTGCACATGCCTGTCTTATCAAAGTTTCTCATTAATGATCTCTTGTCATGTTTTTGCATCACATTTCCCAAAATTTTCCATATGGAACCCGCTTTAGCGTCACTTCACAAATTAATAAAGGCTTTTTTCAATGACTTCACAATTAGAATATTTAAGAATAGCTTTGAGCTCCTTAAACAAAGCCACAATAGAGGTTTCTACTGCGAGCCAGTGAGGTAAATGCTCCAATTCTCATAGAAATTCAATGAGCGTCAGAGCATTTACCTCACTGGTTCGCAGTAAAAACCTCTACTATAGATTTGTAAAAGCCAGTGTTTATTTTTTTCCAATTATATTCATGTGTACATATGTTACAAAAAAGAAAGGCAAAAAAACTATAATAAAGAAATTATCCTAGTTAATAAAGATCATCTTATGTCCGCAATAGGGAGATTACTGTTGCAAAATTAAGGATTAAATAATAAGCATTTAAACACCGGTTAATATGCCACTTTATCCATGTAGGTTAACTCCAATAATGAAATCTTGCAACTGTAATTGCAAAAATAGGGTTTTTTGTAAAGTAACTTTAGAAAAGCACACAAATGTAAAGCATTTGAAATTAAAATACTAAGAAATGCAAGGTCATGCATTTGGACTGCAAAACCCCAAGGGAATGGTACAATTTATGAGGTGAAGAACTTAGGTGCATGACAGAAGAGGGGAACTTGGGTGTGATTGTGTGATAATTTTAAGATGGCCAAACAGGTTGAAAAGGTGATGGCGAAAGCTAGAAGGATGCTAGGGTGCATAGGGAGAGGTATGGCTAGTAGGAAAAAGGAGGTACTGATGTCCCTGTGTAAGACTCTGGTGAGACCTCATTTAAAATATTGTGTACAATTCTGGAGGCTGCACTTTCAAAAAGATATAAAAAGAATGGAGTCAGTCAAGAGGAAGGCTACTAAAATGGTGTGTGGTCTTCATCATAAGGCGTATGGGGACAGACTTAAAGATCACAAACTGTATACTTTGGAGGAAAGGCGGGAGAGGGGAGATGTGATAGAGACGTTTAAATACCGACGTGACGTAAATGCGTATGAGTCGAGTCTCTTTCATTTGAAAGGCAACTCTGCAATGAGAGGGCATAGGATGAAGTTAAGAGGTGATAGGCTCCGGAGTAATCTAAGGAAATACTTTTTTACAGAAAGGGTGGTGGATGCATGGAACAGTCTCCCGGAAGAGGTGGTGGAGACAGAGACTGTGTCTGATTTCAAGAAAGTAATGTGGGATCTCTTAGAGAGAGAAAGAGATAATGGTTACTGTGGATAGGCAACTGGATGGGCCATTTGGCCTTTATCTGCCATCATGTTTCTGTTTCTATAACCATAAAGCTCTATGACATCACAATGCAGGTGCAAAGAGTCTTAGCCAATAGGAAGAAGAGATGCAAATGTTAAGAGCCTTAGCCAATTGGGAGAGGAGGAGATAGTAGATGCTCTGGATGGGCCATTTGGCCTTTATCTGCCATCATGCTTCTGTGAAGAATGAAATTTGGAAACATGCTGAGGCCCATATTCTATAAACCACACTGTAAGTTAGGTGCAGGTAGGCGTCTTGATCGTGCCTAACTTAATTGTTTTAATTGGCACGGTAATTGATCATGTTGTTTAAAACCAATGATAATCTCATTTTTTTAAAAAGTAGGTGCTGCTAGGCGTTTGTCGGGGTAGGCTCCGGAATCATGCCTAGAGCACACTGACTAGTGCCACATAAGGTTAAATTAGTCATGGTTAGGTGCCAGGAATGTAAGCCTGTAAAACCCTGGCCTATGTTATCGGCACCTAAGGCCCTCTTTTACAAAGGTGCGCTAAGCATTTTAGCATGCGTTAAGCGCATGCTAAATCAATGCACGTGCTAACCACTAATGCGTCCATAGGATAACATGCACGCGTTAGCGTTTAGCGCGTGATTAGCGCGCGCTAATATTTACCGTGCACTAAAAAGCATAGCACACCTTAGTAAAAGAGGAGGTAAGTTTTTTTTTCTGAGGTGCCACTATCTGTGATTCCGTTAATGGCTCCTAAGCATGATTGACATTTGGCTGGTGCCTAAAAGACTCCAGAATTGACTTTCTTACCCTTGTTAAAATATAGATCCTTTGAATTGCAGAGTTTTACTCCCTCTGCCAGCTCAGTCAATACCTCCCATCGTTCCCAAATGAATGGCCTATAATAGTAGGGTTATCAGATATCCGTATTTCTGAGGACATGTCTGGGGATCTGGACGGATTTTCAAAACCTGGCACTTTGTCCAGATTTTGAAAATCTTCTGGCAATGAGCGACGTCGGGACGCCATTTGCAGATGCGCGGATGCAACGCGGTGACTTCGCGTGCATGTGTGCAATCTCATCACATCACACCAGCGCATGCGCAAATGTTGTCCGACGTCGCTCGTTGCTCGGGCAGGTCGAAGGGGGCAGGGCAGGGATGGGGGGCGGGCCTGGGGAAGAAATGAGGGCATGACTGGCCGGAACGGGGTGGGCATGAGGGCGGGGCCATGGATCCGGATTTTCCATTTGGAAAATCTGGCAACCCTATATAATAGTGTTGTATCTGCTTTTCTGTGTAGGGTACCACATACCTGTATTTGGAGTGCAACTGCCACCGTGCAGGTTTTCCCCGTGTTATTTATTTAGCTCCCCCTTTTTCAAAACCGCGGAAGTGGTTTTTAGCGCAGGCCAGCGTGCTGAATGCTCTGCGCTGCTCCCGATGCTCATTAGAACTCTATGAGTGTCGGGAGCAGCGTAGAGCATTCAGTGCACTGGCCTGCGCTAAAAAATGCTTCCACGGTTTTGTAAAAGGGGGGAGGATGGTTATATACTTATTGTGGTTTATTAACTACCTTTATGAAGAGATTCACCCCAAGGCAGTGCGCACAAGGTGCAGTTCAATATAAAACTTAACAGCATATCAAAAGTAAAATGACCAAATACTCATATAATCATAAATTAAGCCAAAATAATCCTCCTAACTGCAAAACTCTTGGATACAGTTTTTTTTAAAAAAGACAGAAATCTCCTTTGGGTTGGCCTTGAAAGGTCAAGAAAAACAAACTCTAATCTTGTGATTCAAAAAGAGTTCCTCATGATGTCTGGAAAACAATTTTAACATCCATTTATGATCGTGCTTCAGTACAGGATGTATCATTAATGTGGCAGTTTGCAATCCCAAATTTTCATCCTCAATGAACTGAATCGGAATTAAATTATCAAATAACGTTTCTGCTCCATTTACAATCGGTTGATATGAAGGTTTCTTAACATATGCCAAAAGGTAATATATTTTGGATACCGGTAGAAAAAAAAACTGTCCTGGTAATATCTTTTAAATGTAAGCTGAGCAACAGAAGGAAGCTTTGGAAAAT
This sequence comes from Geotrypetes seraphini, assembly GCF_902459505.1. Classification (NCBI taxonomy): domain Eukaryota; kingdom Metazoa; phylum Chordata; class Amphibia; order Gymnophiona; family Dermophiidae; genus Geotrypetes; species Geotrypetes seraphini. The sequence continues at coordinate 241,189,609 of NC_047088.1, forward strand.
TAGTTAAACGGAACGTTTCCGTTGTTTATTTACTAAGTTCTCAACTTTCCTCTGTAGAACTAAGGAGCTTCTTTTACGAAGCCGCGTTAGCGGCTTTATCGCACGGAACTTTTTAGCGCGCGCTAACCCCCGCGCTAGCCGAAAAACTACCGCCTGCTCAAGAGGAGGCGGTAGCGGCTAGCGCGGCCGGAAAATTAGTGCACGCTATTATGCGCGTTAAACCGCTAACGCGGCTTCGTAAAAGGAGCCCTAAGTTTCCTTTAATCGTAACACTCTGCCTATCCTTTAATTTTAAAATCACTTCCCATTTGAGTTTTCCAGTGTTGAACTTTGTGCTTCATATCAAGAGGTTTAGCTGTAGAAGACTGAGTTTGAATCAATAAGGTTGAAATTTGTCTGTGAAAAAAAAGATTCTAGAGGGGTCCTTTTACTAAGGCGTACTAACTGATTTAGCGCGTGCTAACCAATTTAGTGCGCGCTAAAGATTAGCATGTGCTAAATGCTAAGACACCTATTATATTTTATGGGTGCCTTAGCATTTAGCGTTTGCTAATCTTTAGCGCCTACTAAATCGGTTAGCATGTCTTAATAAAAGGATCCCAGAATCTAAGGAAGTTTCTAATAGTGTGGGAAGAAAGAGAAACTTACTCAGCTGCGTTATATACCTTTCTTGGGTGTCCTCACCTCATTGAATAAATTTGCATATGACACTTAATTGTTCAAAGTTGTTAAAATGCATGCAGATTCTGAAAAATTGTAGGCAGGCCTTAGGAAATTGGAAGACTGGGTGTCCAAGTGGCAGATGAAATTTAATGTGGACAAATGTAAAGTGATGCACATTGGGACGAATAACCCAAATCACAGTTACTGGATGCTATGGTCCACCTTGGGGGTTAGCGCCCAAGAAAAGGATCTGGGTGTCTTGTAGACAATATAATAAAACCTTCCACACAATGTGCAGCAGCGGACAAAATAGCAAACAAGATCCTAGGAAAAACTGAAAAAAAACAGATACAGACCTTAGCAAGGCTTCTACTTCATTGCAAATGGAGGTGTGCAGCTGCAAAATGCTGACCTCATTGTGAGATCATCAAGGTGCACCTGCAAGGTAGAATGCCACAATTAAAATATGTGCTGGGATTTGAACCTATGACCTCTGAAAGATGGGAACAGAGCTTTTACCCATTGAGCCACAGCAGCTTCCACTAATGTCTTTCTTCCTCACATCAGATATGATAGCTTAGGGATCTGCTAAGTTATGATCTTGTCAGGTATTTTCTCCTTCACTAAGCTCTCATGGTAGGAACCGGCATGGCTGAAAAGAAGCAGCTGTGGCTCACCAGGTAAAAGCTCTGTGCTCATCTTCCAGAGGTCATGGGTTCAAATCCTAGCACATATTTTAATTGTGGCATTCTACCTTTCAGGCGCACCTTGATGATCTCACAATGAGGTCAGCATTGTGCAGCTGCACACCTCCATTTGCAATGAAGTAGAAACCATGCTAAGATCTGTATCTATATCTGGGTTTTGTTTTGGGGTTTTTTTTTTTTTCCAGTTTTTAAGCTTTTACAAATGAAGTTATGTATGCAATCTATATATATTTTTTTCACGTGCTTTCCTTGCTTTCAGCAATGAGCTAATTGGAGAACTGTTTAGTCAGAAAAAAAGGGTAGCGTTTTAGCAAGAAATATAAAGCTGTGTTCTTCATGTGCTGTGCTTCAGTTAATGGATCTTTTCCTATAATTAGCAAATAACTTTGCTGTTTGTCCATAAAAATAGAAGGTTTTGCATGCAATATAACTGTTCTGATGTGCCCTGTTTATGTGGTGCCTTATTATATGTATTTTGAGCTTAATAAAGCAAAAAATAAAAAAACTCAAAGAGCTATTTAGCAGATCGCATTAAGGGCATCCAAACTCTGCCTAACTTTAGGCACGCTTTGCAGAATCAGGGCCTTTGTGCAAAATGTCCACAACCCCAGTAGGAAAAATGTCCCTTTTCAAAGCTGCCAAATGTCTATCTTTTATTTTTGAAAATGAGCAAGGTATAAGTTTTGGTCCTTAGGACATCTACCTTTTTTGTCCATTTGCAAAAATAAAAACATCTACGTGAAAAATGTACAAAAGCAAGTTTTGCAGATGCACCCACCAACTACCTTGTCTGATCGTGACAGTGGAATCCCCATCAGTTGAGCTGGTTTCAGGGATTTCTGGCAGCTCAGCTGATGGGGATACCCCTGCCAGGATCAGCTGAGCCACCGAGCCCTACACCCCTCTCCCTGATGTCCCCCAACATTCCCTGACATCCCCTATATCCCCTTGACATCCCCCACATCCCTGTCACATCCCCGACATCTCCCTGACATCCCCTACATCCCGCTGACATCCACTTAATATCCCCCACATCCCCGACATCCCCCTGTCATCCTGAACCTCCCCCGACATCTCTTGATATCTCCACCCACTCAACCACATCCCCCCAACATTCCAGCCCCCCCCCCCACATCCATGGATCCCCCCATACCTTTGGATGAAAAAACAGCAGGAGGGAAGCTCACTCCTACCTACAGGGCCACATGCTACAAATGATGGGACTTCTCCCTCCCAGTGCATCTTGGGATGCAGACTGGTTCAAAATTGCCGTTATGAATAAAGAGGAGGAAGCTTAGAAGGGCTGGAGGGATCAAAGAATTTAATTGCTTTCTGGCGTTGAGAGTTATCAACCTGCTGGATTCCCTTGGGAAGAGACAAACTTGTTTTTAAGTTTCATGTACTGTTTTACGATGTTTATTTCTAAGCAAATATGAAGGCAATGTTAATGTTTAGTTATGCTTTGGATTTATATGGGGGAAATATCATTTGGAAGCTGTGTTTATCTGTTTGAAACCTCAAGTAAAGTTGGATTTCTACTCGGCGAAACAAAGAACATTTGCACTGCTTGAAGGGTTATTGATTTTGAGAATCAGCCGAAACACAAGAAGCTCAGCAGGGAATTCTGTGCCCTCAGGGAAGAGTCCCTGCATGAAAAGTGAGCATGTGTATGATCTGGAATAGCTGAGGGTGGGGGCTAAAATTTGTAATGGAGCTAAAATGTCTATTAAGCAGACAGATACATTCCTATATTTTACTTTTTTTTTTCTCCTTCTCCAGCAGAGATTGCTTTATTGATTTTAATTTTAGTTGGTTTGGAAAAATTAGATTTTTGATGACTGTCACAAATTGAACAGAAAATTACCGTGCAAGTATATATAACAGAGGGACAGTTCTTTGTATTCCAACATAGATATGCTAATAAAATATTTTTCTCTCAGATCCTTAAAAAGTATTTTTTTGTGTCGAAATATATCGAAAGGGTACTGTTTAAAACTGTGCCTAGGTTAAGAGGCCAACTGCATACTTACTCCCTGTTTTACTAAGGCTCTCTATAGACTAATGCACGCTAATCGGTTAGTGCACCTTAGTAAAAGAGGAGGTAGGACTCGACACGTATACGTTTCAGCCACTATGGCCTGCTTCAGGAGTCTGAGGCCCTCTTTTACTAAGATGCGCTAACCGATTAGTGCACGCTAATAGATTTAGCGCGCGCTAAACGCTAACGTGTGCATGTTAGTCTATAGATGCGTGGGCGTTTAGTGCACGCTAATTCAATTGGCACGTGCTAATCGGTTAGCGCACCTTAATCAAAGAGGGCCATAATTAGTCGATGTAATAAAGAAATTGAGCACCACAGGTCACCTTTGCTGTTTATGGTCAATTACCATGACAATTAAGCCAATTAAAAAAAATTAATGTTGGCTTTTAGAGGTTTCTACTGCAGGCTGGTGAGGTAAATTCGATCATCGGAGCATTTACTTCACCGGCCCTTATTAGAAATCTCTACTGCAGCTTAGGCCCTCTTTTACAAAGGCACGCTAAGCGTTTTAGCGTGGATTTAGCATGTGCTAAATCAACGCATATGCCAACCGCTAACATATCCCTAGGATAACATGCACGTGTTAGTGTTTAGCGCGTGTTTAGCGTGCCCTAAAATGCTTAGCGCACCTTTGTAAAAGAGGGGGGTTAGTAAAAGGATCCCAAACTTAGGTGTCGCCAAGCTGCAATGATTAGAGTATCTTGCGGTGCCTAAAAAGGTTGCCGATTATAGAATATGAACAAAAATTTGTAGGAACACTTGTAATATATATAATGTGTATTAATAATCAAAGGAAAAAAGACCTCAAAATACCCCTAATATGTGATCAATGCAGCCACAATATGTTCGGGGTGGGTATCATCACTGGTCAAAAACCTTTGAAATTTATTTTATATTTTTGAAATTACAACTTTTTATTATATTTTAATCATTTATTTTTATTTAAGAAAAGTTCTTCTCAATTATTTTCTCCTTAATTTGAAAATTTTTCTTTTCTTTCACTTTCTTTCCTTTTACTTATTGAAATTTTTGATGTGAATACTTTTTCAAAAGATGCTGGTTATATTTATGCTCATTTCAATAAGTAAAAGGAAAGAAAGTGAAAGAAAAGAAAAATTTTCAAATTAAGGAGAAAATAATTGAGAAGAACTTTTCTTAAATAAAAATAAATGATTAAAATATAATAAAAAGTTGTAATTTCAAAAATATAAAATAAATTTCAAAGGTTTTTGACCAGTGATGATACCCACCCCGAACATATTGTGGCTGCATTGATCACATATTAGGGGTATTTTGAGGTCTTTTTTCCTTTGATTATTAATACACATTATATATATTACAAGTGTTCCTACAAATTTTTGTTGGTTTCAAATTTATTTGGTCACTTAAAATTGAATTTTCCATCATATATTTTTCGATTATAGAATATGGTCATTAATATTATCATACTTGGGGTAATTTTTTAATTAGCACTGCATTATCAGGAGACATTAATAGAGCTCATGTTGGTTGAAGGTATCAGTGTCCAAAGAATCTAAAAATTAGTTTGAGCAAATAAAAATGTAAACACCTAAAAGTCATTAGATCCCACTAATCTTTATTTCAGAACCTTCCCAGTAAATTAGATATATAGTGCAGTGAAATCATGTCATCTATTTATTTAATGCATTTATATACTGCCTTAAGTCTAGGCGGTTTCCAGAATCAAAACAGTCATAAAATTCCATAAAATAGACAAACATGACATCACACATTATCTACATCCCAATAAGCACCTAAACGCGATCATCATTCACAGTCCATTGTCAAGCACATGTCCAAAGCAGTGTGCAATCAATTACAGTACAGTATATCTCTTACATATAGGCATCGACAAATAATTGAGTTTTTAATAATTTCTTAAAGCTGCCCATTCCGTGCACAATCTCAGATGCTCAGTTGTAACGCAACGGATACTTATGTAGAAACGACTCTTAGGGCTCATTTTACGAAGGTGCGTTAGGGTTTTTAGCGCGCACACAAAATTACCACGCGCTATAGTACGCGGTAGCCAAAAATCTACCGGCTGCTGAAAAGGAGGCGGTAGCGGCTAGCGCGCTTGGGAATTCAATGCGCGCTATTGCGCGCGTTAGGGCCCTAGCGCACCTTCGTTAAAGGAGCCCTTAGGATTTATATGGAAAAATCTTGAGGCAACCTTTCCTCAAAACTATTAAATACATTATGTAGATAATATTTTGTGAATCTTTGCATTGGTACAGCACGCATGCTTCTTGCCTTAACATTTATTGTACTTCATCTTCTAAAACTCAATAAAATTTTTTGTACTTAAAAAAAAAAAACGATTAAATACAATGAGAAATGTCAATAAAATTTTTTGAACTTAAAAAAAACTATTAAATACAATGAGAAATGTCAAGCCAATAGAAAAATAATGCACATTTTAAAAAAAAAAAAGTATACAACATATTAAAACCTACCTAGCTGGTAAAGAACTGGAAGGGTAGAAATGGGACCTAAGTTTCAAGAAGCTTCCAGAGCCTAGTTGAAGATGACAGAGAAAACGCAGACATTGACTCTTTCCTGGAGGAGACACAGACAAGTGTGTGGGAAATTCCCTATCGGCAGAACAGGTCTTCTCCTTGAAGGAAAGCAAAACTAGACAAAGCAACAGTGAGAGATGCACCAGATTTTGGGGCTCCTGTATGTAAGCAGAGAGCCTCACCAGCTACTTGGGCACCAGGGGTGAGGACTGAGATGAGAACTCTTTCAGGGAGAGCATTCTTTATAACAAGGTATTAAAAAGCAATGATAGAGAAGGCTACCTCAGAGACCCTCTCAGACCCCAAGCTTAAAGAAATTGGTATTAGACCTGAACCTGCAGCTATGGCTTCAGAAGAGAGGGCATGAAATGGGAAAAGCTTGGACAGCAAGGTGAGAGTGCCATTTGACCTTTCATTTGGCATTGTTGCTCAGAAGCAACGTGTGCTTTCTATGGCTCCTATAGGAGATCTGCATCTCCAAATGCCTCTTTATGTGGCACTGTTGCTTTCGTTCAACATCAAATTGCGTAAAGCAACCGTATCATCATCTGCCAATTAAAGGGTTAAAGAAACTATTTAGTAACATAGTATTTGACGACAGATAAAGACCCAAGTGGTCCATCCAGTCTGCCCAACCGTACATGCTCCATAAATTAATTTAGTTTAAATGGTCCTTTTTCTTAGATATTTCTGGGCTGCGATAGCGTTTATAGTGCACGCAGAATTTTAGCACGCGCTAAAGCCATACGTTGGCAGCCATACGTTGGCAGCCCGCATTGAAAAAAGATGGCCCCGGGACTTGGATCGGGGCAAGGAGGGAAGCGATCGGAGGAGGAGGGAAGCAATCGGAGGAGGAGGAGGCGGCGATCGGAGGAGGACGAGGCGTTCGGAGGCGGAGGAGGTGAGCAGCCACCCCAGGAGCACGGACTTTACCTAGTGGTCTAGCGGTGATGTGGGGCAGGAGCAATCTTCCTACACTCCTGCCCTGTGCAGAGCCATGCTGTGAGTTCCTGTGGTCTCACGAGACTACAACAAAGAGATAAATTTATCAAATAATACTGTCTTAATTTCTTTTCGGAAGGCGACGTAAAATAACATGGCTACGCTAATATATTTACCAAACCAGGACTGTTCTTTACTTGCTTGAAATGTGAGCATCCTGTCTAAAAAAGATCTAACTTTACAGCTTAATATCTTCAGGTATGCAAATAAATTACAACTTGGGCCTCCTTTTACGAAACTGCGATAGCAGTTTCTGGCGTGGGGAGCCACGCTGAATGGCCCGCACTGCTCCCGATGCTCATTGAGTTCCTATGAGCATTGGGAGCAGCGCGGGTCATTCAGCGCTAGAAACTGCTATCGCAGTTTTGTAATAGAGGAGGTTAGTTTTCCTAAGATTTTTGCAAGTTTTTGCTTTTCTTCGTTCTAGCAATCAAGGATTTCAATTATTATGTGGACTTCAGATGGATTAGCTTATGTATTTTCTTTCTAAATATGCATTGCGTTATTTGTCCTTAGCTAATACTTTCTTTTCTGTTCAAGATTAATTCTTGATACTGTATGTTTAAAATTGATAAATAATAAATAAAATCATGCAATCATGGCTGCTAATATGCAGTAGTAGCTGTTTTTTGTTTGTTTGGAATTTTTTTTTTTTTTTTGTAATATCTTTATTGATTCCAAAAGCCAGTCACAAAAACACAGACTCAAAAACATAGGGCTCCTTTTAAGAAGGTGCGTTAGGGCCTTAACATGCAGAATAGTGCATGCTAAAATGCCACGTGCGCTAGCCGCTACCGCCTCCTCTTGAGCAGGCGGTAGTTTTTCAGCTAGCACGTGCTATAGAGCACGCTAATCCTGTGCGTGCGCTAAAAACGCTAGCACACCTTCTGAGGAGTAGTGGCTCGTGGCCAGTAGGGGGTGATGTTTATGGGACGGTAATGGAATGGATGTCGGAGCATGATAGTGCAGTATTTTTGTGGAGTTTTTCTACAAAAGTGCCTGTTTTTCGTATGATTCTGGGTAATTCTAGTTAGATACAAGCATATGTGTTAGTTAAGGCCATGCCCAATAGAAGCGTACGAAAAAAGGTGAATAAAAATCTAAATATAAATGTAGCTAAAGCCAGAAAAACACACTACAGATTAATATAAGGGAAAGCATAATAATATCTGTTTATGTACTTTGCTGTTAGGCTAGATCATGGAGGAAATCATAAAGGATACATGGAATCCATTTTGGATTCTTTGTTTTGCTATATCTGCTCTGTCTTTGGCCACCATTTTGTGCCAGTGACTAGTTTCTGTCTTTTTTGTCCTCTCTGTTTTTCTTTGTTTAGTTTTCCCGCTCCCAGAAGCGTTGTGTTAATTAATACCACATGTGCTTGCTTTAGACTAGTTAGGAAGATAATGTGTCCCAAACTAAGATATAACAGGAATTAAATATAGTTATGAATGAAAATTATGAATGAAGGCTTGGCCAAGCAAGTATGAATGAAGCAAATATGACTGAAGTATGTGTATGGCTGTGTATTGAACAAAAGAATTGGTAGAAGAACATAATATATATATATATTTGCAACCTAAAGAAATTTAAAGGGCACAACATCTGGACATAATTAACAGTCTCTAGCATAGAGAGGGGGAACCAGCCCCTCCTCCTCCAGACTAAGGCTTCTGTGTAAGGCTATGTAATTTGAACCTGTCAATTTAGGGAGAGTTCTCTTTTCCTCTAAGGCTGACAACTTTTCAGCACTGTGTGTGGATGAAACTTAGCTGACAAGCAAGCTGACCAATTTTCAGCATGGTTCATAGGGTTGAGAACATTTCAGCATCTTTTTAACAAATAATTTATCTTAATATACTTTTGTGAAAATTATGATTTATATTCAGAAAAGACTATAAGCAAACAAATGTACTTTTCTGAAACTTTTGTCTTTGTTTAACTTTTAAACACCTCCTTTGTTAATTGTTATTGGTTGTCAAACTGATGATGTCATTGAGCCAAAAGTATATAATAGAGAGTCATGAGATCCTGAGGTGAGCTTATTATCAGAAGGCCAGCATTTGGCAACTATAACAATCTCCCATTAGCGCAACTGTTAATGCAAGCAATTATGCTTTATTCTTTTGAATTTCATAATGGAAAAATAGAAACAATAATTCAATAAATCTTAATTTTAATTTTAAAACCTTGCGCTGGTGTCATTTTGCATGTTTTATTATTTTTCAAACCTTGAGCTTTCAAGAGGCGTCGATGTCCCTTGCTCACTTCGTAAAAGGAGCCCTAAGTTTCATTGAACACATTGTAGCAATGAAGGGAAGCATGCTTCAAACAAACATTTCATCCCAACTTCTGAACATTTTAAAGCATTTAAAATCCCATCTCTTCCCCTTCCCTTCCCTCCATCCCATCTCACCCTATAGTCCATTGTAAAAATAGTCATGTTGTGCCTCGAATCTCAGAACTTTGTTCAGCATTGAATGTAGCAAACTCATTGCCAAATGTCACAGTAATGCTGTCTCCTCAGTAGCAGTGTTAATTGGTGTTAAATATTGAATCCGTCCTCAAACTTGAATCACTGCATTATCACAGCTTATTAAATAGTCATCTATATATGTAGCAGAAGCTAATTGTATACTGGTCATTGCAAATATCAGTAAAAGCTGGGTGACATACCTCTGATAATTCAATTATTTTTCTTTCATCTATAGAAACCTGTTTTTAAACCTGACCTTTTTTTTTTTAATGTATGCATAAATTTGATTTTGGCAAATGACTTTTCAAGGACTTTTTATCCTGCAGTATAAAGCATAATACAAACTGATACTTTTATTAATATGCAGGTAAAGCCACGAGGGAATTTTCTTGATATTTTCTCATCATTAGCAGCTGAGTGACACAGAATGTATAATTTGAAGGGGATTTTTATTTTTATTATTATAGCCCTGCTAAGGAGAAATGAACACCATTTGTTTTATTTTTTTGGGTTATTTCATCAACCCATTAGTGATCTTCAATCTATTCTAGTAAGAATCTATAAAACAAAACATCTGGCTTATTTGCCATTTAATGATTGTAATTAATGATTTAAACAGATAATTTTCTGAATTGTGTTTTGACGTGAAGTCCAAGGGTATTTTTCCCAGAAACCGTGCACTGGTTTTCCAATAGAATGCATACATATACCCCTTAATTCTAAACTACAGAATGACACGGTGACAAAATTAATCACCGTTCCCGTCCCCGCGGATAACCGCGGGAAATAATCCCATGTCATTTTCTAGTGTCTATTTCAACCTCAGTCCTTCTACACCAGCATTCTTCAAAGCAAAGCTTGCAGGTCAGTGCTTGTGGTCATTCATACTCTGATTCTTCCCTCTCTCCTTAAAGAATGACATGAAGATGGTTTCCCGCGGTTATCCGCGGGGACGGGAACGGGACGGGAACAGTGATGAATTTTGTCACCGTGTCATTCTCTATTCTAAAACCGCAATGTCATACGTTGGCTTGCGTGTGGTTCACACCACACAGGTTTATGTGTCATGAAAGGGAGTTTGAAAGGACAGAGAGCGGGAGAGCCCAGGGTGTGCCCAGCATCCTTGGACACAGTTTATGTCGGGGTGTCAAAGTCCCTCCTCGAGGGCCGCAATCCAGTCAGGTTTTCAGGATTTCCCCAATGAATATGCATGAGATCTATTAGCATACAATGAAAGCAGTGCATGCAGATAGACCTCGTGCATATTCATTGGGGAAATCCTGAAAACCCGACTGGATTGCGGCCCTCGAGGAGGGACTTTGACACCCCTGGTTTATGTCCTACAAATGGCTCGCAGGTGGATGGCGCACCCAGCTGTACAACTGCTATTTGTAGCAACTATTTGGCAAGAAACTTGTCTTTGATGACCTGGAACATTAGTTGGGGTGCATTGTTGTTTTGCTGTACGCTCAGATCCCACGTATGGGTCTCCAGTTGGAGACCTTTGTCTTCACTTTGCCTTGAGGAGCTCCACATTCCCCTACTCGCTTTCACATAGCTCTTCTCCATCCTAACATCTTCTGTCTCCCCCTCAACAGCTGAACTCCTTTCCCCTCTCCTTGGTGCCCTCTCTGTCCCTTTATCCCATTCTTCTGTGCAAGGGTATGAGTCTATGGGCTCCTTTTACTAAGCCACATTAGCGGTTTAATGCGCGTAATAGCACATGCTAAACTGCCGGCCGCGTTAGCCGCTACCACCTCCTCTTGAGCAGGTGGTAGTTTTTCGGCTAGCGCGGAGGTTAGCACGTGAGAGAAAGTCACGGTGTGATAAAGCCGCTAACGCAGCTTCGTAAAAGGAGCCCTATGTATGTGTGTGTCCACCTACTGTTTACCTGTGAAGGGTGTAGATAGAGGGCTAGTATACAGGTCCTGGACCTGATGGACTTCTGCGTGAGCGGACGGTATTGGATTTCAAGAAGGGATTGGACAATTTTCTGAAGGAGAAGGGGATAGAAAGGTATAGATAGAGGGCTAGTATACAGGTCCTGAACCTGATGGGCCGCCGCTTGAGTGGACTGCTGGGCATGATGGACCTCAGGTCTGACCCAGCAGAGGCACGGCTTATTACATTACATTATATTACATTTGTGATTTCTATTCCGCCTGTGCCTTGCGGTTCTAAGCGGATTACAGTTAAAAGAGATCAGGACATTACCGAGAGAATTACATTACAACGATTTAAGTAAATTACATGTTGTGGTATAGAAATACAAGTATAAGATATCTGGATTTATCGATAGAATAACTTGACAGGGTTCAAGTAGTTACAAGGTTCAGTGGGGAAAACAATATAGGCAACTGAAGAAAGATACCTAACTTTGAAGGAATCAGTTAAGTGGATACCTAAGGGAGATGCTTATTTAGGAGAAGGTTAAATGGATACCTAAGGGAGATGCTTATTTAGGAGTTTGGATATTTTTGGTAAATGAGGTTCAAGGGGATGACTAGTGTGTTATTTGCTGGGGAGAGTGCATGTGCGATTGGGGAGGGGAATATTAAGTAAGGACGTGTTTTTTGAAAAGAAATGTTTTGATTTCTTTCCGAAACACTTTGATGTCTGTTGTTTTGATCATCAGTTTGGTGATGGTGGGGTCAATTTTCGCTGCCTGAGTTGCTAGAAGGCTGTCGTAAAGTTTCTTACGTCGGGTACCATTATGAGGGGGGAAGGTGAAAAGATTCTGAGTTCTTCTTGATCTGGGTAGTCGGTAGCGGCAAAGACGGTTGTTCAGGTAATTGGGAGCCATACCATGGGTTACTTTGAAAAGTAAGCAGTAGAGTTTGAATTGAGTTCTTGCTTTTATCGGAAGCCAGTGAGAGTCTACATAGGCGGGTGTGACGTGGTCGAATTTGCTGAGCGAGTAGATGAGTCTGATAGCTGTGTTCTGAACGGTCTGTAGTTGTTTTATCATAGTATTTGGGCAAGGTAGGTAGAGGCTGTTGCAGTAATCTAAGGAGCTGAGTATGAGGGATTGTACAATGATCTTGAAGTGTTCTTTGGAAAAAAAAATTCTTATTTTTCTTAGGTTTAGCATGGTGAAGAATGCTTTTTTTATGGTTTTGTGCATTTGTGTTTGCATTGTGAAGCCTCTGTCTAGGTGTGTTCCCAGAATTTTGAGAGTATTCTGTATTGGATATTTGATTGTGTTTACATCTAGTTCTGTTAGGGATGGTTTTTGTTCCTTCTCTAGTAGTAGGAATTTGGTTTTCTCCGCATTCAGTTTTAACTTGTGGTTCGTCATCCATTTTTCTACAGTTTCCAATGTTGTTTTCAGGCGTCCGTTGGAGGTGGGGTCTTGGATGTCGAAGGGGAGGAGGATGATTATATCATCTGCGTAGCTGAAGGATGTAATGTTTAGGGCTTCTAGGGCCGTGCCTAGGGATGCTATGAAGAGGTTGAAAAGTATGGGCGATAGAGGGGATCCTTGTGGAACTCCGCAGGGGTTTGACCATGAGTCGGATAGAAGATCATTTGACTTGACTCTGTATGATCTTGTTTTGAGGAATCCTTGGAACCAGTTGAGAACATTACCAGATATTCCTATGGCATCTAGTATCTGGAGTAGTATGGAATGGTCAACTAAGTCGAATGCTGCTGAAAGATCGAGTTGGATGATTAGTAACTTATTTCCTTTGCTGAGGTGCTGACGGGCTATGTCTAGTAGGGAAACCAGAAGTGTTCTTATGTATTTGCCTGTATCTTTGTAACTACGAGGCTGATTCTTTAAAGGGTCCTAAAGTTAGACACCTAACTTACCCACTTTTACAAAACCACAGGAAATTTTTAGTGCTGGCTGACACACCGAATTCTTTGTGCTGCTCCAACGCTCAAAGGAACTCTTTGACCGTCAGAGCAGTGCAGAGCATTTTGCGTGCCAGCCGGGGCTAAAAGCATCTTGCGTGGTTTTGTAAAAGGGGGAAGTTAACTGACAAAATAGTTTCAAGTTTTATTAACGTTTGTTATCTACGCAATATCATATACTTCAATGCGTGTAACATTTTTTAAAAAAGGAGGACAAAACAAAATGTTTTTATACAATTGAATACAAATTATATACGTTCTAATACATAACTGGTACAGAAAGCAAGGGGGATGAACTACAATCTTTAAAGGAAGAGAAGAAACATTTAGGGAAGAACACATATGGTGGGAACACATAAGAAAAAAAAAAAGAGGAGATATAAAGGCAGAAATAATCAAAGAAAAAATAAAGGATAAGTTTGCGACCTACTTGTAGGTCTGATTAAGGTCTAAAAGGTTTAGTGATTGGTAAGTTATGTTGTCTATGTTCCAAATGCGTCCTTATACCCTTAATAGCCTCAATGATTGGTTAAAAAAAATAATTGGGCGATCAGCACCTATCCCATGGTGCTAAGCAGCACCTAATGCCTAAGTAAGTGTTTCTATGGGTGGAGCGTGAATTAGGCATCGCTAACTGTGATTCTCCAAAAACTTAGGTGCCTGAAATGTAGGCCTTTAAAACCCTGGCCTACTTAAGTTTTTACACGGGCGCCGCTAGCCGCGATTCTGTAAACGGTGCCTAAGTGTGATTGACACGCAGTCGGCACTATTTTTACAGAACACCGTGCTTCTTAACTCCATAACCATAAGTTCTATGCGGTTTACAAAAGATTATATTAGATTATATTATATATAGATTCCGTACGAACGTAAGGAAGTTCTTCTTCACCCAGAGAGTGGTAGAAAACTGGAACGCTCTTCCGGAGTTTGTCGTAGGGGTAAAACACCCTCCAGAGATTCAAGACAAAGTTAGACAAGTTCCTGCTGAACCAGAACGTACGCAGGTAGGGCTGGTCTCAGTTAGGGCGCTGGTCTTTGACCAGAGGGCTGCCGCGTGAGCGGACTGCTGGGCATGATGGACTTCTGGTCTGACCCAGCAGTGGCAATTCTTATGTTCTTATAAAGATAATTTAAGAATGACAGAAATAAATTATTTGACCAAGTATTTTGAAAAGGGATAAGATTTCAGTTGAGTTCTGAAATGTTTATAAGAACCGGCTCCAAGCAGTAACAATCGAAATCTTCTGTCGTGTGAAGCCGCTTGGGATGCTAAAGTAGGGTCCAGAAATTTCTTGCTTTTGCAGCCCTGTACTGATGGGAAGGTAAACAGGGCATGAGATTTTCTACCATTTTTATACGATGCTAGAGAGAATCTATTAATCATATAAAACGGAGCGGTACCATACATGACCTTATAGCAAAAGCAACCCAACTTAAAGAAAACACGAGCCTCCGTTGGCGGCCAATGCAACTCACAATAGAATGGAGTCACATGATCATATTTTTTTAAGACCGTAGATCATTCTAACCACTGTATTCTGAATCAGTATGAGTCGAACCATGTCTTTCTTGGGGATTGTTAAATTCTGCCGTTTATAGAATCAGCCCCCATGTGTCTGCCTAGAAGTGTGTGTATGGTCCTGTGTCATAGTTACTCTTAGCCACCAGCCTCTACCGCTGGTGTTTACCGGGTGCAATAGTGTACGCACAGAAGCGTGGGTGGAAGCGAGACATCGCTGCTGTTATTATTAGCCCATAGGAAACAGGGGCAATGGAGGAGAAGGGGGAGGCCATGTGCAGAGGGTGTACAGGTTCAGGGCATTGTTCACGGTCTTGGCTGAGGAACATGGAGTTTTGCTACAGGCGCTTCCAAATCCATCTCAATCTATGGGTTGTTCTCTTTAAGTAAGCGCTATGCATGCTGCTTACATTATTGTGGAGACGGAGGCTATTGCATTGCAAGATTTGAGATTTAATAAGGAGTCAGTTATATACCTGTACAATGAACTGTAGCAAAATCAGTACACCGACAAATATGCGCACAACAATGGTGCGCCATCAATCGCGCTCCGTCAAAGGTGTGCACCGACAAGTGCGTGCACGACAATGGCGCACCATCAATTGCGCTAGTGTTAGGGTTCCCATAATCCTCATCTAAACCTTACCCTAACACTAGATACCAAGTGAATATTGTAAGTGTAGTGGGGGATCCCCCCCTCAAAAAAGAGGGTTACTTTGTAACCCTCAAAAAGACAAAATAGTATCCACTGTATGGAGTGCATTCATTGGGGCGCCATTGTTGTGCGCGTACTTGTTGGTGTGCGCATTTGAAGGTGCACATTTTTGGGGTGCAATTGTCACCCCAAAACTCAAACTATCCTTCCCCTAACTAAAAGGTATCCTCTATGCGGGAAAATTGGGTAAATCTCTCTTCCACAGAATCACAGGGCTTTGGAACAATTTTACTGCCCCACTACGGAATCAGGGCTCCTTCCAACTATTCCGTAAGCACCTGAAAACTAGACTTTACATAAAAATGTAATGCCCTCCTTCCCCCTTTACTCATCCTCCAAACCCAATGTGTTATTTTTTCCTTTATTAAGCTCTTGTAAACCGTGCCGAGCTCTATAATTAAGGTTTAGTTTAGTTTAGATATCTCATTTCTTCTTCTTCATCACTGTTTTGGTAGAAGATCCCATTCAGACTTTGACAGATGCTACCCCACAGTACAATGGTTTGATTTGCAATGATTCTGGCACAGCAGCCCCATACAGCACCATGTAGTTGTGGTGGATGTCCTTCACTAGGCGATCTGGAACAAAGATGCTCTTCCTCAGTCCTGCCATGCGATGCGCTCAGCAGCCCAGAAGCCCATTTTACAACTTGGCCCCTAATTCGCTCTCAGGTGCAGAATAGTTTGGTGGTGTGTCCCGGGCCCTGATAGAAACCTCTACTGTGGCTTAGTAAAAGTGGGCCATAATTTTTCAACATTTCATACTACAAACAACACGGGTTACATTCGTTAACGACAGACATTTTGAAAAAAGTCATAGGTATGGATGCTTCAGGCTTAAACTTAAAGATGTTCAGTTAAAAATCACCTCGTTGAAAATGTTGCAATAGAATATTATTTTTTCATGAGAAGCACACTTCTATAGGTGAAAATGTTGCAACAGTAACAGGTATAACTTGTGATTTGATTTGTAAATGCGTTTCTTCCAAGGTAGGAGATCAGGGGGGGGGGCAGATTTAGGTGGGTAAATTTAATTTTATCTTCAGTAATTGCTTTGAAAAGATCCCTCCCCATTATTTACTTTGAAAGACTTAATCAAGTGCCAAGAGAAGCATTAGACCTACGTCCTCAAGGTAATGAAATACTAAAGGCCAAGGACTATTGATCTTTGTGCATTCACCGTTGTATTGATGAAATACAACACATTACAACAAAGTCCTTATGGGGCCTATGCAGTAAGATTTGTGTCATAAAAGGTTACTGTGGCATCGCAAACATTTTTAATATGTGCAATAAAATGTCATTCGAATGGTACTTTTACAATATAACAGGACCCATGGAAACAAGTGAAATAAAACCTGCTCTTTCCATTCTTTTTATAAAGACATGTGTGCACCTTTATAAAAGTGACTCTTTTTCCTCATATGATAATTGAAAGTGGGGGGATGGGGGATGGGTGGGTTATGATAATTCAATATATATGTGCATAATTTAATTGATTAATATACATAGGAATTATATTATTTATGTATAGATATGAGATGGGGGTGGGATATAAATCTTTTAGTTATATATTGTTATGGAATTATCAAGTGATAATGTAATATGTTGTGTTCATATTTTAATGTACACTTGATGTATATGTTAAAATGAATAAAGATTTAAAAAAAAAAAAAAAAAGTGACTCTATCCTCTCTCTCTCTCATGTGAACAGGGCACATCTGACTTCATCTGCCCAAACACAAATCCCCACTTGCACTCACTCCATGAAGGTGGAGAGCAAAGAGTAACAAAGGAGGGTGGAAAGCTGGTGTGTGGGGGGGGGGGGAAAGTCAGTAACTCACAGGTAAACATGGAGTGAGGGAAGGGAGCTGTCAGTGCCCTTGAGATGAAGGGGAAGATAGGTGGAGGATGATCACATAGGCTTCAGCTGCACAGCATATAGGGGCTATGTAGCACAGGGGTTAGAGCAGTGGTTCCCAAACCTGTCCTGGGGGACCCCCAGCCAGTCAGGTTTTCAAGATATCCCTAATGAATATGCATGAGAGAGATTTGCATACCTGTCACTTCCATTATATGCAAATCTCTCTCATGCATATTCATTAGGGATATCTTGAAAACCTGACTGGCTGGGGGGTCCCCCAGGACAGGTTTGGGAACCACTGGGTTAGAGCCACAGCCTCAGCACCCTGAAGTTGTGGGTTCAAATCCTACGCTGCTCCTTGTGACCCTGGGCCAAGTCACTCAATCCCCCATTGCCCCAGGTACATTAGATAAAGTGTGAGCCCACCAGGACAGAGAGGGAAAATGCTTGAAGTACCTGTATAAAAACCACTTTGAGTGTGGTTGTGTAACTAGAAAAAGATAGTATACAAGTCCCAGTCCCTTTCCCCGATGTCACAATGCCTCATTCCACCAATAAAAGCCAACCTCATCAGTGATGTCACAATGGCTTCATTGCTCTATACTCGTCTCACTTCTGACATTGTATTGGAGGAGAGGGTGGCGCAGTGGTTAGAGCTACAGCCTCAGCATCCTGAGGTTGTGGGTTCAAACCCTGGGCAAGTTCTTTAATTCTCCACTGCCCCAGGAACATTAGATAGCGTGTGAGCCCACCGGGACAGACAAGGAAAAATGCTTGAGTACGTGAATGTAAGCCACTTAGGCTATAAGTGATTTATAAATAAATAAAATGTAGGACCGTAAAGCGCAAACTGTGTGCCCCGGCAGATTCCAGGTGTGCCACGAGATGCCAGTGAGGAGGAGAGGCACCGTCACTGCAGCAAGAGGCACACCCTATAGTCAGCCGGCCCCCTTGTCTCTCCTCCTCGCCAACACCTCTGCTCCTTCTCCTTACCTCTCCTTCTGCAGCACCCCTCCACCAACGGTAACAGGAGGTTCAGGGCCATGGCTGGCTATCCGTGCAGGCGTGGACATTGATGTGATGACATCATGCATGTGACATCATCACGCCGACGTCCGCACATTTCTGGGTGCCCTCCAGCCGCTACTCCGAGATTAGTGTGCCGCAGCTTTAAAAGTTTGCGGCACCCTGATTATAGGACCTGCCCGCGTCCCTCTGTCTCACAACACAATGCTCTCTGCCTCCCCAGTAACGAAAGTAGTGCACAAAGTGCTTACTTAACGAGAACAACACATGGATTGAGATGGATTTGGAAGCGCCTGTTGCCATATCAGAACTCCACGGCCAGGCTAGCTGTGCCACATATGTACCAAGGAATGCCCTGCAGACAGCACTAGAAAGTGAAGCCTATATGGGGCTGCTGAGAATGAGGCTCCATTTAATGCAACCTCAGGGGTGCAGCTGCATTATTGGTAGTCATGACAGCTAGCCTGTGGTACCAGTTGCAGGCTAGCCGTCACTTCTGGCGACTCCATCTGTGCACTGCCTCTGCTTGTCTTAAAGATGTCAATCTGAGAGCCTATATCTTATTTTTACCACTGCATTTTTTATCATTGTACTTTTTTAATTGAATTTTCATGTTTTTATATGTCAGTGTTTAATAAATTATCTCCAGAACATCTGTATTCACAGTTTTTTGTTTTGGTTTTCATCAGTGGATTGTTTTCAGTGTGGATTATTGGGTCTCCCCATTTTTCTTTGTTGTGCTGCGTTTATTAAACAACGTCATACCCAACTCATAAGTAGAAAACATCTGCATTGTCAGAAGAATGGTTTGACAGAAAATCGTGTATTCTGTAAAAGGACAAAATACATCTTCAACGTTTTATGTGTTTTACCTTCGGCAAGGACAATTAAAATCTTGATGAACACCCTTGAAATTATTTTCAGGAGACAAAAACGGTACAAAAACAATTTGTATGGGAAGGAAAACTAGCCTTTACTGTTTGTGAAAATATTGCATAATGTCAACTTATTAACCCTCTCTTTAAAAAAACAAACAAACATAGCACGTTATTTAATGAGATTATGATACTTCCATAATCATCCTATTATCCCTTTTTTTCTCTAGCAATCTTCTGAAATGGGTGGGATGTCAATCTCAGAGCCTATATCTTATTCTTCATATAAGATATAGGCTCTGAGATTGACATCCCATCCATTACAGAAGATTCCTAGAGAAAAAAAGGGATAATAGGATGATTATGGAAGTATCATAATCTCATTGTTCAAAAAGATTTAATAATTGCCCAAATGATTTTTGGTTTCTTTTACAAAGGCGCACTAAGCGTTTTAGTGTAGATTTAGCGCATGGCGGTAAAAGCTCTGATGCTCACAGAATTCCTATGAGTATCGAAGCTGTCACCGCTGCGGCCAGCATTAAATAACGTGCTATATTTTTTTTTTTTTTAAGAGAGGGTTAATAAGTTGACATTATCCAATATTTTCACAAACAGTAAAGGCTAGTTTTCCTTCCCATACAAATACTTTTTGTACCGTTTTTTTCTCCTGAAAATAATTTCAAGGGTGTTCATCAAGATTTTATTTGTCCTTGCCGAAGGTAAAACGCATAAAACGCTGAAGATGTATTTTGTCCTTTTACAGAATACACGATTTTCTGTCAAACCATTCTTCCGACAATGCAGATGCTTTCTACTTAAGAGTCGGGTATGACGTTGTTTAATAAACGCAATACAACAAAGAAAAATGGGGAGACCCAATAATCCACACTGAAAAGAATCCACTGATGAAAACCAAAACAAAAAACTGTGAATACAGATGTTCTGGAGATAATTTATTAAACACTGACATATAAAAACATGAAAATTCAATTTAAAAAGTACAATGATAAAAAATGCAGTGGTAAAAATCCAACCGGACCCTACACGGTCTGTGTTTCAGCAAACACGCCTTCCTCAGGGGTCCATAGCATTTTTTTGCTACTTCAAGTTTTTAAGTTTCAAGTTTTATTAGTTTTAATATACCGACTATCAAATTACTTCAGCTTGTCTGCGGTGTTCTTTGCTCACATGTTAAAAGACAATAGACTGTTTTCAGTCCAATTCTTTATATGTGAGTTTGCAAACCATTGGACCCCTGAGGAAGGCATGTTCGCCGAAACACGGACCGTGTAGGGTCTGGTTGGATTTTTATCACAGTATTTTTTATCATTGTACTTTTTTAATTGAATTTTCATGGTTTTATATGTCAGTGTTTAATAAATTATCTCCAGAACATCTGTATCCGCAGTTTTTTGTGTTTGTTGTTGTTGTTTAGTAAACATCATCAGTCTCTATCGAGGCAAAGACTATCATTCTGGCATTTGGATCTGAGAACGCGCTATAATTATTGCGGCGATAATAATCGGCGCCGACCGTAGGGGCTGGCATCGCTGATTTAAGTTCAAGCAAGCTTGGTCAAAAAATGTCGGCCACTCGCTTGTGACTTCCCAGATAAGTTTAAAAATCTGGTTTTCGCATGCATGTATTTATTTTAGAAGGAGGCAGCTACGGACATTATTACATCGGTGTGGTGTCTGAGTGGAATGATAAATTTATAGTTTTTACATGTTCACCATTTATTTTTGTATTCATTATAAGAAGCATTACAAATATTAAGAAAAGAAAAATTCAAATAAAGAGGAGCAAAATGATGTGAATTAGTAGTGACAGTAAAGCTGGTTTCCAGCATTGATTTGTTCATGTGAAAGTACTTGGAATGTACTATTATTCACCAATACCTCTCTCTCTCTCTCTCTCTCTCTATCCCTCTCTCTCCCTTTCTCTCTCTCTCTTTCCTTCTCTCTCTCTCTCTCTTTCCCTTTCTCTCTCTCTTTCCCTCTCTCCCTCTCCCTTTCTCTCTTTCCCTCTCTCCCTTTCTCTCTCTCTCTTCCTCTCTTTCTCTCTTTCTTTCCCTCTCTCTTTCTTTCCATCTCTCTCTCTTTCCCTCTCTCTCTCTTTCCCTCTCTCCCTTTCTCTCTCTCTCTCTCTCCCTTTCTCTCTCTCTCTTTCTCTCTCTCTTTCCCTCTCTCTTCCTCTCTCTTTCCCTCTCTCTTCCTCTCTCTTTCCCTCTCTCTCTCTCTCTCTCTCTCTCTCTCTCTATATATATATATATAAATTTTGAAGTGGTTAGTCATCTTGGTCACCACACCAAATTTATTACTGGGGAGTTTCATATCAGTATTGTGTGGTCTGCCTAGTGTGACCATATGGCTCCAGAAAAAAGGGGACGGATTGAGACATCCGGGTTTTACTTCCATTGAAAGCAATGGAAGTAAGGAGAACAGATTGAGACATCTTGGTTGCTTTCAATGGAAGTAAAACCCAGATGTCTCAATCCGTCCCCTTTTTTTCTGGAGCCATATGGTCACACTATGTCTGTCCCTCTTCAGCATTGCCCCCCATGTCCCCAATCTTCCCTTGCCTTTTTAGCATTGCCCCTCTCTGTGTGCTGATTTACCTCATATGGGTCCCTATTGCCCCTCCATTTTAACATTGTCCCCTTCTGTGTGCCTCTTTTCAGAATTTTCCCTCCTTGTCTCTATCTACCTCCCTTTCAGTATTTTCCCTCTACATCCCTATCCTTATAATTCCTGCCTACCTCTTCTCTATGTCAGTGTTTATCTTCATGTTCAACTTCCCTTGTTACCACACCCTATAGCCAGCATCTTTCCACACATACCCCACCCCAGTAAGGCATCTTTCCCTTGTCCCCCCCCTCCCCCACCGTATTATGGCATCTTTCCCTCCCTTCTCCAGTCCTGCAGTATGGCATCTCCCCCTGCACCACTTCTTCAGTTGTATGGCGTCTGTTTTTTCTCTTTCTTTTCTCCACTCTGGTCCCTCATCTTCCCTGCAGAACTGTGTGCTTTTTTTTAGGTTATTTAGTAACTCAGGAGTGAAAGCAGTTAAGACAAGCTGCTAATATTGGGGCCTTCCCTCTGTAAGTTCTGCATACTTTGTTTCAACTTCCTGTTTCCATGTAGATGGGACTCACAGAGGAAAGGGCTCAATGCTGGCAGCCTGTCTTCATCGTTGCCTCTGCTAAGTCACCAAAACCTCTCAGAAAGAAGGTGGAGAACCAGATGCAGAACTCACTTGAAAAGAGAGAGAGAGAGAGAGAGAGAGAGTCACAGAACTGCCCATTGGTAAATTTAGGCCTGTCTCTCTCTTTCTTTTCAGGTGAGTCCTGCATCTGGGACAGCTTCCCCTTTTGCTCAGTAGTAAAAGTGGCCCCGTTCCCATGTTATCCTTCTCATCATTTTTTCTCGTTATGAATGTTTTCTCTCCTCTTAGACTTTTGCTTTGCTCTTCCTCTATGAGCTAATCAGGGACACACACCAGGTTCTTGAACTTTCCTTGTCTTTGGGTTATTCGCGTCTCTTCCTGCTGTGACCCAGTGAGCCCTACCTTCATTGTCATAATTTTCCTACTCATCCCGCTCACTGCAAACTCCACTTAAAATAGAACGGTAGGTGATAATCTCTTGCATGAGTTGATATCTCTTCTCTACTACTAATTACATTCCTGTGACAGCTGTGACTTCTTTTTTTTTTTTTTTAACCTTTTCTAATGTCTCTGCATTTTAGCACAAAAGAAGGGTACCAGGTTGATAACACCGAAGAATGAAATGCTCCAAATAGCCAATGAATACGCCACCTGCAGGAAAGCCAATACTGTGCCCGTAACATGTGCTCATTTGGCAAACTCTACCTTTGCAGAGGAAATATAAATGTAGTCCTTAGTATTCCCTGTGCAAAAAGAAGGGTAATTAGGGGAAAAAAAATTATATTTTTATTATCTGGCTATCAACATGGTAATAATTGGTCTGGAGCCATTTTTCTCATTTCACCAACATGGAAGTTTTGTAAAAGTTAGGTACCATTTGAACACATAATCAACATCAAGCCAGCCACAAGCATGCTCAGTATTCATGCCAGTTATTTTATAACGGAAGACCAGTTACGCACATGCGCATCATGGGACAAACTGTCTCAGCCATGACATCAAGCTCCGTCCCCCGGCAGGCTAAAAGTCCACTTCTTCGAGGTTGATTTTAACTCCTAACCCCACTCGCTTGTAAAACACCCACATCTGCCTGAGAAACACCCTAACTTGTCCTGTTTGTGTGTTGACTAGAGTGTAAGCTCTACTGAGCGGGGTCTATCTTTTGAATGTTTTAATGTACAGTGCTGCGTACGTCTCCCAGTGCTTTAGGTAAGGAGTAGTAGCAAAATGTTATGTGTATGTTAGAGGTCTGCACGGGAACAGGGATCGCGGGAATCCCGCGGGTCCCGTGAGGGTCCCGTGGGAATCCCCCATATCCCACGGGACTCCCACCGGGACCCCCCTCTGGCCCACGGGACTCCCATGGGGATGGAAGGCTTTGGAAGCAGGGTTCGTCCATATAATATAATGGACACGTCAGCCTTAGTAAAAGAGGGGGTTTATAAGTTAATTACCTGAACAGAAAACAAAAAAAGGGTTCCACCAAAGAGATTCCACAAGGAAAACAGTAAAAGAAACTGTGGAATTGATGATCCTGTCAGAAGTAATTGCTGCTTTTTATGGGGACGGGCGGGGATGGAGGTAATTCCTTGCGGGGATGGGTGGGGACGGAGAGGATCCTGATGGGGACGGGTGGGGATGGGTGGGATTTCTGTCCCCGCGCAACTCTCTAGTATATGTACGTATGTGCCCAGAAAGAGTACATGTCTGAGTTGGAAAATGGGTGGGGCCAGCAACCAAGCATGCAGGACATTTTCTATGGGTGGCGAACAAAAGACCCATCTAAATGTACCTCAGCTATAAATATTGATTACATGACAGAAAAGCTATCTCTTTTGAGCTGTTTTTGTTGGTGTAGTGTCACTGGTTGGTGATTCAGTGCACGATTAAGCCTTGCTCTTCCTCTAACTAGCCACCTCTCTGCTCTTATTTAACCACGTACAGCCCCACGAATACCCAGTCTGCTTCATTTTGTCCCTTCCTATCAAACAACTCTCTCCAAACCGCTGGCTCTCACTCCTTTCGGCCCCCCTAGCTCCGCCTCTCAGCACAACATCCACCGTGGGCGTGTGAGTGCGTGTCAGTAGCATAGCCACAGGGGCCCTGATTCCATAAAGTCTGCCTAAAGTCAGGCGCCACTATCTAATCTAATCTAATCTTCATTTTATATACCGAATCTACTCCCTAAGGAGCTCGACTCGGTTTACAGTGCGGTAAAAAACTGAAACATAAGAAGTAAAAACTGCGGGGACAAAAACAGAAATTGGTTAGATTAGATGGATGGAAAAAGTATGTTGAATTGCTTAAAATTACTATACGACAGCTATTATCGGCACCTATTTTAATTGAGCAATGGGCTTTTTTTTAATCTTTATTGATTTTCAAACTTTGACAATGCAATACAATTCATTGAACATAAAATACTGCATAAAACGCACTGTTAACTAGTTTCAAGTTTCAAGTTTATTGATTTTTAATATCCCGATCATAAAACAAATATCTGACCGGTTAACAATAAAAAATTTTAAAATAGGAGAGTAAAAACTAGTAATACATAAACAATCATTTTCTCCCACCCTCCTCCCAATTATTAATACAATAAGACATATGATGTGATTACAATATTATAATTAAATAATTTAAATCCTCAAAATACATTCCGCTCCCCCCACCCACCCACCCTGGATGTGTAAGGAAATCTAAGAAAAGGAAAGATATATGACCCTTATTGCGAGGTAACAAATGTATCCAATGTATTGAGCAATAGGCTTAATCAGTACTGATACTGGCACTCAACGCCTCACAATCGACCTTAATTGGACTTAACTGAAAGTTAGGCACCGAACTCCAAAATCTTGATGCTATAAAAATGAGGCGCCTATCCCGGAGCACCTACACTAAAGGTAGACGTGGTTAAGGGTGTGTTTTTCACTTGGGAGCCTCTTGGTGAAGCAGGTGCTGTTAGGCTCTGACACTGTGGCCTAATTTTAGGCATAGAAAACCCTGGAATCAATTTGGGATGCCTAAATGTTAGGATATTCACTGCAGCTTCTCGATTTTGTCAACAAAGAAGCAACGAGCAGGGAGGAAATACTCCGCAGGATATCACTTGGTCGCTCTTCGATGAAGGCTGTCGACAAAGTATTCAAAGGCAAGGAGGCAACTCTCCAAATGAAGATTAGACGTGTCCACGCACTCATTTTCTCAGTGGTCAGTTATGGATGCTTAAGCTGGACCCTACAGAAACAAGACAGAAAGAAGATTGACTCATAAGAACATAAGAACATAAGCAATGCCTCTGCTGGGTCAGACCTGAGGTCCATCATGCCCAGCAGTCCGCTCACGCGGCGGCCCAACAGGTCCAGGACCTGTGCAGTAATCCTCTATTTATACCCCTCTATCCCCTTTTCCAGCAGGAAATTGTCCAATCCTTTCTTAAACCCCTGTACTGTACTCTGCCCTATTACTCCCTCTGGAAGCGCATTCCAGGTGTCCACCACTCGTTGGGTAAAGAAGAACTTCCTAGCATTCGTTTTAAATCTGTCCCCTTTCAACTTTTCCAAGTGTCCTCTTGTTCTTTTATTTTTCGAAAGTTTGAAGAATCTGTCCTTCTCTACTCTCTCTATTCCCTTCATGATCTTATAAGTCTCTATCATATCCCCTCTAAGTCTCCTCTTCTCCAGGGAAAAGAGACCCAGTTTCTCCAATCTCTCAGCGTATGAGAGGTTTTCCATCCCTTTTATCAAGCGTGTCGCTCTCCTCTGAACCCTCTCGAGTAACGCCATATCCTTCCTAAGGTACGGAGACCAATATTGGACGCAGTATTCCAGATGCGGGCGCACCATCGCCCGATACAATGGCAGGATAACTTCTTTTGTCCTTGTTGTAATACCCTTCTTGATTATGCCTAGCATTCTATTTGCTTTCTTAGCGGCTGTTGCGCACTGTGCCGTCGGCTTCATTGTCATGTCCACCATTACCCCCAAGTCCCTTTCTTGGTTGCTCTCATTCAATAATATCCCTCCCATCGTATAGTTGTACCTCGGGTTTCTGTTTCCAACATGCAATACTTTACATTTCTCAACGTTGAACTTCATCTGCCATCTCGCCGCCCATTCCCCCAATTTGTTCAAGTCCCTTTGCAATTCTTCGCATTCCTCTTTAGTCCCAGCTCCACTAAATAGTTTTGTATCATCCGCAAATTTTATTATCTCACACTTCGTGCCTGTTTCTAGATCATTTATGAATATATTAAATAGCAGCGGCCCGAGCACTGAGCCCTGCGGAACACCACTCGTGACCCCCATCCAGTCCGAGTAGTGGCCCTTCACCCCTACCCTCTGTTTCCTACCCGCCAACCAATTTCTGATCCATCTATGTACGTCTCCGTCCACTCCATGGTTCTTCAGTTTCCGGAGTAGACGTTCGTGAGGCACCTTGTCAAAGGCTTTTTGGAAATCAAGGTATATGATGTCTATGGGGTCTCCTCTGTCCATCCGTTTGTTAATTCCTTCGAAGAAGTGCAATAAGTTCGTTAGGCACGATCTCCCCCTGCAGAAACCATGTTGGGTTGTTTTCAAAAGTTCGTTTCTTTCCAGATGTTCATCGATGTGTTCTTTAATCAGTGCTTCCGTCAGTTTCCCCGGAACCGAGGTCAAACTCACTGGTCTGTAGTTTCCCGGGTCACCTCTTGATCCCTTTTTAAAGATGGGCATGACATTGGCTATCTTCCAATCCTCCGGGATCATGCCTGTTTTCAAGGATAGGTTGCAAATTTGCTGCAGTAGTTCCGCTATCTCCTCCTTTAATTCCTTCAGAACTCTGGGATGGATTCCGTCCGGACCCGGGGATTTGTCAGTTTTAAGTTTTTCTATCTGCCTGTGTACATCATCAAGGCTCACTTCCATGGATGTTAATTTTTCTGCTTGATTTCCATTGAATATTTGTTCAGGTTCCGGTATGTTGGTTGTGTCTTCGTTTGTAAATACAGACGAGAAGAACATGTTGAGTCTTTCTGCGACTTCTTTCTCCTCCTTCACCGCTCCCTTCCTGTCTCCTTCGTCCAGCGGTCCTACCTCCTCCCTAGCTGGCTGTTTCCCTTTAACATATCTGAAGAACGGTTTGAAATTTCGTGCCTCCCTGGCTAGCCTCTCTTCATACTCTCTTTTGGCTTTTCGAACCACACGGTGACATTCTTTTTGATACTTCCTGTGCTCCTTCTGGTTCCCTTCAGTTTTGTCCTTTTTCCATTCCCTGAATGAATTTTTCTTATTGCCTATCGCTTCCTTCACTATTTTAGTCATCCATACTGGGTCTTTTGTTCGACCCTTTTTGCACCCCTTTCTGAATCTGGGGATGTGCAGATTTTGTGCCTCGCTCACTGTGTCTTTGAAAAAAGACCAGGCATGTTCTACTGTTTGCCATTTTTTGGAAGTGTTCCTAAGTTTCTTCCTTACCATTTCCCTCATTGCTTCATAGTTTCCTTTCCTGAAGTTGAAAGATGTCGCTATGGTTCTCTTTCCGTTCGGTATGCCTACTTCAACCTTGAACTTGATCATATTATGATCACTGTTTCCCAACGGTCCCACTACTTCCACTTCCTTTGCAGGTCCCCTTAGTCCATTTAGGATTAAATCCAGAGTGGCATTTCCTCTCGTCGGTTCTCTAACAAGCTGCTCCATGAAGCAATCTTGTATAGCCTCCAGGAATTCTGTCTCCCTAGCGCATCTTGAGCTTCCAAGACTCCAGTCTATCCCAGGATAGTTGAAGTCTCCCATAACAACTGTGTAACCACTTTTGCATTCTCGCTTCATCTCGGCATCCATTTCTTTATCGCTATCTCCGGTTTGCCCGGGTGGACGATAGTATAGGCCCATCTTTATTTCATACCCTTTCCTACCCGGTATTTTAACCCATAGCGATTCCAGTTTGTTGATCATCTCCGCTGTGTCCATTCTTGTCGATTGTATGCTTTCTTTTATGTATAGGGCTATTCCTCCTCCTTTCTGACCTGACCTATCCCGGCGATAGAGCTTGTACCCCGGCAGTGCTGTATCCCATTTGTTTTCCTCATTCCACCATGTTTCAGAGATTCCAATGATGTCTATGTCCTCTGCATTGGCCATGGCTTCTAGCTCCCCCATTTTGTTTCTTAAACTCCTTGCATTAGTATATATACAGTTTAGATCCTGGCATTTTGTCGTCTTCATTTCTTTTCCCTGTGCTTCAGTCTTTGGTGTCTTCTCTTTTGCTACAATCTTTCTAACCTCCTCTTCTGGGTTAGTTGACTCCTGTAATTTGTCTCTTGTTTCTTCCCTGCCTTTTTTCCCCTTAGTATCTTCATGGGATACCTTCTTCCGAATCATCAACGCTAGGTCGACTGTCGGCTTTCCCCTTTCTCTTAGTTTAAAGCCTGTTCTATTCCTCTCTTGACGTTGTTTGCTAGAAGTCTTGTTCCCGCCATGCTCAGGTGCAGTCCATCTCTCCTGTAGAGCTTGCTCTTGCCCCAGAACGTTGTCCAGTTCCTCACGAAGTGGAACCCTTCTTCCTCACACCATCTCCTCATCCATGCATTTATTGATTGTAGTTCTTCCTGCCTTTTCACATCTGCCCTTGGTACCGGTAGGATCTCTGAAAATGAGCTTTGGTGCTGGAGAAGGATTTTAGGCATGCTGTGGACCGTCAGAAAAACTAACAAATCGATTCTGGAAGAGATCAAACCGGCTATGTCACTCGAAGCCCAAATGATGAAGTTACGAGTGTCTTATTTTGATCACACCATCAGAAGGGAGATCACTGGAGAAGGACATCATGTTTGGGAAGATCAAAGGAACCAGGCGAAGAGGGCGACCTGCAATCAGATGGCTGGACACGTTGAAAACAACATGGGGATGACGCTGGAGGACCTTTCTGGGCTAGCACAAAACCGATTTCTTTTTAGATCGACAATTGATCAAGTCGCTAGGTCTTGAACATGAGTAGATGGCACCTAGCAACGACAAATGTTAGGATGCTGAGCACAATTCTATAATGGGCACCTAAGTTTTATAGAATCGAGGCTGATTGGCACCTAACTTTAGGCGGCCTTTGTAGAACCAAAGCCAACTTATCTTGGGAACCTGTGTATGGCGGGTGGGAGGTTCCTCAGATGCCCCTTCAAAATGGTGGCACTGGATGTGTGGCAGGTGTGCCAAAGCCCCATCAGCCAAATAGATTCTCTGCTGGAGCTGCACGTGTACTGCGGAAGCGGCAAGGAAGCCAGCAGGGTGTTGCAGCTGTTGGTGCTGTCACTTCTGGGCATGCTCAGTTAATGCATTGAACTGAGCATGTGCATCAGGAGCTTACTGGATGCTCCAAAGCTGAGGGGTTAGCTAGTTTTTATTTTTGTTTTCGGTAACCAGCAGAAAACTGGAGATCTTATCATTTTTTTGTGTTATAATTCAAGCACGTATATGTTGTGTGTATTTTTCATTGTTACACTTCATATATACTGTAGAAAAGCAGATCAGGGCTATTATTAGGCAGAAGATTTCAAGCCCTGGATAATTACTGGGTAGTTTAATAAGTGTATTGCCACTTCAGCATCTTAACCCAGTAGTGTTGTAAAATCAGTACTAATAACTGAGGGCACTCTACATATTATTATTATTTATTATACATTATATATCCAGTTAATATTATAATTGAAGTTGAGTGTAAACAATTTTTACTTTGATTGTAGAGAATTTTTTTTTAATCTTTATTGATTTTCCAAACTACAACTGTGCAAAACAAATATATATATATATATAATAGTACAAGAAGAGCACATTGATCCTACAGCCATAGAATAAGCAATTATTTTAACCCTCCCTCCCACTCAATAATCAAGAAAAACAAATACATAGAATCAATCAATAACTTTCCCATTTTAAGTTTGCAATGCAACCCCCCCCCTATCCTGGATGTGTATGTGTATGTTAAAAGGGCCATAAAATAAAATCAGTTATTAGTCCTTACAGAATTTTGTCAATGGTTCCCAAACATCAGGAAATTTCCTATACTGTCCCTGTTGTATGGCCATCATATGTTCCATTTTAAAAGTTTGACACAGAGATTCCCACCAGAAAGTGTAATTTAACCGATCCCAGTTTTTCCAATTCCTGATTGTAGAGAATTTTTGATAGCATAGGATTTCCAGGTCTCTCATACTGGGAGTATTGTGAACTTGTGATTTTCTTTGAGCATCGATCAAGATTGGCAAATTCAGCTGGGGGCTACACATGCATGCGGTATTTAATGAGGATTTTTGAGCATCGATCCCTAAATGTTGTACATACCATTTGCGGAGAATATTTAAAATATGTAGAGTTAAACGCGGAAAAGCTTTCCTGGCACTTCTCCCTGACCTCTTATTGGGAAGAAGAGGAAAGTGGAGATGCAGCGGGAGAGAAGCGGAAGGTGAGACGAGGAAAGGAGAGGTAAGGGCGCATCAAATAGTTAACAGAAAAAAAAAAAAAAAGAGAAAATAAGTGACAAATGCGAATGGAATGAGGGAGAGGGAAGGAGACGCTTGACCGTAGGGTTCAAATGAACATTGTTTTCCCCCATTCAGCCTACGAATTAAAATGTTTCTTTTCCTCCAACCCTTCATTGTAATTCTTATTCTGAACACACAGACGGCTCTTAGTAGTCTTGCCACACCGCTAAAAACAAGCAGTAGTTCAATAAATCCTGCCTACATATTGCAATTTTCAGAACAAATATTTTGTTTTGCGTAGATGACAAATGCCGGTCTTCCGCACACCTTGCGTATGCTTGTCCAGAGGATTCTGCTAAGCTGTTGGAGAATGTTACGGCAATTACTGTAATGTTCCCAGCTTCAAAATATTTCCCTCTGTCCTAGCTTTGCAGCATATTAGTACAATGAGTAGCCATAAAAAGCCACAGTAGATGATAATGTATCATTTTAAAGTGTGCATATTGCATTACAAAAGATCCATAGCGGAATATGATGCCACAATATGACAGAGTGTTATATCACAAAATATCATTACATTTTTTTTTTATGTTGCCATCCAGTTTTCTGTTTTCATTCTAGCTGTATCAAAATTTTTGCATCCCTTCTATGTATAATCTAAAGTGAGAATGATTTAATCAACCCACAGCAGAAAGGCTGTAGTAAGCTCTGTTGCTTCACAGACTGGTCCTTTTTAATGTAGTAACATAGTCAGTGACAGCAGATAAAAGACCTAAACGGTCCATCCAGTTTTCCCAAGAGTTGCACGCATTATAAATTCATGATTAAACTAAATTGACTTTTTTCTTTGATATTTCTGGGCCATAGACTGTAGGGGTCCACCTGGTACTGTCCTTCGGTTCCAAATACTTGAGCCGTCATCATTCCAGCCTACCCAAACCATCTTGTCATTTGAAGGATACAGACTGTAAATGTCTGCCCAGCACGGTCCTCATTTTCCAAATTACTGGAGTTCCCATGGAAGTGAGGTACTTCTCTCTCTCTCTCTCTCTCTCTCTCTCTCTCTCTCTCTTTCTCTCTCTCTCTCTCTCTCTTTCTTTCTCTCTCTCTTCTTCCTCTATCTCTCTCTCTTCTTCTTCTCTCTCTCTTCTTCTCTCTCCTTCTCTCTCTCTTCTTATCTCTCTTCCTCTCACTCTCTCTCCTCTCTCTCTCACTCTTCCTCTCTTTCACTCTTCTTTTTCTTCCTCTCTCTTCCTTCCTCACTCTTCTCTCTCTCTCTCTCTCTCTTCTTCTCTTTTTCTCTCTCTTCTTCTCTCTCTTCCTCTCACTCTATCTCTCTTCCTCTCACTCTATCTCTCTACCTCTCCCTCTCTCTCACTCTTCCTCTCTCTCACTCTTCTTTTTCTTCTCTCTCTCTCTCTCTCCCTCTCTCCCCTTCTTTACCTCTCTCTCTTCTTCTCTTTCTTCCTCTCTCTTTCTTCTTCTCTCTCTCTCTTCCTCTCTCTCTCTCTCTTTCTCTCTATCCTCTCTCTCTCACTCTTCCTCTCTCTCACTCTTCTTTTTCTTCTCTCTCTCTCTCTCTCTCTATTTATATCTCTCTCCCTCTCTCTTTCCCTCTCTCTCTTCATCTCTCTCTCTCTCTACTTCTATCCCTCTCTCTCTCTTCCTCTCTTTCTCTCACAGTACAATCACAGTCATTACTCTTCAAGGGGCTGGCTACATGCCAGGCCCAAACACTCTGGCAACTAATGCTACCTCAGGTTTCTTCTGGACACACATCACATTTATACACTTTAGAAATCATCTGCAAAGCTACCTTGGCAGACTTCTGTCCATGTATCAACTCCTAAAGGATCACTGTTCATAGTTTCCCACCCCAGGGAAACACTTTGCTCTGGTTATCTCTCTTCCCTGGCGTAGTAAAGGGAAGGGGCCGTCCACCCCAGGCGTGGTCTTCCTCGGGGTGCCGGCACCCCTCCTTCTCTCTGCCCCCTTTTCCACTCCTCCCCCTGACACATGCGCACCCCCTTCCCTTCCCCCGTACCTTTTTAACTTTGGTGGCTACTGGCACCAGTAGCCACTGTCTCTGATGACACTTCAAGGATCCGCACCTAGGAATTGACGTCAGAGAGAGTGCCGGAGCCGACACAGGCAGCAAGATGCTGGCTTCTTGCGCCAAACTTAAAAAGGTATGAGGAAGGGGGGCGTGCACAGAAGGGGAGGCAGGGAAGAGGGGCGCCACCGCCCTGGGCACCACTCACCTCGCTATGCCACTGCGTACTGTAGCCTCAGCTGCCACTCATTTAGTGACCTCTTGACTCGGGGCCTCTTCCAGTGGCTTCCCTCCGACTCTTCAGGTTAGCACCACCTGCCAGAAGATGGTTCAAATTCAGCCTCAGTGAGCCTCGGAAAACTTAGCCATGTACTACCCACTCCCTCACAGGGGCATATTTGGGCTTTAGTTTTCCAAAATACTACACAGTATTCTCCCGGTCATTCGCGGTCCCGGTCATTCGCTGTATTTTCCAACTGTGAACCGCCGACAAGGAGAGGGCAGCGGGAGAAGCAGGAGAGAGCAGCCAGAGCGCTGCGAGTGCAGGAAATCACTCGCGGTTCGCTCCGACCACCTCTTCCTGCACGAAGTCGGGACTTATCCAATCAGGAGCTGCTTTGACACGCAGCTCCTGATTGGATAAGGCCCAACTTCGTGCATGAAGAGGCGGTCGGAGCATACCGTGAGCGATTTCCTGCACTCGCCAGCGCTCTGGTTGCTCTCCCGCTGCCCTCTTCAGTCTTCCCCATGAAACCATATTTCACGGTTTTTCAAGATTCGTGGGGGTTCCTGGAACGGAACCCCCACGAATATCGGGGGAGTACTGTAATTGCACAATTTTCGCTAAGCTAGCAAACATCTCTTTACCATTTCACTGGTATTATTATCAGTGAAACATCTTTCCACATTACCCTAACATTCATAATCAGTCTTGTTTACATTGTAAATCAATAGGCGTGATATATCTGCAAGTAGTTAAACACATATATACACCTGATCTTTTTCTAGAAAACATGACATTTGTTGTTTAGCTGACTTCAAGCATAATTGTTTATATGCCTTCAGACGCATGAGCAGTTCTGCTTACATTATAAACAAACTCCTCCAAGTTCTATATATGGTGCTGAAAATTCACAAAAATGTGCTCATAGGTCAGAGGCACCCACAAATTAATTAGCTAATAAGCCATTAACTTGAAATAAATGAATGTTATCAATCAATTATTACAGTCAATTGACATCTTCCTGAAATCTGTTCTGTAACACTGGATGCTCAAATCCATTAGCTTGCAACTCATAAGGGGGTGTGACTAGGAGCAGGATTTTCCAAAAGATTAGAAACAGAAAGCGAAGGCAGATAAAGAGTATATGGGCCTACCTAGTCTGCCTAAGCATGCCATTTGCTATCCCTTCCTCTCCCTTAGAGACCCAGCATACTTGTCCCAAGCTTTCTTGAACTCAGTTACACTTTTTGGCCTGGATTCTGTATAGGACGTGCAGTCTCAGAAGCTGTCTAAGTGGCTTTTGAGAATCACACACGTGTACCGATCAGTATGCGAGCCCTTTGTGACCCGATTTCACTAACCTGTGTCCCGATCATCCTCCGATCCGCACATGCAAATGAGGGGGAACGGCATTCAAATGATGGTAGGCAGCGATTCACTAACAAAATAAAAAACCTGCCACACCGGCTAGGCTGGCTGATCACAAACAAGTGACCTCAGGTCCTTTCCGACTGCCCTACCTTCTGCTGCCCTGCTCTCTGCCCGCCTGCCCCGATCTCCTGCCTGCCCCGAACTCCTGCAGCCCCGACTGCCCCGACTCTCCCGCCTGCCCCGATCTCCAGCACAGCGGAGGTAAACTTCAGACATAATCTTGTTAGCAGCTGGCTAGGCTGGATTACTACAGCTACTGAGCTGGAAAATGAACTGAGCAGTCTGGTTTAGCCTTGCTCTCTTTGAGCCCAAGGTTGGCTACTTCAGGGTGTCTGATCTCCTGCCTGCCCCGAACTCCTGCAGCCCCGACTCTCCCACCCTTCCCCGCAGTACAAGCCCATGGTTTTAACCCACAGGCTTAAAGCGTGTTAAAACCACGGGCTTGCAAAAAAAAAAAAAAAAAAAAGTTCCTAATGAGAGCATGCGCAGACCATCTACAGGCAAGGAAGATGGTCTGCGCATGCTCAAGGATCGCTCCATGCCCTGGGTGTGTGTGTGGGGGGGGGGGGGGCATGTCAGTGTGTGTGTGTGTGGGGGGGGGGGTGTCAACGATTGTCCCCATTTGCATTCAGGCCTTTTGTGAATTCGTTGGCCTGCATGCAATCGGGCACGGATCGGGCACGGATTCGCGGGTTAGTGAATCTAGCCCTTAGGCATTGCTAGGCATCCTGCCCTAATTTGCCAGCGCCTAAGTCTACCATGCCTATTCTCTGCCCCAACCATGCCTGTTTTCCAGGTAGGCATCATTAGGCATGAGAAGGTGCCTCAACTTAGGCGTCGCATGGAATTCCGCGCCCCACTTTTAATTTTATTTTTTTAAATCAATTTGTCAATTAATTTCAGTGCTGCGGTCCATTTCCCTGCCATTTAGGCTAATTGAATTTAGGCTACACATGGATTTTAAGGGGGGGTCTTTTACTAAGGCGTGCTAGCCAATTTAGCACGCACTGAATATTAGTGCATGCTAAATGCTAACGTGTCCTTGGAATATAATGGGCGCGTTAACATTTAGCAAGCGCTAAATCAGCTAGCGCACCTTAGTAAAAGACCCCGTTAGTTAGGCGTCACTAGGGGGCCTCAGTTAGATGCCATTTATAGAATCTGGCCCTTTGCCACTACGGCGTAGTCTGCTTGTTAACTCTCAACTCCCTGGACGCTATGATTGACTCGAGGGCATGATGACTTTTGAGGCAGCAGCCCAGATTGGCATCTGCTCGGAGGAAAAACCTAGCCCCGGTCCTGTAATCTGTTGTTAAATATTTTTGTACGGTTATGACTATGTGAAGTCTATTATAAGATGAAAGGCAGCGTGTTTACTGCATAAGTCTGCAAACGGTTATTGGTCAAAACTCCCATCAGGCAGAG
The DNA here is from genome assembly GCF_902459505.1 of Geotrypetes seraphini. Lineage (NCBI taxonomy): Eukaryota > Metazoa > Chordata > Amphibia > Gymnophiona > Dermophiidae > Geotrypetes > Geotrypetes seraphini. The sequence goes on from NC_047088.1 coordinate 241,225,649, forward strand.
CAGCTTGCCAAAGTTCTAAATTACTAGCAATAATACGGAACTGCCTCGGCCATTCATTTGTGCAAATGAACGTGTCTGGTTTGTCATGTGCTGTGGTAAATGAAGACTGAGCTGTTTATGTTGTCAGAGAGCGCAAGGCTAAAATTTCAGCTGGTGATATACCAAGAAAGTGAAAAGGAAAATAAAGATTTATAAAACATAAACTGAAGCATGCAGAGTTCAAGTAAAAAAAAAAAATAAATAAATAGATGCATGGTATTTCAATGTGTTTTAGCACATTTACTCCCTCTTTTATTTATTCATTCAATTTTCTATACTGTTCTCCCAGGGGAGCTCAGAATTTATTCAGCTACTCAAGCATTTTTCTCTGTCCCGGCAGGCTCACAATCTATCTAATGTACCTGGGGCAATGGGGGGATTAAGTGACTTGCCCAGGGTCACAAGGAGCAGCGGGGGGTTTGAACCCACAACCCCAGGGTGCTGAAGCTGTAGCTTTAACCACTGCACCACTCTAGAACTCAAAATGCAGTAAAAGTGAATCAAGTACAGGACAATCAAGCCATTGTGACATCACTGATGAGGTTGGCTCTTAGGCATTGGTGAAATGAGGCATTATGATGTCACAATACCAGCTCTGGTTATCAGAGGCTGAAGCTTTTCACACTATTTATTTATCCAATTTTCTATACTGTTCTCCCAGGGGAGCTCAAAAGGGTTTACATGAATTTATTCAGCTACTCAAGCATTTTTCCCTGTCTTGGCAGGCTCACAATCTACCTAATGCACCTGGGGCAATGGGGGGATTAAGTGACTTGCCCAGGGTCACAAGGAGCAGTGGGGGGTTTGAACCCAAAACCCCAGGGTGCTGAGGCTGTCGCTGTAACCAATGCACCACACACTCCCTTTTAGTGACGTCTGAAAGATCATGCTAATATGTATGTCTAGATACTGTAAACCTTACTAACTCCCCCCCTCCATTAAATGAAGCCTCTTTAGCATTTTTTATCACAACCTGCAGCGTTAAAAGCTCTGACACTCATGCTACTGTGGCTTCATAAAAGGGGTGGGAGGTTAGTAAGATTTACAGTACCTAGACATACATATCAGCATGACCTTTCGCAAGTGTTAAACCTTATAATATAATCATTTGCCACAACTCTATAGCTGATGATTTCTTTGATAATTACAAAAAAAAAAAAAAAAAGGTTTGAGAAACACATAGGTGTACAAACTCTTCTAGTGTGGTTTTCATGTAAAACCTAACACCTGGATTTTGGCAAAAATCTGTCTGCCTCAAGGGTGCCCTCTAGAGTTCGTCAGCTTCCAAATAAAATGAATCCTTAGCTCTTCACTCAAGGAGCAGCTGTGGGCGTAGCTTTAATGGATGCTCAGGGTATTTATTGATTTAACAAATTTGTATACGGCCTAAAGTCTAGAAAGTTTACAAAACAACATACATATCTAATATAATAAAATGGTAGGACGCGCATGCGCACTAAAAAATCGTGTTCCCTGATCTGTCACGGAAACACGATTGCGCATGCGCGAGTTTTACATCACCGAACTCTGTTCCTCCTCCACCATGCCACGCCAGCCATGTCCGCCGCCGGCCTCGAGCTCCTGGGGGCTGGTGGTGTGAGCCGCCCGCCCGCTGCTGAGGCCCCGCCTCCCGCTTCCGCCCTACACGCCAGCCATGTCTGCCGCCGGCCTCGAGCTCCTGGGGGCCGGCGGCGCGAGCCGCCCGACCGCTGCTGAGGCCACGCCTCCCGCTTCCGCCCTACACGGCGACGCCAGACGCCGCCCGGCTGGTGCTGAGGCCCCGCCTCCCGCTTCCGCCCTACACGGCGACGCCAGACCCGGCCCTACAAAACGCTGAGGCCTGTCTTCCACTTCCGACCTACACGCCGCCGCCAGACCCGGCACCACAAAACGGCCCTCACATCCGCGAACAGGGTTGCCATGGAAACAGAGGGGATCAGGAGCTAAACAGAGATTTAAAAAAAAAAAACAAACAACAGTGCACAAGGACAGAGACACATAGACACTCACAGAAGGACAGGGGGCTAAAAAGACAGATTGAAAAAAATAACAAAACACTAAGGAGAAAGAGAGACACAGGTAAGGAGTGCTGCTGGGCAGGGGGAGCAGGGAAGAGGGTCAGGGGGAGAAAAGAAGGAGTGCTGCTGGACAGGCAGAGCAGGGAAGAGGAACAGGGGAGCAGGGAAGAGGAACAGGGGAGCAGGGAAGAGGAACAGGGGAGCAGGTAAGAAGTGCTGCTGGACAGGGGGAGAAGGGAAGAATGACTGCGGAGCAGGGAAGAAGTGCTGCTAGACAGGGGGAGCAGGGAAGAGGGACAGGGGAAGCAGGTAAGGAGTGCTGCTGGACAGGGGGAGGTAAAAGGAAGGGAGAAGACCTACTGCTGGACAGGTGGAACAGGCAAGGGGTGATGGTTGACAGCCGAGGAAAGAGAGAGACAGAAAGCGGCCAAGAGGAGAGAGAGAAAAAGAAAGAAAGACACACACATCTATTCTAGCACCCGTTAATGTAACGGGCTTAAAGACTAGTAAATTATAACAATATAACATAGACTCTCCTGCATCCTCCACCGCGAACGTACTCATTTTGCTCACATAAATGCATTGTCCTATAACTAATCTAATCTTCCATTTGTGTGTTGTTCATACCTATTCAGGCTCTTGGTGACTTACAGGGACGGTTAAAGGAGCAGGGGGAAATATGAGTTTTTAAAAGTATTTTGTACATAAATACATTGACTAATAACTGTGTCTTCAAAAGTTTCTTAAAAGTATCCCTGGGTTAACATAATTGTAACTGACCTATCAATGAGTTCCAGAATTTCACCCCTACTATTGAAAACATAGAATTCCCGACCCTGGTAGGTATCACTTTCCTCTCTTTCATCCATTTTAATCTCATATCTTGTGCAGATATTAATTCCCTTCTTGGCCAATACAATATAATTACAGTGTCGCTAAAAACCCAGATGAACCTGTCTGATATCTGGTGCTGCACCCACGTAGCTAACTGAGCATAGGGCTGTATTTAATGCAGCCCAAAATATCTAGTCCACTATCCGAGTATGGCATTCATTATTGGTAGAGCACAGATAATTCTTGGATCTTCCCTGCTTCCATTCCTGGCACTAAGACCCCGAAGATATAGAAAGTGCCTATTAGGCACCTAGATTGAGGCACCTAGCACCCTCCCACCCCCCCCCCCCTTATAAGAAGCCGCATTGGCATTTTTTATTGCTGGCCATGGCGGTAAAATTTCCGACGCTCATAGGAATTTTGTGAGCATCGGAGCTTTTACCATTGCAGCCAGCGATAAAAAAAATGCTAACACAGCTTCATAAAAGGGGGAGCTATTTTTTTAAAAAAAAAAATTGGTTCAGTCAGTGCTATTAATTGAACAGTGCCATTATTAACCAATTAAAAAAAACAATTTTAAAAAAATTATAATTTTTTGGTAGGCGCCTACTTTGGTTGTTACCTTCCAGAAAAGTAGGCATGCTTAGAAGCGGAGATAGGCCATCGATTGAGTTAGACGCCAACCTCAGGCATCAGTATTTTAGGCCAAAATAACTCTGGCTTAATCTACCAGTAACTTGAATTAGTTACTGCTAGGCATGATTCTATAAACAGCTCCTAACTTTGAATGATATGCGGAAAGTGCCACTATAGCTACCATATTTTGATTTGTAAAATCCCAGATGCATGGCCATGCCCCATTCTGTCCCCATCCCCGCCCCGTTCCACCTCTACCCCGCCCCAGAAAGCTTTGCGTTTTCATTCCTGACCCCCAGGTCGCATCTGAGGGCCTCCGAGCATGCACAGATGCATGTGATGCCATCCGTGCATGCGCAGACGCCCTCCAGAAGTGGCTGCAGCTTTCCAAAAACCCGGACCAACTGCTGGGTTTTGGAAAGTCCATCCGGGCACCCAAATGGTCCTCTAAAAAAAGAGGACATGTCTGGATTTTCCCGGACATCTGGTAACCCTACTGCTGTGGTCAGAGTGCTGCCTATCTAAGTGCAGCTGAATACCTGGTTTGGGGCTAGCCAGCACTTTGAATATCAACCGGTATGTTTATAAAATTCACGGACGACACAAAACTCTCCAGTAGGGTTAAAACTGTGGAGGAATGCAAAGAACTACAAAGGGACCTGAACAAACTGAGTGAGTGGGCAGACAAGTGGCAGATGAGCTTCAATGTGGAGAAATATAAAAAGTCTTGCACATAGGGAAAGGAAACCTGATGTATAACTACACGATGGGGGGGGGGGATGGTACTGGGAGAAGGCAAACTGGAAAAGGACTTGGGGGTTTTGGTGGATAGGACAATGAAGCCGGCGGCACAATGCGCAGCAGCCTCAAAGAGGGCGAATAGAATGTTGGGCATTATCAAAAAAGGTATCACTACCAAAATGAAGGACGTTATCCTACCACTGTATCGGGCGATGGTGCGCCCGCATCTGGAATACTGCGTTCAATACTGTTTGCCCTACCTTAAGAAGGATATGGTGATGCTCGAGAGGGTCCAGAGAAGAGCAACAAGGATGATAAAAGGCATGGAAAACCTTTCATATGCTGAAAGGCTAGAGAAGCTGGGGCTCTTTTCCCTGGAAAAGCGGAGACTTAGAGGGGACATGATAGAGACTTTATAAGATCATGAAGGGTATGGAGAGAAGGTAGAGAGGGACAGATTCTTCAGACTAGCGGGGGCAACAAAAACAAGAGGGCATTCGCAAAAATTGAAAGGAGACAGATTCAAAACAAATGCTAGGAAGTTCTTCTTCACTCAGAGGGTGGTGGATTCCTGGAATGTGCTACCAGAGGAGGTGGAAGGGCAGAGTACGATTTTGGGTTTCAAAATGGGATTAGATGATTTCCTGAAGGAAAAGGGGATTGAAGGGTATAGTTAGAGGGTTACCATACAGGATATTAAAGGATTAAGGAATATAATGTTTTAGGTATAAGATCACTTACAGGTCATGGACCTGGGGGGGGGGGGGGGTGCCACGGGAGCGTACTGCTGGGCATGATGGACCCATGGTCTGACTCGGCAGAGGTCATGCTTATGTTCTTATATCGCTGTTTCTACTCTTGCTATTTCTGTGATAAATGGCAGTGGTTTAGCCTTTTACATAAATCTGAAAGCATTTATTAGTTGCAACTCCCATCAGGCCGAGCAGTTTGCAAAATCACTAACGGCAGAGCTAGTAATATGATTAAACTGCTTCACTCATTCATTTGTGCAAATTAATCTTTTTTTTTTTTTTTCTTGAATGGCTGTGTACTGTTCCCGAGGAAGAGTGAGTACATAAACTTTCCATGTGCATAAACCTCTCATAAGTTTCAAGTTAACATCCGAGTTGCAATAACTTTGTTTCCAGTGATGTGTCATATTTTGGAAATGCTACTTTTCAGCTCAATTTAATTGATTCTGACTCTTTTTTTTTTAACTTTAGTAAATAACTTATAATTCCTGCCTCTTAATCTTTGCTTTGACAGAATTTTTAGACATGCTTTATTTCAGACTGATTTTGACAACTTCTTTTCTCGTAAATGAATTAAGACCTGTGAATCATCTTTGCCCAGCACTTATTTTTCTTTGGCAGTATACATATGTTTTCAATGACAATAATTCATACCCCCCACATATAAGCATAAATCGTATATAACCAAATATGTAACAGCTTTTGTCAGTGCTGACAAGCAATTCATGTTCATTGGATCCAACGTCAAGCTTTAGAGAGATATGACCCATTTAACATCAGTATAATTAGGGTTTCTGATTTTAGGTTTTAACTGATAAAAGCCAAGAAGATGCTTGGGTGCATAGAAACATGATGGCGGATAAAGGCCAAATGGCCCATCCAGTCTGCTCATCCGCAGTAACCATTATCTCTTCCTCTTCCTAAGAGATCCCAAGTGCCTATCCCAGGCCCTCTTGAATTCAGACACAGACTCTTGTCTCCATCAACTCTTCCGGGATACTGTTCCATGCATCTACCACCTTTTCTTGTAAAAAAAAGTATTTCCTTAGATTACTCCGGAGCCTATCACCTCTTAACTTCATCCTATGACTCTCATTGCAGAATCCTTTCAAAAGACTCGACTCATGTGCATTTACATAAGAACATAAGAACTGCCATCTCCGGATCAGACCTTCGGTCCATCAAGTCCGGCGATCCGCACACGCGGAGGCCCTGCCAGGTGTACACCTGGCGTAATTTATAGTCCACCATATCTTTATATGCCTCTCTTAAGGAGATATGCATCTAGTTTGCTCTTGAAGCCTAGGACGGTCGATTCCGCAATAATCTCCTCTGGGAGGGCATTCCAGGTGTCAACCACTCTCTGAGTGAAGCAGAACTTCCTGACATTAGTCCTGAACCTGTCCCCCCTTAGCTTCATTACATGTCCTCTAGTCCGTGTCAAATTGGACAGTGTAAATAATCTTCTCTGCTCTATTTTGTCGATTCCTTTCAGTATTTTGAAGGTCTCGATCATATCCCCACGCATTCTCCTTTTCTCAAGGGAGAACAATCCTAGTGTTATAAGTCTATCCTCATATTCCAGTCTCTTCATACCCTTCACCAGTTTTGTTGCTCGTCTCTGCACCCTCTCCAGCAGTTTTATATCCTTCTTTAGGTAGGGAGACCAATGTTGGACGCAGTATTCCAAGTGTGGTCTGACCATTGCCCTATAAAGCGGCATTATAACTTTCTCCGATCTACTCGAGATTCCTTTCTTTATCATGCCCAACATTTTATTTGCCTTCTTTGCCGCTGCCGCGCATTGTGCCGACGGCTTCAGGGTCCTATCTATCAGTACACCCAGGTCCCTTTCTTGTTCACTCTTCCCCAGAGTTGCACCTGACATTGTATACTCGTATTCCTTATTTTTATTGCCTAAATGCATTACCTTGCATTTCTCCACATTGAACTTCATCTGCCATTTCTCCGCCCATGTTTCTAACCGACACAAGTCGCTCTGGAGTTTCTCTCTATCCTCCTGCGATCTGATTGCCCGGCATAGTTTTGTATCGTCTGCAAACTTGATGATCTCACTGGATGTTCCTTCCTCCAGGTCATTGATATAAATATTAAAAAGGATCGGCCCAAGTACCGAGCCCTGGGGTACACCACTAGTCACTTTCTCCCAGTCGGAGAACTTCCCATTTATGCCCACTCTCTGCTTTCGGTTTTCCAGCCATTTGCCTATCCATCTTTGTATATCTCCCTCTATGCCATGGCTTTGTAGTTTCCTGAGAAGTCTTTCGTGTGGAACTTTGTCGAACGCTTTCTGGAAGTCCAAGTATATTATGTCCACAGGCTTCCCACTATCAATTTGCTCGTTTACGGTCTCAAAAAATTGGAGTAAATTCGTCAAACATGATTTCCCTTTCCTGAATCCATGTTGACTGGGTTTCATCAAGTCGTGTGCGTCCAAGTGCCGGACTATGCTATCCTTGATCAGTGCTTCGACCATCTTGCCGGGGACCGACGTAAGACTCACAGGCCTATAGTTGCCCGGTTCCCCTCTCGATCCTTTTTTGAAAATTGGCGTGACGTTCGCTATCCTCCAGTCGTCCGGTATCTGTCCAGTTCTGATTGTCAGGTTTGCAAGTTTGTGCAATAACTCTCCGATTTCAACCTTCAATTCCTTTAAGACTCTCGGGTGAATTCCATCCGGTCCAGGGGATTTGTCACTTTTAAGTTTGTCGATCTGATAGTATATCTGGTCTAAGTCCACTTCAACTGTGGTGAGGCTGTTCTCTATTTCTCCTGGAAACACTTTCTCCGCTTCAGGTATTGTTGAGGTGTCTTCCTTCGTAAAGACAGACGCAAAGAAGGAATTTAGTTTGTCTGCGATTTGTTTATCTTCCTTGATGTACCCTTTTCTTCCCTGGTCGTCCAGGGGTCCCACTGCCTCTTTTGCAGGTTTTTTCCCTTTCACGTATCTAAAGAAGGGCTTGAAGTTTTTGGCCTCCTGGGCTATTTTTTCCTCATAATCCTGTTTGGCATCCCTCACCGCCTTGTGACATTTCTTCTGATCATCTTTATGTTTGTTCCAGGCTTCGGTTGTCTTTATGCATTTCCATTTTTTGAAAGAGTCCTTCTTTTCTTTTATGGCTTCCTTCACCTGTATGGTAAGCCATGCCGGTTCTCTTTTGCTCTTTGTTCTCCGATCTTTGGAAATCCTCGGAATGTAGAGATCTTGTGCTTCTGTGATAGTATTTTTCAGTAGGGACCATGCCTGATCTACCGTTTCAAGTTTGTCCACCATCTTCTCTAGTCGTTTTTCTACCATGGCCCTCATGCGATCGTATTTACCCTTTTTAAAGTTTAAGGTGGTGGTTAAGGTTTTGGCATGTTTCCCTTTCCCGATGTCAAGTTTAAAGTTGATTACATTGTGATCACTCGTTCCCAGTGGAACCACGACTTCCACTTCTGTTATCGGTCCCGTGAGGCCATTTAGGACCAAGTCCAAGGTGGCGTTGCCTCTTGTCGGCTCTTTTACCATTTGTTCCAGGAAGCAATCCCCTAGCACCTCCAGGAACTTGGCCTCCTTGCCGCAGTTGGAGGTTGCTAGTTTCCAGTCTATCCCTGGGAAATTGAAGTCTCCCAATATAATTACATTGCCCGTCTTGCATTCTTGTTTGATTTCCTCCATCATTTCTGAGTCAGTTTCCTCCGCCTGTCCTGGGGGACGATAGTAAAGGCCAATTTTCGTATCTGCACCATATTGACCAGGAATTTTGATCCAGAGTGACTCAAGCTTCTCTTTCATTTCTGTTGTAACCATTTCAACAGAATCTATTCCCTCCTTAACATATAGAGCAATACCTCCACCTTTCTGCCCTACTCGATCTCTTCTATACAGTTTGTATCCCTGTAGTACTGTGTCCCATTTGTTTTCTTCATTCCACCATGTTTCTGTTATGCCAATGATATCCAATATGTCATGTCTCGCTATTGTCTCTAGTTCCCCTATTTTGTTACCTAGACTTCTAGCATTCGTATACATACATCTAAATTCCCTTTGTGTTACCTTTTTGGACCTTCTACTCTTGGCCGTCCCTATAGTTTCAAATACGGTATCCTTTACTGCTCCTGTGTTATCACCCTTGTTTGCTGTGTGGTCGTCCTCTCCTGTGTCTGAGTTGTCCCTTTCTGCTTTTTCTCCCTTATTGGCTGTGGGGTCGTCTTCTCTTGTGTAGGAGTAGTAGTCCTTGGCTTCTTCGTCGGGGCATCCTGCTATCCGTGCTATCGACCGGTGGTCGACTGTCGGCTTTCCCCTATCTTTCAGTTTAAAGCCTTCTCGATTGCCTTCTTCATGTTGCCTGCCAAAACTCGTGCTCCTTCCTTGTTGAGGTGTAGTCCGTCCCTTCTGTAGTACTTGCTTTTTCCCCAGAACGCCGTCCAGTTGCGCACGAAGTCGAAGCCTTCTTCTTCGCACCATCGTCTCATCCAGGCGTTGATTACTTGCAATTCCCCTTGTCTCTTTCCATCCGCTCTTGGTACTGGGAGGATCTCAGAGAAGGCCACCCTCACCTCCCTGATCTTCAGTTGTCTTCCGAGTGAGCGGAGCTGGCCCTTCAGCTCTTCCCTGTCATACTTCCGCCCGCTCACATCATTTGTTCCCACGTGGATAAGCACAGCGGTGTCCTCTCCCCCTGCGCCATCTATGATCCTGGAGATCCTGTTGGTCACATCCTTCACTCTTGCTCCAGGCAGACAGGTGACGACTCTGTCCTCTCTTCCTCCTGCGGTGTGGCTGTCCACATGTCGTATAATGGAGTCGCCTACGATGATCCCCATCTTCTTTATTCGGGAGTTCCTTGGGGGGCGTAGGTCCACGTCCTTGGAGTAGGGCCAGTCTTCTTCCTCCACTGATACTCTTGAAATTGTTTCCTGTTCTTTGGGTGGGGGGATGTCTTCCTGTGCTCTCACTATTCCTTCTGGTGTGCGGTTGTCTCCTACCTCGTCTTCGGTTTCTTCTGTGTTTGCATGGGTGTCTTCTCTCCTCACATGGGTTTCTTGAGTACAGTTTTCCAGCCCTGGGATCTCTACGTGGTGCTGATGAGCTTCCTCTATGAACATTTCTAGTTCCTTGACCTCGTCGTTTGGGCTGTACTCCACTAGAATCTTCTCCTGTGCTCGGATTCTGTCTTCGAGTTCCATCACTGTTCCTTCCAATAGTCTTACCTGACATTTCAAGCTATCCATCTCCATGCATCGATTGCAAATGTATGCCTGGATCCCCGAAGGGAGGTAGTCATACATATTGCAGCCGATACAGAAGACCGGAAAGCTCACCTTCTGACTTCCTTGGGCTTCCATTTCTTGCTTCCCTCGTGTGTGCTTGTGTTCCTTGCCTGCTGCTTCCTTATGTTGCTTGCCTTGCTGTGTCTTTTGTGTGTGCTGTCTCCGCTCTACCTCACCTTGATTGTATGTGTGGGTTTGTTCCCTTGGCGTCTGTCTCTTCCTTACCTTCTGTGTTTGTCGCTTCTTTACCGTTCAGTCCTCCTCGGTGTTCTTGATAGTAGATACTTGATAGTAGATACTCGTCCCTTGCAAGTCCCTTCGCAAAGGCGCTCTCGCTAAGGCGAGCGCCTTTACCGCTCGCCTTCGCCGCGCGCCGAACGGCTGGGCGCCGTTGGCTCCGCCCCCTTTCAAGGGGGAGTTCGGGCTCTGACCTCGCTGACACTTGGGGGTGGGCGGAGCTAACTCTCGCCGCTGCCCCTGCTGTGGATCGCCTTTATTCCCTGCCTTTTGCCTCCTGTCTCTCTCCTAAGGTCTTCCTACCTCCTCTCTGCCTTCTGCCTGCTTTTCAGCCGGTGTTCAGGTCAGCGTGTGCTGGGCGCCGTTGGCTCCGCCCCCTTTCAAGGGGGAGTTCGGGCTCTGACCTCGCTGACGCTTGGGGGTGGGCGGAGCTAACTCTCGCCGCTGCCCCTGCTGTGGATCGCCTTTATTCCCTGCCTTTTGCCTCCTGTCTCTCTCCTAAGGTCTTCCTACCTCCTCTCTGCCTTCTGCCTGCTTTTCAGCCGGTGTTCAGGTCAGCGTGTGCTGGGCGCCGTTGGCTCCGCCCCCTCCGCCACTCTCCCGCCTTTCCTCCAAAGTATACAGATTGAGATCTTTAAGTCTGTCCCCATATGCCTTATCATGAAGACCACACACCATTTTAGTAGCCTTCCTCTGGACCAACTCTATCCTTTTTATATCTTTTTGAAGGTGCAACCTCTAGAATTCCACACAATATTCTAAATGAGGTCTCACCAAAGTCTTATACGGGGTTCACCCAATAATGTATATGTTCTTGCTCCTGGAGGTGAAACTAAAAATGTTGTTTATAATCAAGTTTTGTGTTAGTTGTATTGTATTCATTTTGTCAAATATTTCACATTATAATTTGAATATTGTACTTTTTATAAAGTAAAAAAATATTTTCATTCACCACTATAAAGTATCTTTATTTGAATCCATTTACAGTGTTATTGCTATAATTAAATACCCGTGCAACGCCGGGCCATCAGCTAGTTTAATTATTAATATTCATTATTCATATTCAGCCAAATTTTATTTTTCATTATCCGTATTCAGCTGAATAGTGAAATATTACATTACATTAGTGATTTCTAATCCGCCATTACCTTGCGGTTCAAGGTGGATTACAAAAGGAGTTATCTGGCCATTTCCAGAGGAACTGAAGAGTAGAGCGGGTTGCTTCAGAGAATTAGAACATAAGAACATAAGAAATTGCCTCCGCTGGGTCATACCAGAGGTCCATCGCACCCAGCAGTCCGCACCCGCCGCGGCCCATCAGGCCCATGACCTGTACGGTGATCCTTTCCTAGGCCCTTTAATCCCTCCTATCTTCTGTCTATACTCTTTCTATAACATATCTCTTGCCGGTGTTAGTTTGTCTTCAAGGATTTCTTGAATAGCATGGTTTTTATTTCTTTTCTGAACGATTTGTAGTCTGGGGTCATTATCAGCAAATTGGAGAGTTGGGGGTCCAGTTTTGTTGCTTGTGTGGCTAGAATTCCTTATTTACTCGTACCATGTGGGTTTGTTTTGAATAGACTGTAAACTCTGTTGCGCTGTCCTTTTTCTTGTTTTGTTTACAGCGCTACATAAGTCCAGCAATGCTGTAAAAATGATAAGTAGTACCGTATTTTCACTCATATACCGCACATCCCTGTAAAACGCGCACACGGGTATAGCGCGCGGGAAACTGTAATTTATGTAAATAAATTTTTATATACCGTGCACACCCGTATACCGCGCATGCCACCCCGACTCTCCTGTCGCCGCCCAACTCTCCTTTCGCCCGCCCCGACTCTCCTCTGGCCACCCCGACTCTCCTTTAGCCCGCCCCGACTCTCCTCTCCCCCTTGAAGTCCTGTCCCCACCCTGAAAGCCTGATGCCCCCCCCTGACGTCCGATTCACCCCCCGCAGGACCGCTCACACCCCCACCCTGAAGGACCGCTCGCACGCACTCGCACCCGCACCCCCACCCCGAAGGACCGCTCGCGCCCCCATAGCCTCCCGACCCCCCCCCATAATGTAGAAGCTCCTACCGTTGTCCCGCTGCTTCCTCTGCCGGCGGTCCCGGCCCTTCTGTGAGCCCTGCATCTGCGCTGCTTCCTCTTCCGGCGGTCCCACCCTTTCTCAGAGAGTGTGTGCGAGCGGTCCTTCGGGGTGGGGGTGCGAGTGGTTCTGCAGGGTGAATCGGACGTCGGGGGGGAACTATTTAAAAAAAAAAGTTGTAAAATGCACTCACATGTATAACGCGCATGGTTATGCACGGTTTGTAAAATCATGTATAACGCACGCGTTATATGCATGAAAATACGGTAATAGTAAATTAGAGCCCTACCAAATAATATAGGGGACCTTTTACTATGCTAATCAATTTAGCACGCACTAAAGATTATCACGCGCTAAATGCTAAGACACCCATTATATTCTTTGGGCGCCTTAGCATTTAGTGCAAGCTAATCTTTAGCATGTGCTAAATCAATTAGCGCGCCTTAGTAAAAGTACCCCTAAGTTATTTGGTAGGCTCTAATTTATTATTTCTGCTTATCATTTTTACAGCATTGCTGGACTTATGTAGCGCTTTAAACAAAACAGGAAAAAGGACAGCTCAACAGAGTTTACAATCTATTCAAGACAGACCCACATGGTACGATTAAATAAGGAATTAGGGAGTTATTTATTGAGGGACTGATTAAAACAGACATGGGTGCTGAGCAGTAGAGAATGACACGGGGAAAAAATCTGTCCCCGTCACCAGCCCACCATCCTCTGCACCGCCCCGTCACCGCCGATCCCTTCACCGTCACCGCCATCCCTTTCACCGCCCCGTCACCGCCAGTGCCATCCCATTCACCGCCCCGTCACCGTCCCCGCTGCATCCATATAAGCCTTTTTCCTTTCACTCCCTCCTTCCAATTTGAGCCGGGAACACTAGCGATCGCACGGTCCCCGCGGCCACTACCTGCCTGCCCGGTCGATCCTGGTGTTTGGCCGGCTCTCTCCCTTCTCCTCACCTTGGTTTGTGGGTTTTCTTTTTCGGCAACCTGCGCGCTTTCCCAGGGAGCCGCACACGCGCGGCTGCTCAGTGTTCGATCTTCTGCTCTGCTGCAACTTCCTGTTTCTGGTTGCGTCAGAGCAGAAGATCGAGGCTGAGCAGCGGCGGGTGTGCGCGGCTCTCTGGTAGCGTGCGGGTCGCCGAGGAGGAGGATCTGCGGACTGGGATGAGGAGAGGGGAGAGAGCTGGCTGGACACTGGAATCTATTGGGCGGGCGGGTGTGAGCTGCGGGGACCGCGCGATCCTTCATGCCTCACTGCGGGGGACAAGACCATTCACCGCCCCGCGGGCGGTGAATGGCCTTGTCCCCGTCGCCGCAGCGACTGCTAGTTTTCTTCCCCGTTTTCGGCGGGTGACCCGCGGCTAAAATGCTGTGGCCGCGGGTAAACCGCCACCATGTCATTCTCTACTGAGCAGTTGAATAGTGGATTAAGGATTAAAAGCAGCATCACAAGGTGGACTTTTAGCCTATATTTGAATGCTTGCTACGACTGGCGTGTCCTGAAATTATTTCAGACCCTCAGGAGCAACTCTGTTGATCAAGCACAGTAGCTTAAAGGCTTTGCTAAAATCGAAAACGCACCACAACTAGCGCACATCCTCCATCCAATTCTCTGGTCACCCAGTCAAAGAAATTGATCAGATTTGTCTGACAAGACCTACCTCTAGGAAATCCATGCTGCCTCCGGTCCTGAAATCCACTGCCTTAATGCAGCTCAAATGAGCCTGGCGTCACACGTTGGCAAACGGGAGGTGAGGCGTGGCCTAGCGGTAGAGCCGCTGCCTCGGCACCCTGAGGTTGTGGGACCAAATCCCAGCACTGCTCCTTGTGATCCTGGGCAAGTCACTTAATCCTCCATTGCTCCAGGTACAAAATAAGTACCCATATATCTGTAAACCACTTTAAATGTGTAACCACAAAAAAAGCAGTATACAAGTCCCACTCCCTCCCCCCCCCCCCCACTTCCCATTATTAAACTTTAGGTTATAGCAAATATAGAAAAGATGACTCATCAACACAATAGGACTTTAGTTTATTTATTTATTTTTTAAAAAATTCTAACCCGCTTAAACCTAAGCAGTTTACAAAGTGCAAACATAATCATCAATATGTCAGTACATCAACAGATAACACATAAGAACATAAGTATAGCCTTACTGGATCAGACCAGTGGTCTATAATAATAATAATAATAATTTTATTTCTTATATACCGCTATACCATAAGTTCAAAGCGGTTTACAACAAGATACATACAGTCAGAGAATGAGATGTAAGGAAAAAACAAGTGTCTATCTAGCCCAGTATCCAGTCTTCACATATTCATATAAACACACCCAAATAACACAGAAACATAGAAACATGATAGCAGATAAAGCACAGTTACTTACCGTAACAGGTGTTATCCAGGGACAGCAGGCAGATATTCTTTACGCATGGGTGACGTCACCGACGGAGCCCACGGTACGGACCTTTTTACTAGAAAGTTCTAGTTGGCCGCACCGCGCGTGCGCGAGTGCCTTCCCGCCCGACGGAGGAGAGCGTGGTCCCCAGTTAGTATAAGCCAGCTAAGAAGCCAACCCGGGGAGGAGGGTGGGACGTAAGAATATCTGCCTGCTGTCCCTGGATAACACCTGTTACGGTAAGTAACTGTGCTTTATCCCAGGACAAGCAGGCAGCATATTCTTTACGCATGGGTGACCTCCAAGCTAACAAAGAGGGAGGAGGGATGGTTGGCCATTAGGAAAATAAATTCTGAAGTACAGATTGGCCGAAGTGCCCATCCCGTCTGGAGAAAGCATCCAGACAGTAGTGAGTAGTGAATGTGTGAACTGAGGACCAGGTGGCCGCCTTGCAGATTTCCTCAATGGGTGTGGAACGGAGGAAAGCAACAGAAGCGGCCATAGCTCTTACCCTGTGGGCCGTGACAGCGCCGTCTAGTGACAGACCGGCCCGAGCGTAACAGAACGCGATGCAAGCTGCAAGCCAGTTGGATAGCGTCCGTTTAGAGACCGGTCGACCCAAACGATTTGGGTCGAAGGTCAGGAAGAGCTGAGGGGACAAGCGGTGAGCCCTTGTACGATCAAGATAGTAAGCCAGGGCACGCTTGCAGTCAAGACTGTGCAATGCCTGTTCTCCGGGATGTGAATGAGGTTTCGGGAAGAAAACAGGCAACACAATGGACTGGTTGAGGTGAAAAGCTGAGACCACCTTTGGAAGGAACTTTGGATGGGTGCGCAGAACCACCTTGTCATGGTGAAAAATAGTGAACGGTGGATCGGCAACCAGTGCATGAAGCTCACTAACCCTCCTGGCAGAGGTGATGGCAATGAGGAAAAGAACCTTCCATGTCAGAAATTTGAGCGAAGTTGTGGCAAGCGGCTCAAAGGGAGGTTTCATGAGGGCAGATAAAACCACATTCAGGTCCCAGACGACCGGAGGAGGCTTCAGAGGTGGTTTGATGTTGAAGAGGCCCCTCATGAATCGGGAAACCAGAGGGTGAGCCGTGAGAGGTTTTCCTAAGACAGGTTCATGGAATGCCGTGATGGCACTGAGATGGACTCTGATAGAGTTAGACTTGAGGCCTTCATTGGACAGGGAGCGCAAGTAGTCCAGAACAGTTTCCACCGCTAAAGAGGTGGGATCGTGATGATGACGGAGGCACCAAGAGGAGAACCTGGTCCACTTCTGATGGTAACATTGGAGGGTGGTCGGTTTCCTGGAGGCGTCCAAAATGAGACGGACAGGCTGAGACAGATTTCCTGAAGAGGTCAGCCCGAGAGAAACCAAGCTGTCAGGTGGAGCGAAGACAGATTGGGATGTAGTAGAGACTGATGTTGCTGTGTAAGTAGAGTAGGAAACACAGGCAGAGGAATGGGATCCCTGGAGCTGAGCTGAAGCAGGAGGGAGAACCAGTGTTGACGAGGCCACCGGGGAGCTATGAGGATCATGGTGGCTCCGTCCCTGCGGAGTTTGGATAAAGTCCGCAACATCAGAGGTAGAGGAGGAAAGGCATAGAGGAACCGATCCGTCCAGTCGAGAAGGAATGCATCCGGGGCCAGACGATGAGGAGAGAAGAGTCTGGAGCAGAACTGGGGCAGCTGATGGTTGTGAGGAGCTGCGAATAGGTCCACCTGCGGAGTGCCCCAGCGAGCAAAGATGGAGTGGAGCGTGGGAGGGTCCAAGGTCCACTCGTGAGGTTGAAGGATGCGGCTGAGATTGTCGGCCAGGGAGTTCTGTTCGCCCTGGATGTAGACAGCCTTGAGGAAGAGACTGCGGGCCGTGGCCCAGGTCCAAATGCGAAGAGCCTCCTGACAAAGGAGGCGAGATCCGGTGCCGCCCTGTTTGTTGATGTAGTACATGGCAACTTGGTTGTCCGTGCACAGGAGCAGAACCTGAGGGCAAAGAAGGTGCTGGAAGGCCTTGAGAGCATAGAACATGGCTCGTAGTTCCAGGAGATTGATGTGATGAAGACGCTCCTGCGGGGTCCAAAGACCTTGGGTGCGTAGGTCTCCCAGGTGAGCACCCCATGCATAAGGGGAGGCATCCGTGGTGATGATCATGGAATGCGGGGGCAGATGAAAAAGAAGGCCCCTGGAAAGATTGGAGGAGTTCAACCACCATTGTAGAGATTGCTGAAGAGACGATGTCACAGAGATGGGATGAGAAAGAAGATTCGAGGTCTGCGACCATTGGTTGGCCAGAGTCCATTGAGGTGTTCTGAGGTGGAGTCGTGCCAGGGGAAGCACATGCACCGTCGAGGCCATGTGGCCCAGGAGGACCATCATCTGTCTGGCAGAGATGGAGTGATGAAGGAGCACCTGACGACACAGGCGGAGCAGGTTCCGCTGACGGTCGGAGGGGAGAAACGCCCTCATCAGTGTGGTGTCGAGAACTGCTCCAATGAACTGAAGGCGCTGCGTGGGAAGCAGATGCGACTTGGGGTAGTTGATCTCGAACCCCAGGAGGTGGAGGAGAGAGATGGTATGATGAGTGGCTTGTAGCACAAGCGGAGACGTAGGTGCTTTCACCAACCAATCGTCCAAGTAGGGAAACACCTGGAGGTTGTGAGACCTGAGGAAGGCCGCCGCCACAATGAGGCATTTGGTGAACACCCTGGGTGATGAAGCGAGGCCAAAAGGTAGCACTTTGTACTGATAATGGCGATGGTGCACCTGGAATCTTAGGTAGCGACGTGAAGCTGGATTGATTGGTATGTGAGTGTAGGCCTCTTTGAGGTCCAGGGAACATAGCCAGTCGTTCTGAGAGAGATGAGGGTAAAGCGTGGCAAGGGAGAGCATTCTGAACCTCTCCTTGACAAGACATTTGTTGAGGTCCCTGAGATCGAGAATGGGACGTAGGTCTCCTGTCTTTTTTGGAACCAGAAAGTAACGGGAGTAGAATCCCCGGCCCCTTTGTTCCAGAGGTACTTCTTCGATGGCATTGAGGAGAAGGAGGGATTGGACCTCCCTCAGGAGGAGGGGGGTTTGAGTTGAAAGAGAAGCAGACTCTACGGGAGGATTGTCTGGTGGAAGAGTCTGGAAGTTGAGAGAGTAGCCGTGGCGGATGATGTTGAGGACCCACTGGTCCGATGTGATGACCTCCCAACGGCTGAGAAAAATGTGGAGCCTGCCTCCGATTGGTTGAGGGAGAGGCAATGAGGGTGGAAGACTGGCTAAGCCCTGGAGAGAGGAGTCAAAAGGGCTGAGAAGGTTTGGCAGGAGGAAGAGGCTTGGCAGGTTGATTAGACTGTGCACGAGCCTGGTTGTGGTGTTGTTGGCGAGCCCGCCTAGGTTGCTGTGAAGGCGGGTTAAGCGGCCTAGCGGAGAACCTGCGCTGGTATGAAGACTGTGGTTTGTAAGGCCGAGCAGGAGGGGCCTTCTTCTTTGGTTTAATGAGAGTATCCCATCTGGTCTCATGGGCGGAGAGTTTTTGTGTGGTGGTATCCAGAGACTCTCCGAACAATTCGTCTCCCATACATGGGGCGTTGGCTAGTCGGTCCTGATGGTTGACATCCAGATCAGAGACCCTGAGCCAGGCCAGGCGGCGCATGGCCACAGCGATGGCAGATGCACGAGAGGTGAGCTCAAAGGAGTCATAGATGGAGCGCACCATAAATTTTCTAAGTTGAAGCAGGCTGGAGATGTGCTGCTGGAATAGTGGAACCTTGTGCTCCGGCATGTACTTTTGCATGGCGGAGAGTTGCATTACCAGATGTTTCAGGTAGAATGAAAAGTGGAAAGAGTAATTGTTTGCCCTGTTGGCAAGCATGGCATTCTGGTAGAGCCGCTTGCCAAACTTGTCCATAGTTTTGCCCTCCCTGCCAGGAGGGGTAGAGGCATATACACTGGAGCCTTGAGTCTTTTTTAAAGTGGACTCAACCAGGAGAGATTCATGGGGCAGCTGGGGTTTATCAAATCCCGGGATTGGGATAACCCTGTAAAGGCTATCCAGTTTACGGGGTGCCCCAGGGACAGTTAATGGATTTTCCCAATTTTTATAAAAAGTTTCCCACAGGATGTCATGCACGGGTAACTTCAGGAACTCCTTAGGAGGTTGATCGAAATCTAATGCCTCCAGGAAAGCTTGTGACTTCTTGGAATCGGATTCCAGAGGCAAAGATAAGGCTCCTGATAACTCCCTGAGGAATTTTGAAAAAGAAGATTGCTCAGGTTTAGATGTGGTATCGGGGGCCGAGGGCTCTTCGTCCGACGACGATGCATCCTCCTCGGTACCGAGGGGAGATTCCTCCCAGAGGTCCGGGTCTCTGACATCGGTGTGTGCGTGCCGAGAGACTGGAGTGGAAGGTTCGGTATGATGAGCTTTAGACCGAGACTTGCCTGAGCGTACCGAGACGGTACCGGGGGATGAAGACCTGTGTCTGTCTCGGTCCCGGGAAGAACGGTGCCGGTCAGGTTCGCGGGAAGACCGGTGTTCCGCTCGGTCCCGAGGAGGATCGGATGTCGTCAGAGCTACGGTCTCGGCATGGGCATGGATATGCGGTGCCGAGAGAATGGGCATGGAGGGGTCCATAGGTACCGATGGCGTGGATACCGGTTGGACGGTGTGGGGCTCGGGCCGGTCTGGTACCGAAAGCAGCGGTGCCAGGATAGAGGGCAAGAGCTGTTTAAGTTGCTTTTGGAGTTGTTCCTGCAACTTATCCTGGAGGATGGCCGCAATGCGGTCATCCAGGGTTGGCACCGGAACCACTTTTTTCTGCTTTGGTTCCATGGGTGCCGCTCTACGCTCCGGCGATGAGGCGGCCGATGACGAGGCACTCACCGATATCGGAGCGGAGCGCTTTTTAGTTCGGCGTGGAGCCGAAAGAGCCGGTGTCGCCACCGAGGTGGGAGGGCGCTCAAGGGTGGAAGGCTTCTTAGCCGGCTTACCTGGTGCCGGTGGCGCCGATGTAATGTCAGGCGGTGTCGAGGTGGTCGGTGCCGACTTCGATGGTGCCGCAGTTGAAGAAGTCGAGTCCATAGTCGGGCCGGTGCCGAACAGCAGACTTTGCTGGATTTGGCGATTCTTCAAAGTGCGTTTTTTAAGAGTGGCACAGCGGGTGCACGAGTCCGCCCGATGCTCCGGTCCCAAACACTGTAAACACCAATTGTGTGGGTCAGTGAGGGAGATCGGGCGTGCACACCGCTGGCACTTCTTAAAACCGGGCTGCGGGGGCATGAATGTGAACACGGCCTCCGCAAAATCAAACCCCGAGGCCTGGATCGTGACAACAGGCCCCGCCGGGGCAAAAACAAAAAACGAAACAAAAAGAAAATAATTTTTTTTTTTTTTTTTTTGGAAATGAAATAAAAAAGAACCCGAAGGTAAATAAAACGAAAAAAGAACGCGAGCGGGAAGGCAAAAGAGGATTTCAATCGGAGTTGAAAAACGCACGTCTTCTTCGCTCCGCGGAAACGAAGAAACTGGGGACCACGCTCTCCTCCGTCGGGCGGGAAGGCACTCGCGCACGCGCGGTGCGGCCAACTAGAACTTTCTAGTAAAAAGGTCCGTACCGTGGGCTCCGTCGGTGACGTCACCCATGCGTAAAGAATATGCTGCCTGCTTGTCCTGGGATAAAGGCGTAATGGCCCATCCAATCTTTCTATCCACAGCATCCACAATCTCCTCCTCTCCCTATTGGCTAAGGCTCTTTACACCTGCATTGTGATGTCATAGAATGCTAAGGTTATAGAAACATAGTAAACTTTCTACAAAAAAAGAATTAATATTTTTCAAACAATGCTTTAATTTAAATATTGATTAAAAAAACATCACAATCAATATACCATACAAACTCATAAACACAGGATGCCTAGAATTCTCCAGCAGTGCTCCTAAGTTGAAATAAGCAGTCATCTAAAAGTTCTAACAGTCCATCACAATGAAGGAGTACTTATCTCTAAAAAGTTCTTATCCAAAATTCTTGTTTCCTGAAGTCTTCTGTGCTCCTGCACAGAATTCACATACATTAAGCATCCAGTCAGACTGGATTGTTTATCAAGAAGATAGGCTGCTTGAATGAGACAAAGAAGCCAGAGACTAATCCCATCTACCATGCTTCTTGCAAGTATCACACCCTCCTTATCAATTAAACTAACCATTGTTTCAAACAGTTTACAAATTCTAAACAGAAAGATACTGGGAAATACAATAGTTTCTATATTCAGAATAAGATTCCAAGCTATAAAAGCCTCCTCTCTGCAACACACAGGGGTCTATCTTTTTCTATCTATCTTTCTGTCTATCCTTCTCTTTATCTACGGCAGTGGTTCCCAACCCTGTCCTGAAGGACCACCAGGCCAATCGGGTTTTCAGGATAGCCCGAATGAATATGCATGGAGCAGATTTGCATGTCTGTCACTTCCATTATATGCAAATCTCTCTCATGCATATTCATTAGGGCTAGCCTGAAAATCCGATTGGCCTGGTGGTCCTCCAGGACAGGGTTGGGAACCACTGATCTATGGAACCCGAAGCTTAGACCATCACCCCATCACCCTTTCTCAATCTTTCTCTGGATCTCCCTGGAACTTCAGGCTTCTATGTCTCTCTTTTCCTCTGAACTCTGTAAGGCAGGGAAACTACTTTGCTCTCTCCTTAATTGTAATGCTTATAAATATTGCTTTTCTGTAAGACTATTTCTATAATATATTCTTTATGCAATCACCTCTGGCTGTGTCTCTTATTTGATTCTACTCCTGGTGAATCTTCTTTGGGGAACTGAACCTGGGACCTGGCGTTTGTAAGGGCACCTCTCACGTAACCCCTACCACCTAATATTGTGGGGACCCCTTCAAACCTTACATTTTGGGGCCACTATCAAACCTTACAATCAGATCATCCTGGGCTCAGCTGCATCTTCCAAAGTGCCCAGTGCTCTCTCACAAAATTGCAAATGAAAAAAAAAACCCACAAGTGAAAAAAGTTCATTCAAAAAGCTCAATTTTAAAACAGTCATAATCCAAAATCATCAATCCAACGCCTCTTATTCATAAATCCAGGAAAGCTTTGAGAGTGTTTCGAGATGGCTGTGCCGCCGTGGAGTTCTGTCCCAATGTGAGGCTGTCTGCTGTTTACTAAAGTGTTACATATATCTTCCTCTTGAAAAAGCTGGAAGGGAAACACGTATGATGTCAAAGAACTACCGGAGACTGCATACTGTGTTGAGGAAGTTTTGAGGTTTCTGAATTGTATTGACTTCCTGGATTTATGAATAAGAGGCGTTGGATTGATGATTTTGGATTATGACTGTTTTAAAATTGAGCTTTTTTGAATGAACTTTTTTCACTTGTGGTTTTTTTTTCATTTGCAATTGTGTGAGAGAGCACTGGGCACTTTGGAAGATGCAGCTGAGCCCAGGATGATCTGATGACGTCAGAAAACAAGAATTTTGGATAAGAACTTTTTAGAGATAAGTACTCCTTCATTGTGATGGACTGTTAGAACTTTTAGATGACTGCTTATTTCAACTTAGGAGCACTGCTGGAGAATTCTAGGCATCCTGTGTTTATGAGTTTGTATGCTATATTGATTGTGATGTTTTTTAATCAATATTTAAATTAAAGCATTGTTTGAAAAATATTAATTCTTTTTTTGTAGAAAGTTTTTGAAAGAATTAGGTATTATGAAGTAATACTCCCGTTGTAGTGTGTGTATAGAAACATAGTAACATGATGGCAGATAAAGGCCAAATGGCCCATCCGCAGTAATCATTATCTCTTCCTCTGTTTAAGCGATCCCACGTGCCTATCCCACACTTTCTTGAATTCAGACACAGTCTCTGTCTCCACCACCAACTTACTCCCTTTTTTACTAAGGTGCGCTATGCATTTTAGCGCGCGGTAAATATTAACGTGCGCTAATCATGCGCTAAACGCTAATGTATGCATGTTATCCTATGGACGAGTTAGCGGTTAGTGCACGTGTTGACAGCGCACGCTAAACGCGCGCTAAAATGCTTAGCGCACCTTTGTAAAAGAGGGCCTTAGTTTTCAATACCTTCTTAAATTAAGTGGGAACGGCTCAGTAAACCTACCTTGGTAAAAGGAGTCCTTAGTACAGTGGACTAAGAGCCGAGAGACCTAGGGCGCCTTTTACTGAGGTGCGCTAGCGTTTTTAGCACGCCCTGAAGATTAGCGCACGCAAACCCCCACGCTAAATGAAAAAATACTAACGCAGGCTCTATGGAGGTGTTAGCGTTTAGCGCACGTGGCATTGTAGCGCACGCTAAGCGCGCACTAAAACCGCTAACACACCTTAGTAAAAGGAGCCCCTAGGTTCAAATACTACATCAGGCTTTTAAAAAAAAAAATTTAATTCTGAGCCCTCCAGAGACAGAAAACTATCTACTGTACCTGAATCT
Source organism: Geotrypetes seraphini (assembly GCF_902459505.1). NCBI lineage: Eukaryota > Metazoa > Chordata > Amphibia > Gymnophiona > Dermophiidae > Geotrypetes > Geotrypetes seraphini. Next base: position 241,249,140 of record NC_047088.1, read on the forward strand.
ATAAGACATCTGGAATCCTGAAGGCTATTGAATTGGAGTGCATTCAGGTAGATTAGGTATTTATTCTGTTCTTGGAGGGCTCACAATTAACAACAACAACAAAATCATAAACAGCTGAACAAGGATTTGCTTCGCTGTGCAAAAAAATAAAAAATACTTGCTGGAAAACTGTTAGTCTGTTTGGGGCTGAGCAGCAGGAGAGAAGGCTGCAGAGAAAAGCTGCTGTTACCTAACACATTTTTGGAAATCTTGCTAATTAAAGAGCTGATTGACGATTGTCTGGACATTTTGAAAGTTTTCTTTCAATTTATGTTTGAACTTTAACTGCATAATTATTCACTAAGGAAAAGTGTTTGAGATGTGTGTGAAAACTTCAAAGAATTGTTTGAAGTGCATTTTGAATAAAAGATTCCTATTCAAATTAAACCTAGGAAACATAAATTTTGATTTTAAAGCATATCTCAGAATCTTGGTACAATCCCTCATATTAAGTCAACTCGACTACTGTAACATCGTCTACTTATCAATCCCCCAAAAGAATATGCGACGATTGCAACTAGTGCAAAACACTGCGGTCAGACTAATCTTCAGTCTAAAGAAGTTGGATCACGTGACGCCATACTTCAAACAGCTACACTGGTTGCCGATTGAAGCTCCTGTAAAGTTTAAGTTCGCCTGCCTCTGTTTTAAAGTTTTCTACGGTCTAACCCCTAAATACATCACTGACCTATTCTCCTTCTCAGCCAACAAACACAAGAGAAGCTCCCACTCGCACTTCGTTTCTCCCCCGGTTAGAGGATGCAAACTACAAAAACACCATGAGCATCTTCTCTCACATCAGGCTGCTCTATGGGGTAAAGACCTAGAACAACTCCTATTGCCCACCACTTATGAGATATTCAGGAAACGCCTCAAAACCCACCTATTCCCGAAAGACCTTGACAGCTGACCCACTTCCCTCTTTCCCCTCTCTTGCCCTTTCCCCCAATTGTTCCCCACATCCCTTAAGTTAATTCAACTTGTACGTCAACTCAACTTGTACCTCACTAATCTTTTGTAAACCACATAGAACTTAACGGTATTGCGGTATATAAACTGTTATTATTATTATTATTATTATCTCAAGCATGGTAGATCTGGGATATGGAGGGTATGGGGCTCATAATCGAAACAGAAATACAACTAAAACTCGCCCAAAAGCAGCACTTGGACGAAGAAAACAGAGAGACTTAAAAGGACTTTTTAATAAACTATCCAAACCAGCGAGTATGGGTTTTACGACAAAGTAGCCATTAGCGAGAACCCACCAAAGCCATACTGCATGATAAAAATCCCAGGCTAGCTACTTCCCCCCTCTTTTACTATGGTGCGCTAACCGATTAGCGTGTAATAATCGAATTAGCGTGCGCTAAATGCTAACGCATCCATAGACTAACATGCACACGTTAGAATTTAGCGCACGCTAAATCGATTAGCGTGTGCTAATCGGTTAGCGCACCTTAGTAAAAGAGGGCCTAACCCCCTCTTTTTCAAAGGCGCGCTAAGCTTTTTAGCACGCGCTAAATATTAACGCACGCTAATCATGCGCTAAATGCTAATGCGTGCATATTATCCTATGGACATGCTAGCGGTTAGCACATGCATTGATTTAGCGTGCGCTAAATCCACACTAAAACACTTAGCGCGCCTTTGTAAAAGAGGGCCTTGGTGTAGATAAGGAAAGGTCGTAGGTGGAAAAGTGGTGTTAGTAGGGCAAGGGCAGCCATGACAGCTGGCATCTAGGTTGGAGCTGCACATTGTCTATCACAGCTGCTGATAGCAAAACTGCATTTCCCCCCTCCTTTACTAAGGTGCGCTATGCTTTTTAGTGTACGATAAATACTAGCACGTGCTAATCACGCGCTAAACATTAACACATGCATGTTATCCTATGGATGTATTAGCGGTTAGCGCATGCGTTGATTTAGTGTGCGTTAAATGCGCGCTAAAATGCTTAGCGCACCTTAGCAAAAGAGGGCCTTAATGTCACCTCAAGGAAAATTGTTCTTTTTAAGAACGATGACTTCTAGCGGTCGTACAGCAAGACTACTTTTAGGGGGTCAAAGGTCTCATTTTGAAACCAGAGCCAGAGAGAATGAGAGTCGCACCAATACTGAGTTATGCTAGTATTCTATAATAGAAGCATAGAAATATGACTAGGATTGCCAGATTTTACGATTGTAAAATCCAGACACCCTAGACCCGCCCCCAGGCCTGTCATCTCTGCCCCAGTCGTGCTCTAGCTCCACCCCCGCTGCCTGCTTTGGACTGCGCGGATTGCCTCCTGCCTGACACGATTGAGAGGAGTGTGCAATTCTGGAGTCCGCATTACCGAAAGGATGTGCTGAGACTAGAGTCGGTCCAGAGAATGGCCACCCGGATGATCGCGGGTCTCAAGGATCTCCTGTACGAGGAAAGGCTGGATAAATTACAGCTCTACTCACTTGAGGAACGCAGAGAGAGGGGAGACATGATCGAGACGTTCAAGTATCTCACGGGCCGCATCGAAGTGGAAGAAGATATCTTCCTTCTCAAGAGTCCCACGGCAACCAGGGGGCACCCATGGAAAATCAGAGGAGGGAAACTGCACGGTGACACCAGGAAATTATTTTTCACTGAAAAAGTGGTTGACCGCTGGAATAGTCTTCCACTTCAGGTCACTGAGGCTAGCAGCGTGCCTGATTTTAAGGCCAAATGGGATAGACACGTGGGATCTATTCACTGAGTTATGTGGGGGAGGGTCATTGCGGTGGGCAGACTAGATGGGCCGTGGCCCTTATCTGCCATCTATTTCTATGTTTTGAAAAGCCACCCGGACCCCCAGACATGTCCACAAAAGGAGGACATATCCGAGGAAATCCGGACGTCCTGTAACCCTAATCAAGTCCCATCCCTTTCTCTTTAATTATAAAATAAGGAAGATCTGCACCAAATTAAGGTGTCAGGAATTGCCCCACATTTCAAATGGTACACCTGAAGATGCCCAAAGATTGGCGTGATTCCCAGGTGTAAGCGTTATTGTGTAAACCATGCCTAAGGGCTCCTTTTACTAAGCTGCGCTAGCAGTTTTAGCGCATGCTCAACGCGCACTAAAATACTGTGCGCGCTAGACGCTAACGCCTCCCTTGCACTGGCGCGGGGGTTAGCACGAGCTAATTCGCAGCGCGCGCTAAAAACGCTACCGCAGCTTAGTAAAAGGAGCCCTAAGTGCTGTTCTAGAATAGCGCTCAGTGGAGAAGTTTTTGGCACTGATTTTTGCATAAACCATATAGAGCAGGTTTAAGAACCGCTGCTATAGACCATTCAGTCCTATCTTTAAATGATGTTTAAATTGGCCCCTTTTAGCAAGCTGCGCACGGGCCATGAGCGTTGAAACTCTTAGCTCATCGTCCTGTGCTATAAACCTGTAGCACAGCTGGAAAAAAAGGAGGCGATGGGGGATATCTCAGGGTGGATTTGATTTAAATCAATACCATTTTAAATCACTAGTCAGAAAGACTCGATTTAAATCATGGTTTTCAACAGAAAGACTCATTTTTGCTGGTATAATCTTAATACTACATGTAATCTTAGAAACATAGAAAGATGACGGCAGAAAAGGGCCACAGCCCATCAAGTCTGCCCACTCCATTTACCCACCCTATTAAGTCTGAGTGCTAATGACTTAGTTCCTTAACTCGACCGTCGTAGGGATCCCACATGGATGTCCCATTTATTCTTAAAGTCGAGCACACTGGTGACCTTGATCACCTGCATCGGAAGTTTGTTCCAGTGATCTATCACCCTTTCTGTGAAGAAATACTTCCTGATGTCACCACTAAATTTCCCTCCTCTGAGTTTGAGCCGGTGCCCCCTTGTGACCGAGGGTCCCTTGGGAAAGAATATATCGTTTTCCACCTCTACACGACCTGTGACGTACTTGAATGTCTCGATCATGTCACCCCTTTCCCTGCGCTCCTCTAGGATATAGAGCTGCAGCTTGCCCAGTCTCTCTTCGTATGAGAGACCCTTGAGTCCAGCGACCATCCTAGTGGCCATCCGCTGGACCGACTCAGCTCGAAGCACATCTTTCCGGTAATGTGGCCTCCAGAATTGCACACAGTATTCCAGATGAGGTCTCACCATGGTTCTGTAGAGTGGCATTATGACTTCAGGTTTGCGGCTGACGAAGCTTCTATTGATACATCCCATCATTTGTCTTGCCTTGGATGAGGCCTTCTCTACTTGTTTGTACTATAACTATGGCAAATTGTAACCTATTCACTGTATATTATGTATGTTAGCCTGTAACCCGTTCTGAGCTCTTTGGGGAGGACGAGATAAAAAATGAATTAACTAAATGATGTGTTGAGGATGAAAATATAGGAGAGAAAAAAATTAATGTGCATGGTACAAAGCTGTCTAGAGCTAGTGCCTCCTATTCCCCATCTAAAATTTAGGATTGTTTAAATCTGTCAATGTTATTCATCCAATAATTACTGTTAATGTCATTTCCTTCTATAAGTTGCGAGAGTACCTTTTACAGAATCGCGCTTTTAAGCATATCCAAATGGGCCGGCTAAAACCAAGCCTAAATGCCTGCACCTAAGTTGTGCATGGATCAGGCGTACTCTATAATAACGTGTGTAACCTTTAGGAACACCCATGACCTGCCCCAGGCCTCGACCCCTTTTCAGATTCACACACTGCAACTGGCGCATACTTTTTATACGATCGTGCTTTCCAAGTGGTGCGTGTAACTTTCAATTACTGCCAATTAACGTTAATTAGTGCAATTAGCTGTGCGCACTGGTTTGCTCGCACACAGCTTAACCTTTTCCTATCGTAATAAATTTTACGTTACGCTGGTTCCAATTGTAATTATTTTAGCAAAGTTTTGTATTATTCAGCGTTATCATTTACGGCTAATTTAAACATAATTAAATAAGTTATAAGTCTGTAAATTCAAATATTTTGTGTTCCTGGCTCTTTATTAGTATGGGATATACGATGGCAACGACATTTTTGGAATGTTCCATCATCCGGGACACATGACAGGAAAAGGTTAAGGCTCCATATTTAGAATTGGGGGAGGGGGGGTTAGCACGCATTGGGGCTTAACATCCTTTAGTAAAACTCCCTTGTAATGTACCATGTCTGTTTTATCATTCCTCTGCAAAATCCCCAACCACTCATTTGTCCTGTTTGTCTGTTTTGATTACACCAGTGTCTCGCAAACTTTTTCGAGCCGGGGCACACTAAACCTAGGCCCTCTTTTACTAAGGTGCGCTAAACGATTAAGCGCACAATAAACGCTAACGCATGCATGCTAGTCGATGGACGCATTAGCGTTTAGCGTGCGCTAATTCAATTAGCACGCGCTGATCGGTTAGCGCACCTTAGTAAAAAAGGTGGCCAGTGTCCCCAGCTCGAGACACCCGGAAGTGCGCTGGTGTCAGCATGATGACATCGCACGCATGCATGACATCAGCGCACCGACATCAGTGCATGCACAGAGGCCCTTCAAACGGGCCTTGCGCCAAGAGGAGAGAAGGGCTGGCAGGGAGAACCAGACAAGAGCTGGCGAGAAGAGCAGGAGAGAAGGGCCGGCAGAGAAAAGAGGTGCCGGCGTCGGGAGATTGCTTACAAGACGTGCCTCTCTACGCAAGAGGCACGTCCTGTAGACAGTCAGCTGGCGCCGACATCTCTCCTCTTCTCCAGTGTACCGCGGCACACCTGAAATCTCAGGAGGCACACTGGTGTGCCGCGGCACACAGTTTGCGATACACAGGTAATCTCTATCGAGCAAGGTTTGTCTTTTACGTGTTTAATGTACAGCACTAAAAATATAAGCTGCAGTAATAGTAGTAGTAAAAGGACCCATTCCCCCTCTTCTACGAAACCGCGCTAGCGTTTTTTTAGCGCAGAGAGCCGCAATGAATGGCCCGCGCTGCTCCTGACGCTCATAGGAGCTCAGGCCCTCTTTTCCAAAGATGCGCTAAGCGTTTAGCGTGGATTTAGTGTGCGCTGAATCAACATGTGCACTAACCACTAACGCATCCATAAGATAACACGCACGTGTTGCCGTTTATCGCGTGTTTAGCACGTGTTAATATTTAACGCGCACTATAAACCTTTGTAAAAGAAGGGGTCAATGAGCATTGGGAGCGGTGCGGCTCCCTGCGCTAAAAACCGCTATCGCAGTTTCGTAGACAAGGGGGGTTTATCTTATTATAACAGACCATTTATTTTAGTATTCCTCAGTGTTAAAGTGTGCGTGTGTGCATACATATATATTTTCATGGCAAATGCTATTGCAATAATATTGTTAATGTACCAATTATAAAACGGATTTCTGCATAACAGTTGAGAAAATAAGATCAACACGGAAACTTAATTGGTCATTTATCATACTCACAAAGAAACCTTTTTAGCATGCATTCAAGATCATCTCTGCAATTATCCAAGAGTGATTAATTTTTATGCTTACACAGTCTACGATGCGGCCAAATCAGTTTACTGGCTCTAAGGTAGCATTTTAAATGGGTGGAATTAAAATGCATCCTTGGAAGCCAAGCTTAGGGTAATTCTAGCCAAAATAATGTGTGAGGGCTCGCAGATACTTTCGCTTTAGCTTTTTAAGCATGATGCTAAGTCACTTAAGCCAAGAGCAACCAGCTGTGAAGTTGTTTTACTTCGCCAGTGCTCTTCATTCAACTAAAACTCAAAGAAAGGCTCAAGACAAATGCCAGGAAATCCTTCGATCTGTGTAGCTTTCTTTAATATCCTCTGGACGTCTTCAACTAATCTGCAGACTATGAAGGAATTGGTTATCTTTAAGCCTCAGAAACATTTGCATATAGATTGTACAAGATTTGGGAACACGAAAAGAACCGTGAGGAAGGGAACGCTGTTTTTGATCATACATATAAATTTAGCATTCATAATTTTTGTGGGTGTGTGAAAGCCCCTCCCCCCTCCACATCTAGCCTGCTCATTATGGCGTCCCAGTGCCATGAGATGAGATCCTATTCTATAATGGCATCTGCATGCTACATGCTGGTATAGAATACAAGTGTAACCCGGTATTGGGACACCTAAAATCTAGACAACGGCGCGAAAGACAAAAGCGCATGCCGACAATTGAGCGCAGCGCGCACCGCAGCGCCGCTCTAAATTACAGTTTTTAGGGGCTCCGACGGGGGTTTTTGTTGGGGAACCCCCCCAGTTTACTTAATAGACATTGCGCCAGCGTTATGGGGGGTTTGGGAGGTTGTAACCCCCCACATTTTACTGTAAACTGAACTTTTTCCCTAAAAACAGGGAAAAAGTGAAGTTTTCAGTAAAATGTGGGGGGTTACAACCCCCCACGCCCCCACAACGCGGCGCAATCTTTATTAAGTAAAGTGGGGGGTGCCCCCCCATCGGAGCGCTAAAAACAGTAATTTAGAGCGGCGCGGCGGCGCGCACTGCGCTCAATTGTCTGGGCGCGCCTTTGTCCCGGCGCTCTTTTGACCTGACACCAAAATCTAGGGGCCTGACACTATACCAGCCTTAGCAGCAAACACAAAGTCTACAAGAAGGACAGATGTTCCACAAAACAAAGAATTTGAAAACACAAAAGGTGGAACTCTAGCTTCCCGAAACACAGGAAGTTACAGTTTATATATTTATTTATTAATTCTATAATAAAAGTGAAAACATGTCATGCACAAATTGTCTGTGTCAAAAGTATTACAGTAATTGCATCCAGTATTCTCTGAGTGAGACCCGGACCCTACACGGGCCATGTTTCGGCAAAATTTGTACCCGACATGTTTTCACTTTTATTATAGAATTAATAAATAAATACACTGTTTTATAATTTCCTGTGTTTCTGGAAGCTAGTGTTCTACCTCTAGGGCTAGATTCGCTAAGCTCACCGATCGTGTCCTGGCCATTTAGCGACCCCGACCTGATTCACTAACCTTCCTTCCGAGCGTATCCGCACCCAATCCGATCCAAGCATGCAAATGAGGGGAAACGGCATGCAAAGCAGGAAGGATGCGATTCACTAACAGAATTCAGGCACACCAACTGGGCTGGCCGACCAAGAAAGAAGCGGCTGCTGGGGACCAGTCGGCTCACATCCCTTCCACTGTCTTGTGCTCTATTCCACCATGCCATCCTGCTCTTTTCTTAAGATCACTTCCAACCTGTCCCTTTGCAGATCTAGGCTTCATTTGCCAGCTAGAACGTGAAAGCCCAGGCCACTTCATTCATTCGAATAGAAAATGCAAAGCATTGCAATCTCTCCTGCTCTCTGCAGCCCTTCCCCGCAGTGCGAGTCCGAGGTTGTAAACCCGTGGGTTTAAAGTGGGGCTGCATTTCGGGGAAGGGCAGCAGAGAGCAGGAGAGTAGGGGTGGCACGGACTTCTTCAAGTGCAGGTCGTTGTTGTTTTCCCCTTCATTCGGCGGCAGATGGATAGCTGTGCCAGCCACTGTTACCTAGCTGTGCCGCTTTCGGTTCCCAATCCGTGACTGCTCCGTGAAGTGGAAGATACATGAGGAAAACTGAAGCCGCGAGGATTTTAAACGGCACCGGGGTTGGGAGGGTCGTAATTTGCTTGTTTTCAGAGGAGGAAGCCGGTGGTTGCCTGTTTAAAATTTCGCCACCACCGCCGCCTCCTTCTCTCTCCTCCATCTGCTCACGCCCCTTATTTTCCATGGCTTAAATACATTTTGATGCCGAGACAGCGCAGAATTCATGGAGAGCATGTGCGTGCGCAGACCATCTACAGGCAAAGAAGATGGTCTGCACATGCATCAAGATCGCTCTGCAGCGATCTGTGTCGCTGGTGAGGGGCGTGCCTCCGATCGCCCCATTTGCATGAAGAGGGTTGGTGAATAGGTCGTCCTGCCTCAGATCACCCGTGGATCAGGTAAGATCAGTGGGCTTAGTGAAACTAGGCCTTAGTGTTTTTGGATTATACCAGCCATATACAGCATCGGTTCACAGACTGCCCCAGCGAGAAGGCCACAAAGATGCCTGTGAGTGCTGCTGGCCCGACGCTCCTCTGCAATAAGGTATTTATGGTCGCAGTCGGCAGGGATTGGTTGGGACGGAAGGATGGATGGTCAGCAGGGGTTTGGCGGTTCGGCTGCGCGGTGTAACCGGCAGCCTTAGGGCAATGGGTCTTGGGCCACCGCACCAGGTAAGTTCTTTTCCAAAATAAGTAAAAATAACCAGAAAGCTTGTCAGGATGATTCTGCTTATTAACATAGGCTAAATGTTCATATAGCAAAGCTGAATAAGCCACCAGTCTCTGTGGGTGTATCAAAATGCAAATAGTTCAAAAACATTCAACAGTAAATTTCCCCAACAGAGTAGTCCACATTAATTCACAGTTCAAAATGTATCAACAGCAAAAGAAAGTAAAACTTTCAAAAAACAAGATAAACTTCAGGGCTGCACTACTTCAGCATAAGTCAGTGCACCCGCACTGGCTTCATCAGCAGCAGCATGCTGGTCAGACAGTGTGCTCCGTGTGGTGTTAATCTGCCATAAAATTGGCCCTCTATCCTACCACTATGAACACGGGGCTAACCCCACTGTCTGGGACTGAAAAACAGTTCTCTTTCCCCCAACAGGGAAAACAACAAACTTCCAAAAAAGGAAAAACAAATATCAAAAAAACAAAGTACTTGCACGGTTCAAAACAAAACCTCTTTACTCTTCAGCTGGCTTTGAGATATCCAGCACTTGCAAGCAATTAGAAAAATAAACTTTAATTACTCACAGCAACAGAGTCAGTCACTTTGCTTTCATGCAGCATACCTCCATAGGTTGGATTTCACAAGGCAACTCAGCATTCATCTCATGGTTTACTTCCAGCTCTATGTCCTGTGGTTCTTCCAGCAAACCACGAGGCCTGTCTTCACCAGCCTCTATCCACTCCATGGACTCTGGAATTGAACTGACATTCAGAGCTCTCAGCCCTGAGCGCTGTGACCTGTCCTCTCCAAGTTCCTGCTGCTTCTGACTCTCAAGGAACTGGGTTCTCAGATTAAGGAGTCTGCAGCCCCGCCCCAAACCCTCAGGAGAAAGTGATTTCCTGTTAATCACTCTAGGCTTCTGTGGGGGATGGGAATCCTGTAGTTCTGCTCTCCCACTCCCTCTACAGGACACAGAAGGAAATTCATTCAATGACTGACATTGTGCTTTAAAAGGGGGTATTTAAGTAGAGCCTGAACTTGACTTGTGCACTGCTCTTGGGACATTCCTAGCAGGCATAGTCTGCATGCCACAGCGGTGGGGGTGAGGTGGGGTGGGGGAAGCATGGCTGCCTATGACTAGGGCTTATTTTGGGGGGTAGGGCTTATTTTAAGACCTACCCCAAAAATCATGCTAGGGCTTAGGCACCTAACTTAATGCAAAAATACTCTTTATAGCCTTAATAATTAGGGGGAGGGGGAATTAATTCGGCGATAGGCATCTCTCTTTCTCAGAAAAGTTTTAAAGTAATTAAAGTTTATACATAATCATTGAAAAACGTCAATCTGCAGTCAATACTTTAAACCACATTAATAGTCTCATAAAGGGAGAGCCTCAGATCCCCATGCGTTGCAAATCTTTAATGACTGCACGAGAAAGGGAATGAATCCTCACCGGCTCCTGCCCTACATTAACTAAAGTGTTCTTTGGTTCACAAAAGTAAAAAACAAGAAAATTAAAAAAATTAAAAAACTTAGCTTTGACTGCAGGGCAGGGTAAATTGTTAATGATCATTAAATGTTACTGCATTCCCACCAGTCCTTTCACTGACGTCAAACTAGCTGCCATTTCGCCCACAAGCTGTGTCAGGGTCACTAATGTTTTTGTTCAGTTGGCTCGCGGACCGGCGGAAGAAAGCTCTTCCAGAGATGCAAAATGATGTCCACACATAGGTTGTTTCAACTTTGGAAAAAGGTCAAAGTCTGGTAGACTCATGTCTGGACTGTAGGGAGCATGAGGTAACACTTCACAGCCGTATTTGTACAGTTTTTCAATGACATTCCCGATTTGTGGTCGAGCATTGACAAAAAGAATGAGTGGCCCAGCCAAGAGCAACTGAGGTCGGGATTTGTGCATTTTTTGGAAAAAAAAAATCACGATAATACACTGCTGTGACAGTTCTTCCACATGGAACTTTGGCTGTAATGATGATGCCTTCATGATCATAAGCAAACATCATCATTTGTATGACTTTATATTGAGCTCGTCAAAATTTTTTTGGCCATGGGGAAGATGGAGCACTCCACTCGTCATTGAAAAATTACACAAATACGGCTGGGAGAAACTCTATGAGCGTCGGGAGCAGTGTGGGCCATTCAGCGTGGCTCGCTGCGCTAAAAACTGCTAGCGCAGTTTAAGAGAAAAGGGGGTTAGGTTACAAATCTATCAAATATTTGCGTGTTTACTAATTTTCTAAAAGAGTAGTAAGATGAAACATATGGAATAATTTTACCGAGCCAGTCGTTCATTGTGGCTGCCTGAAAAGCAAGAGTTCTATCAAGAAATCTCTTAAAACGACAGGATTTTATAGTAGGATATGCAAATAAATGAACTCTACATGTGGGCTTGCAGGAACAATCCAGGAAGAAATGGGGAAACAAGGTGGACTGGAGACATACCAAAGATTGATTTAAAACAGATACAGGCAAAATTGAACAGGACTCTTGCCTCCAACGGCAACCAATGTAATTTTTGGTAATAGGGACTGATGTGCTCCCATTTTTTCAAACCGAAAATCAATTGTACAGCTGAATTTTGTACCACTCATAATCTTTTAAAAGTTTTCTTATAGGCACCCAGATAAATTATATTACAGTAGTCAAGGGTACTTACCCCCCTCTTTTACTGATTAGTGCACATCCATAGACTAATATGCATGTGTTAATTCGATTAGTGTGCGCTAATCGGTTAGCGCACCTTAGTAAAAGAGGGCCTTAATATAATACTAATCTTTGCACAAAGAATAGAGTCTATATTTATATTTTGAATACTCTGAGCTCGTCACGACTTCTAAATATTCAATTTTAAACTATTTTATGAGTCTCAGCCCCACCACTCACCGCCTTAAAAACACTTTCATTGTGGCAAGCTTTACGTGGTTATTTCCTCATTGGCTCCTTCTAATTTCTATTTTTTCTTCTTTTTCTTTTCAACTGTTTTAAAAGTGCATATGTGCCTTATATTATTGCACTTCTCCCAACATTTATATGTCAAAGTGCTTAGTGCTTACTTATTTCATCAGCCTCTTCTATATATACTTCTTTTATAAATAAATAAATAGATATAAATAAAGCAATAACTTAGCTTGGTACTATTCAATTCATTCACATCTACTTTCATAAACCTTCGGTTTAGTTTGTTTGGCTTGGGAGGGTTAGACCCGACATGCTTCGCCCACTGCTGTTTCAAGGGTCCTCCCACAACCGCCGGAATTGATCCACCTTTCTCAAATCTCAGTTCTAACCCTCCCAAGCCGAACAAACTAAACCGAAGGTTTATGAAAGTAGATGTGAATGAATTGAATAGTACCAAGCTAAGTTATTGCTTTATTTATATCTATTTATTTATTTACTAGTCTTTAAGCCCGTTACATTAAAGGGTGCTAGAACATATGTGTGGGTGTCTGTATTTATTTATTTCTCTCTCTCTCCTTAGCTGCTTTTTTTCTTTCTGCCTTTCTTTTTCCTTGGCTGTCCATCACCACCCCTTGCCTGCTCCCCCTGTCCATTGTCCCTTCCTTTTACCTCCCCTGTGTCCACCACCACCCCTTCACTGCTCTCCTTATGGAGCAGCAGCCCTTCTCCCTTTGTTTTACCTCCCCCCTGTCCAGCAGCACCTCTTTCCTTCTCCCCCTGTCCAACATTAGTCCTCCGTTCCTTTTTCTTCACCCCCCCTGTCCATCAACATCTCTTTCCTTCTCCCCCTGTCCAATGACTGTTTTTTTTTTCCTTTCTCTCTCTGTGCTTGGATGCTGTCTGTCTGTCATTCTTTCTGTCTGTGTCTCTCCCTTGCCCCCTGCCTGCCTGTATTTCTCCATTGTGCCATGCCTGCCTATCTCTCTGTGGTCCCCCTTCTCTTCCCCGCCATGATTGGTGTGTGCCCCCAGCACACCCTTCCCCCCAAAGCAGCCCCGTTTCCCAATGCCCCTGCCCCTTTTTGTACCATGCCTGCCTGCTCCTTGGCCCCCTTCTGTTTCCCCCCTATGATTGCTGTCTGGCCCAGCAAACCCCTCACCCCAAAGCAGCCCCCTTTCCCTCTCCCCTTGTTGAGCCATGCCTGCCTGCTCTGTGATCCCCTGCCCATGATTGCTGTGTGCCCCCAGCACACCCCTACCCCCAAAGCAGCCCCTTTCCCTCTCCCCCTGCCTGCCTGCCATGCCTGCCTGCTCCCTGTGCATCTACATCAGCATTTCCCTCCCCCTCACCTGTTCCTTCATAGCAGCATGCAGATAAAATGGTTCCCTTACTTCTTTGCTGGATTTTTATTTTAAGTTTAAAGATGCCGATGCGGCTCCTCTCACGATCCCGCCTGCGTCGGAAGTCTTCTCCGACACAGGCCGGGATCGTGAGAGGAGCCACGGCGGCAGCTTTAAACTTAAAATAAAAATCCAGCAAAGAAATAAGGGAGCCGTTTTCAAAGCCGCCGCCGCGTCTACTCTCATGAGCTGCACTTATATTATGTCGGAAGATGAGAGAGGAGTCGCAGCGACAGCGGCAGATTGTACAGCTTAGAGGGATTGAAGGGGACGGAGAAAAAGAAAAGAAAGGTGGCGCGAACTGGAGCAAGTCCGTCCTGGGCCCACGTCTGCCCTCCGCCGACAGCCGGCTCCCTCCTCTACCGGGCCCTCCAGTAGCTCCCACTCCCAAAGCAGCGGTGCGAGGTGGAGAGCAGGGAGGCTGTGGTGACGTAAAACGCGCGCATGCGCACTCGTGTTTCCGCGACAGATCAGGGAACACGACTTTTGAGTGCGCATGCGCGGCCTAGCATTTTATTATATTAGATAAAAGAAGTATATATAGAAGAGGCTGATGAAATAAGTAAGCACTAAGCACTTTGATATATAAATGTTGGGAGAAGTGCAATAATATAAGGCACATATGCACTTTTAAAACAGTTGAAAAGAAAAAAAAAAATAGAAATTAAAAGGAGCCAATGAGGAAATAACCACGTAAAGCTTGCCGCAATGAAAGTGTTTTTGAGGCGGTGAATGGTGGGGCTGAGGCTCATAAAATAGTTTAAAATTGAATATTTAGAAGTCGTGACGAGCTCAGAGTATTCAAAATATAAATATGGATACGGACATTTACATGCATGTGTGCACACGTCTATTTGCATGTACATTTACATATGCTCATAAATACAAGCACCCCATTATAGAATTGCCTCCTATATGCCTCATATTCATATGCTGTATGGCTGTTGCTGTTTGACTGGTTGTGGCTCCCGGGATCCCATGTATCTCCCCCCCCCCCCCCCCATTTCTAGGCATCTGAAAATGTAGAAGCTTTCTTGAGAATCAAACCCACATCACTTACTCGAAATGAATGGCATCTGTCAATAACATTCAAAACAATATCCACTGAGAAATCAATTTGACTTTCTGATGTGAGCTTTTTGAAAACTGATTATCCACTGTATGTGGGGATATGGGGAGTGGAATTCTATAAATGGAATCCAAGGAAACCCCCCTCCCAACACTACAGGGTAAAGCATAAGTGTAAACGGGTGAATTCCAAATTACTCCGTGCTGAAAATAACATACAGTATAGGGCACCCTTTTAGCTCCTCTCATAATGACTGAATGTGCTCAGAACCTTTATCGATAGAAGAACCACAATCAGGGGTCAGTCATGGCACTGCATACAGTCTCATGTAATGTAGACGACCATTTTATATAATGTTCGAATTATGATTTTGTGTAGTGGTGATTCTTAAATATTTCAAAGAGTACTTTGCTTGAAATAACTTGAGTAACTGATGCGAAGTTGTCCCATTGCAGTGGATTCTGACGCGTTTCGCCAGAACGGCTTCCTCAGAGAACCCACTCTCCCGTGCAATAATCAAGTGGTTGACTTCTCCCTCTAGTTCTTTTGATAGCGCTTCCTCTTCCGGTTTAACCTCTGTACACCTGTACAGTACAACAATGGCCCTTATGCCCGTCATCTTTATGTAGGTACAGTAGGTTTTGGAGGGCTCAGCATACAATATAAGCAAGTTATATTGACATCTGTACCTGGGACATTTAATATGACATTCACTGCAGTAATCCTTAAAATGTCCTCCTGCTCTGCTGATCTATGTGAGCCATTGGAATGTCATACAGGATGGACAGTACTGTTTTTTCCTCATCTTTGGGTGGTGGGATGGGGTTAGTAACCACTGGAGGAGTAAGGTGGTGGTAGGGGTGGGGTGTCGTGCTTTAATCCCTCCAGTGGTCATGTTCTAAGCCCACCCAAAACACAACTCTAACATGCCCCCTTAAGATTTAATAATAATAATAACAGTTTATATACCGCAGGACCGTGAAGTTCTATGCGGTTTCCATTGATTAAAAATGTTACAGATTGAGTAGAACTAACAGAGTTAAAGTCTAGAGATCAGTTATTTTGGGAAAGATTGTGCAAATCAGCTACCTAAGTACTTCAAGAATAGATATGTTTTTAGGTGTCTCCTAAATTCCCCATAAGTATTAGCAAGCATGAGTAATTGTTTCAGATCTTTACCCCATAATGCTGCCTGATATGAGAAAAGATGTTGATGATGTCTTTTAAATTTTAGAGACACTGAAGACTAAACAACCAGAAAGATGTCTAGAAAGTGTGTTTTGAGAATGCCCCACTTGGACGTTTTGACTAGTAAGACGCCCAAGTATTTTGGACATCTATCATTTTTGAAAATGAGCTCCGTAGTTTCTTAATAGATCAAAGCTAATTTTTATTTTATTTAAAAAATCTTCTGGTAAAAAAAGTGACAAGGATCAAAGTCCCTTCTCAGAATTTTAGTATACAGTATATAATGTTTGAATATATAGTACAAATGGATAAATAAAGCGTGAATTTAGCAAATGTTCTGCTTAGTGGTTGTATCTGTTCACTATAAAGATCGCATTTATGATCAGTCATATAAGCTACTGCAGTGAATATCTGAGTGACAGAACTGTTTCATAACCACCTCACTAACTTGATCTGTTTCCAATTCATGTTTAGAAAATCTCATTCTGCTAAACCAAGAAGGAGGTTTGGTTCTCATTTTTCTTTGACTTTGGCAGCTATGATCCAATAGAACCTGCATATGATAGAAGCCTTTCAAATGCTAATAGTGAGGCAGAGAGAGCAAATGCCTCTGTGCTTCTATTTCTTTTAGCATGACAGGAATCCAAATTACTCTTTTGATGTCGGCAACAAGCACATCACTTAGGGCAGTGGAATGCATATAAAGTAATTAGGGGCAAAGAACATCTTTGGGTTAATTTAATTCTAGCTAAAAAGTTTCTGCTTTCTTTCCTTGAAAAGGCCATTTTACTTGTGCAACGCTGTCACTCGAAATAAAAGGGTGTTGACCTTGAGAGGCCCTTTCCAGTATTTCACTTCGAGAATGGATGTTCAAATCCACTGCATGGACTTTATTTGAAAGTGTCAAAGTTCCAAAGGTACACTGAAATCATCCACATAAAATAATTCCATCCACATAAAAGTAAATCATCCACATAAGAGCCATAAAGGACCCAGTCCGCTAGGGATACAGGACCCAACACGGTCCGCGTTTTGACAAAAAGTCTTCTTCAGGGGTCCCTGAGGGTCCTATAAAGGTGAATACGTGGGAAACAATTGTGTGGTGAGCTGGAAGTGAGACTCTGTTTGCATTTGCAATGGAAAAGAAGACTTTTTGTCGAAACGCGGACCATGTTGGGTCCTGTATCCCTAGCGGACTAGGTCCTTTAAGGCTCTTATGTGGATGATTTACTTTTATGTGGATGATTTTAGTGTACCTTTGGAACTTTGATACTTTCAAATAAAGTCCATTTGGGAACATCGTCACTCCACAGAGTTTTTTTGGTTTTCTCTGGATTTTCTTCTTTGTGGATATTTTGGGGTCAATTCCTTTTGTTTTTTCAAATTCACTGCATTCTATGCTCAAAAATATAGTGAGCAAGCAAGGCAGCCACTAATCATAATTGATTATATCTAGGAAAATATTCAGCTGAATATTTTCCTAAATCTAGCCAGTCAAAATTGGAGTTAATGATAAAAATCACTAACCCGCTCCTATAACAGGTTGACTAAATCAAAGTGTATGTTGTGCACTTAAATGTATAACTGTACTTTTGTGTGGCAAAGTGGTTAGAGCTACGACCCAGGGCAAGTTTAGGTTTAGACATTGTCCTTGTCCAGTTCCAATGATGACCGCATATGAGAACCAAAAAAGATAATTCTGTACTGTGTCCTGAATGAAAAAAAGATCTAGAAGTCTGGGAATGCTCAAGAAATTAGTTTAGGAGTTTTTGAATATTTACCTCTCTTGGATTTCAACTTTTAATAGTAATTCTGGTTTGTCATTGCAGGTTTACCATTTTTCTTACACAGCATCATATGTAATTTACAACATACATACAAGGTAAGTAATTATGCTTGCTCAGTCTGCTGTAAATATTTAATTCATTGAAGATGATTTCAATTAATATTGTATGCATTTTGAAGTAAAATAAATGCATTTTTTAAGGGAAGTTTGGGAGCTAAATCCTCCAGAAGTAGAAGATTCAGTTTTGCAGTATGCAGCGTGGGGAGCACACGGACAGCAACTGGTAAGTATGATCTTTATGTTAGGAAGTCATGAAAAGTGATTTAAGTATTGCATCTATGACTTAAGGCTGCTTTTACTAAGGTGTGCTAGCGTTTTTAGCACATTCAGGATTTTAGCGCGCGCTAAACCCGCGTTATGCTTCTAGAACTAACGCCAGCTCAATGCTGGCGTTAAGATCAAGCGCGCACGGCCATTTAACGCACGCTATTCCACGTGTTAAAGCCCTAACTCACCTTTGTAAAAGGAGCCCTTAATCCCAGGAAAAATGATATAAAATCACTCCTCTAGTACATTAAACAAACTTCTTTTGCAAATAGAGCTATAACAACTTTAGATGAAAGATATGCTCAGAAACACGGAGGCAAAAACAAGGGGCGAACCCCAAGAATATCGCCTCACCACCCAGTCATTGCATATAATTGGATTGTAATGAAATGATATCAATAATAATAAAACTCTAAGCGCTCATGCGCACTTAGAGTTTTGTGATTCCTGGCTCCATGAGATGTGCCTCCGTGCCGAATTCGATTTTCGAACACGGAGGCAGGCCAGAACACTGCCGCTTGCCAAGACAACTGAGCGCAAGGTGGAAGCCCGCGCCGAAGAAAAATATTTTCCCTGTTTTTTAGGGAAAAAGTGAAGTTTTCATTATAATGTGGGGGGTTACATCCCCCCAAACCCCCACAACGCCGGTGCGATCTGTATTCAGCAAAGTGGGGGGGGGGGGGGTTGCCCCACATATCCCCCATCGGAGCCCCTTAAAACACTGTTTTTCTTCGGCGCGGCTTCCGCCTTGCGCTCAGATGTCTCGGCGCGCCTTTGTCGGCACGCGCTTTTGACCTGTCACCCTGCCACTGGCCTAAAGTATGCACGAGCGTGCGCCTAGGTATCTTTAGCTTCCCAGGCATGCCGGGGCTGCACTTACGCTGCTGTTCTCACTGGTCCAGTGTACCATCAATTGGTTGTGCGACGCATCCCCCCAAGCACGAATGAGGTGCTGAGCAGCGCAAGCCGCTCCACGGCAGCAACCGCTGCTCTTCCAAAGCGCCCCGGGTAGACAGGCAGGACCCGAGCAGGAGCATGGACAGGGTCCCCGCGGGGGGGAGGCGGCAGGGGCCCCCTCCAGCATCATGATCACCGGCGGGCGAGGAGCAGAGTGACAGGAGCTGGGCTCAGGGGCGCGGGGCACCTCTGGGGAAGGGACGGCGGCGCCACCTGCTGGCGGCGATCCAACAGGACACCCAAGCGGAGGGGAAGGGGCTTTTTGCTCGCCAGGTCCCGACCAGGCATCGCCTGAAAGGCACT
Source organism: Geotrypetes seraphini (assembly GCF_902459505.1). NCBI lineage: Eukaryota > Metazoa > Chordata > Amphibia > Gymnophiona > Dermophiidae > Geotrypetes > Geotrypetes seraphini. Next base: position 241,268,296 of record NC_047088.1, read on the forward strand.
TTTGATTCTTTTCCTCCTCTAGAATGCATGCAAAATACCGCTGCTGTAGCTGCACAGGAAAGTTGGGGGGGGGGAAGGGAAATGCTGCTGCACAGGGAAGTGGGATAGGGGCAGAAGTTATCTTGAATCACAGGTTCCGACGTGGCCCGTTTCGATCCTGCATCAGGGAACCGAATAGTGCATTCAATAGTGCACTATTCGGTTCCCTGACGCAGGATCGAAACGGGCCACATCGGAACCTGTGATTCAAGATAAATTCTTTGTTTTTGAATCTCCAGTAGCACAAGAATAAGTTAGACTGTGTTTTTGCAGCAAAGGAAAAATCTCTTTATATCATTTAATTACAATCCAATTATATGCAATGACTGGGTGGTGAGGCGATATTCTTGGGGTTCGCCCCTTGTTTTTGCCTCCGTGTCTCTGAGCATATCTTTCATCTAAAGTTGTTATAGCTCTATTTGCAAAAGAAGTTTGTTTAATGCACTAGAGGACTGATTTTATATCATTTTTGCTATATTCTCTTTAATCACTCATAGAGATACAGCACCAAAGTTTTTGGTTCCCCTTTATCTATTTTGACTTAACCCTTTCAGGACCAAGGGACATATTTGTCCCATAACTTTAAAATCCTATAAATTTTGATTGGGATAGTCTACAGTTCTAAATTTGATATGTACGGATTCCATATGATACTGCCTTTATGTAAACAAACTGGTTCCGACATTCATTCATTAGCGTCGTTGCCAGATTGACGAGAAGATTCACTTGCCACACTGTCCATAAGCCAGAAGTTTGATTTTTAAAAAAAAAAAATAATGATATTTCACAAAAAAAATCAATTTTTTGGCATCTGCAAGCCCTTTTTACCATAAAAATGTCGTCAAAACCACAAAAATTGGCCTACGATCCTTATGGTCCTGAAAGGGTTAATCCCAGGAAAGGCAGCTCCTCTAAGGACATAACCAGGTCTCTTTATTCAAGAAATCTGCTATGCTTACAGGCATTTGGTCTAAAAGCCCTATTTGTACCTTTCAAACAACAGAGTTGCCAAACTCAGACATAAACAATGTTGATTATTAGATTAACTATATATCGGAACCCTCATTTCATTCCAGCTGCTGTCTTTATACTAAAATATGCTTCATTTATACAGGATATAAATAATTTTGGATCCTAAATATTGGATGAACTGTTCTCATACATATTGAATCAAAAACTCAAATTGGGAATGTGCTAAATATTCTTTCACCAAAATAAATATAGAGGTCCTTTTACTAAGGCGTGCAAACTGATTTAGCACGTGCTAATCGATTTAGTGCACGCTAAAGATTAGTGCACGCTAAATGGCTATGGCGCCCATAGAATATAATGAGTGCCTTAGCATTTAGCGTGCGCTAAATCGGTTCCCTCGCCTTAGTAAAAGGACCCCCATAGTTTGATAATCTGCACAAAACTGATTCCCAAGGGCCCCTGTTTCACTTATGCTGCCTCAGGGGAATCATCTAATGCCCGCTACTACTTAATCCCTTCCTGGAAGTCGCCATGAAAATGATGCCGTGAGGACCCGGCTGTCTTGCCTTACAAAAAAAAATTTCTTGAACTTCTGTAACAATACTTGTGCAAAGATAAGTGCATTGCCGTGCTGAAAAGGGGGCGGCCTCCCTGAAAAGGGGGCGGCCTCCCTCCCACTCCTCTTTTATCTACCCCCCCCTTTCTCCGCCCCACCCCTCCCCCTGGCTACTCTTGGCAACGGCTTTCGGCCGATTTGCCATTGCTCCTCCCTATGGGGATCGGAGCTGTTTCTTTTCAGCAAAATTGTTAGATCTTAAGCAATCATGCAGGAAACTTGAAAGGAAGTTGAAAAAAATACCCAAATGATGTATTCATAACCAATTCGAGAAATGCTATTTCTTAATATAAACAGAAACTGATAGAAACAAGAAATAATTATTATTCTAATTTAATTGTATTAGATGGGTTTTTTTTATTAGTAGATTATTTAATTTAGTTAACTGTTTGGTAAAAACAGATAAAATTACTAACACTTCTTTTTTTTTTTAAATATCTTTACAGTACTCCTCCAAAATTCATGAGAGTTATGTTCCAGGAACCCCCGTGAATTTTGAAAAACCGCAAATACGGTTTTTAGGCCGGGGAGACAGGAGAGGGCGGCTGGAGAGACAGGAGAGGGCAGCCGGAGCGCCTGCGAGTGAAGGAAATCACTCGCTATATGCTCTGACCGCCTCTTCCTGTACTAAAGTCGGGCCTCACCAATCAGGAGCTGCTTTGACACGCAGCTCCTAATTGGTAAGGCCCGACTTTAGTACAGGAAGAGTCGGTCGGAGCATACTGCGAGTGATTTCCTTCAGTTGCCGGCGCTCCGGCTGCCCTCTCCTGCCCGGTCATTCTCGGTCGGAAAATATCGCAAATGACCGGTACTACGAACCGCAGACCGCGAATATGCGGGGGGCACTGTATTCATTTTAAAGCCAAAAATGTGCAACATATTATACAGTATATAAACTAAATATAATCAACCCAAGTGGTCAAAATATCTTTTACTCATATAGAGAATATATGAGTACAATATATTATATAGACATTTTACACTCCAACAGCACTTAAATTCTATAAAGTTATATTTTGTGACAAATACATATATCATTCCCCCCTTTCTAAATATCCAACAATTGCACTCAAAAGTATCTCCACACACCTCTCCACATCCACCCACCCTGGACATGTATGGTCAAAGGGCAAAATCAACAATCACTCCTTACAGAATTTTGTCAATGGCTCTCAAACATTCATAAATTTCCTATAATGGCCCTGCTGTATGGCCATCATACGTTCCATTTTAAAAATGTGGCATAGAGATTCCCACCAGAAAGTATAATTTAACCAATCCCAGTTTTTCCAATTCCTCAAAATAAGTTGTATGGCAACCCCTTTCACAATAAAGAGAAGTTTCTTATTATGGGAAGATATTTGGCTTTTGGCCCTCATAACATGCCAAATAGCACGGTATCATGCATCAATGCCACTAACACTTCTAATGAACAACCTCCAACAGTGAACCAATTGGATAATTATTTTTAAGCAAAAGTGTAGATAATTGCATCTCAATTTTTGAGCAACTTGAATGATTTGGGTATATTTAGAGATAGGAACGAAGATGTTCCTGTAGATTTAATTATTTGGACAATTTACCAGTTTAAGATTTTATGGGTGCATTTTGATAGTAATTTATATTTGGAATCTCATGTCAATTTATTGATAAAAGTTGAGAAGAGTTAGAAGTTGAGAAAAGTTAGGAAGTATTTTAAAAAACATCATTTTTGATTGTTCGTTCAATCTTTGTTTTTATCAATGATAGATTATTGTAACGTCTATTTGAGTTGCCCAAAATCAATATTACATAAATTGCAAACTCTTCAAAATACTGTGATTTGTTTGATTTTTGAATTGAAAAAAAAGAGATAGAATTACATCTTATTTAATAGCAGAAGCCAGAATATGGTTTAAGTTTTTTTTGCACACTGTTTAAACCTTACCAAGGAGAAGCACCAATTTATATGAGGGTAGTGCTGAAAAGTTCTAAGCCCGTCCAAAAAGAGAATGGTGTGGATATGGTTCAGTCAATGGTCTGAAACAATGTCAAAACATTGGCCCTCGTTTGCAAAGGTGCGCTAAGCATTTAGCGTGCACTAAATCAACACGTGCGCTAAACATCCATAGGATAACATGCATACATTAGCGTTTAGCGCGTGATATTTATCGTGTGCTAAAAAGCATAGCGCACCTTTGTAAAAGAGGGAGATAGAATTATGTTTCTACAAATTGGCACTTAGCCCCTCTTTTACAAAGGTACGCTATGCTTATTAGCGCGCAATAAATATTAGCGTGCACTAAACACACGCTAAACGCTAATGCGTGCATGTTAGCCTATGGACATGTTAGGGGTTAGCGCACACATTGATTTAGCGTGCGCTAAAACGCTTAGCGCACCTTTGTGAAAGAGGGCCCCTTTCCTATTGTTTTTTCCCTTACTTGTTTTCTTTACTATTTTTAATTTGTATTTCTTTTCCTATTCCTTTCCTTTTGTATCATATGTTTTGTTTTGTCCGTCATCTAATATAATAAAACCCTAAGCCGCGCATGCGCACTCCCACCTGCGTGCATCCGTTTTCCGTGAGATGTAGGGCCCTGCAGGTAGGAGTGCGCATGCGCGCTTAGGGTTCTGTTTTTCCTCCTGTTTTTCGGTCTGGCCTGCTCCCTGCTCGCCTTGCGGTATTGTATTTTTTAGATGAAAGACGCGGCGGTGGCTCCTCTCACGATCCCCGCCTGCGTCGGACTTCCGACGCAGGTGGGGATCATGAGAGGAGCTGCCGCCGCGTCTTTCAACTAAAAAATACAATACGGCAAGGCGAGCAAGGAGCAGGCCAGACCGAAGCTCCAAATTTAACTGCCAGTTGGCCGACTCCCTTGCCGGAGTTATTTTTCAGTTTACAGGTGCCGCCACGGCTCCTATCACGAGCCGCACCTGCTTCAGAGAAGACTTCCGATACAGGCGGGGATCGTTAGAGGAGCCACGGCGGCACCTTTAAACTGAAAAATAACTCCGGCAAGGGAGTTGGCCAGACCATTCCTACCCTGAGTACTGAGCTGTGCTTTTGTTTAAGAATGCAATAATCGGATCTGCTTATAAATGAACTTATTCTATGAAAGAATCGCCAACTTGCGTAAACTAAGTGAGGCCCAGATGTAGGATTTCTAGACTAAGCTTTTAGCCTGGGTGAGAAGGAGAGCTTTGAATCTTCTGCCCCCTTGATTTATGAGGTGAAGACTGTGCTCAGCTGAGTAGCCCCAGAGCTGCTAATTGAAGGAGCTGAAGGGAGAAATAAGTCACGGTTTGTTGTCAGCTCCTGGAAATGGTTTACACTATTTATCTCACTCATCTTGGAACTGTAGCTACTTTTAGCTTAATGGTTAATGTTCAAAGCATTAAACTTAAGGTAAGAGTAGCCCAATAGAGCAAACAGGCTGAGAACCAGGACACGGGAAGGAAGCACTAGGGTCACTAATTACATAGAAAGGAGACACTGGGGGCACTAAGGACACAGTACGGAGGCACTGGGGCACTGTGGGCATTATGGACACAGGAAGGAGGTACTGGGGGCACTAAGGACGTAGGAAGGGGTACTAAGAACATAGGAAGGAGGCACTGAGGGCACTAAGGACACCTGGAGGGAGAGGACACATGTCCGCTGAGGTCCCAGGCAGGGATATGGCGCCCATGCGACAGAAAGGGTGTGTAGAGCTACACACGGCCCTGCGGCCAGGTAGAGTCTCAGCCCCTGTTGGGGCTGCAGATATGGTGCACAGTGAGCAGCAGTAAGATACTGCATTTTTACCGTAGCTTATTTTTCCGCAGGCATCAATAACCTGTTCTAATTCAGTAATGCAGGTTACAAGTAGTTTACTCCTGCAGTATACGAATAATGCGACTTGCTTACAAACTCACAAGCTGCTTTTACTCTGCTCTCTGGGCTGCCAGTGCATGACCTGATGCTTCCACTGGTTGAGCGGCTGCCTCTGCACTCAGAGGTTAGAAACATAGAAAGATGACGGCAGAAAGGGGCCATAGCCCATCAAGTCTGCCCACTCTATTATCCCTCCCCCAACTACCCTCCAAGGAGTCACGCACAGGTGGCATCACCTCTACACTACCCTCGTAGAGATCCGACACGGGCATCCCATTTTTTCTTAAAATCTTGTGTGCTGCTGGCCACGATCACCTGCTCCGGGAGTTCGTTCCAGTGGTCTACCACTCTTTCTATGAAGAAGTACTTCCTGGTATCCCCATTAAATTTCCCGCCCCTGATTTTCAGCGGATGTCCTCTTGTGGCCGAAGGACCTTTGAGAAAGAAAATGTCATTTTCCACCTCTATGCGACCAGTGATGTACTTACATGTCTCAATTATGTCTCCCCTCTCCCTGCGCTCTTCGAGAGAGTTTAGTCGCAATTTATGCAGCCTGTCCTCGTATGAGTAATCTTTGAGCCCCAAGATCATCCTGGTGGCCGTGCGCTGAATCGACTCAACTCTCAGCACATCTTTACGGTAGTGTGGCCTCCAGAATTGCACACAGTACTCCAGATGAGGTCTCACCATGGATCTGTACAATGGCATTATGACCTCCGGCTTCCGGCTACCAAAGCTGCTACAAATACAACCCACCATTTGGTCTAGCCTTGGTTGAAGCCTTTTCCACTTGAATGACAGTTTTCATGTCTCCACTAATGATCACCCCTAGATCCCTCTCTGCTGTAGTCCTAGCCAAGGTTGTGAGATCAAATCCAGGTGCTGCTCCTTGTGACCCCCGGGGCAAACCACTTAATCCTCCAGTGCCCACCGCTTTGAATGTCTGCTCTGAAATGCCAAAGCCACAAACAGGTGGTATACAAGTCCCCATTCCCTTACCCTTTCATCAAGCCCCGTATCGTGTTTCCAGAGCTGAGATTGTGATGTCATAATGGCTCATTCCAACAATGCTTAAGAGCCAAACTGATCAGTGAAGTCACAATGGCTTGATTGCTCTATACTCAGCGAACATACCAATATTAACAACTTTTGATAGGTATGCATTCTATATTTTAGTAGGCTTTCTTTGTTTCTTATTTAAGTAAACAGTATGTGTTAATTAAATGTTATGATTGTATTTATTAGGCCCTCTTTTACTAAGGTGCACTAAGCGTTTTAGCTGCTAGAGAATGACACAAAATTCATCACCTTTCCCATCCCCGCGGATAACCGTGGGAAACCATCTTCATGTCATTCTTTAAGAAGAGAGGGAAGAATCAAAGTATGAATTGCCACTACCACTGACCCGCAAGCTTTGCTTTGAAGAATGCTGGTGTAGAAGGACTGAGGTTGAAATAGACACTAGAAAATGACATGGGATTATTTCCCACGGTTATCCACGGGGACGGGAACGGTGATGAATTTTGTCACCGTGTCATTCTTTAGCGCACATGTAGCATGCGCTAAATCAATGCGTGCTCTAACCGCTAATGTGTCCATAGGATAACATGCACACGTTAGCGCATGATTAACATATGCTAATATTTATCGCACGCTAAAAAGCATAGCGCACCTTAGTAAAAGAGGGGGTTAGTATTTATATTATTTTAATTTGTTTTGTGTAGACTCCTGATGCAGGAACCTATGGCCTGGCTGCCCTGGGTAGGCCCACTCTTCTCAGAAACTAAGCAGGGTCAGATCTATCTAGTACCTGGATGGGAAACCACCTGCAAATACCAGGTGTTATAGGCTGAGGGTCCCTATGTTGGACTGCAGTGACATAGTAGAGACACACACTACACAGGAGAAGGCAATGGCAAACCACTCCTCTACTTTGCCATAAAACATCACAGGGTAGATTCTGCACTGTACCCCCCTCCCCCACCTTTTGCTAAGGTGTGCTAACCAAATTAGCGCGCGCTAAACGCTAAAGTGTCCATAGACTAACACGCACGCATTAGCGTTTAGCACACACTAATCGGTTAGCGCACCTTCGTAAAAGAGGGCCTGTTTGTTGCCAGGGGGCAGTAGCCAACTCAGTGGCCTAATCTATCCATCCATCCTGATGCAGGCTGAGTGGCCAATTTCTCCAACACATGACCCCACCCAATTCTGCCCCTGCCCCGCCCACTTCCACATCCAGCTCCTCCCCATTCCACCCAAGCCATGCTCACACAAAGCCTCCTTTTCCCTTATTCTAACTATGTTTCCATTTGATTTTCATGTTTCTTACTTGCATGGTTTGCCTTTTTATCTTGATCAATTTTTTTGTAATTTTGTAATTTTTATTCCGATCAATTTTATTGAAATGTATGAATTGCCTTTTTATTGAATTTTATTGTGATTTTCATTGAATATGTATGTATTGTTTTTTTTCTCATGCTGTGAGCCGCTTAGAACCTCCCCAGTATATTCAAATATATTTATTGAGCTCAACAAAACTAGGTAACAAGAAACCAAGCAATAACAAGCAAGCTCAGCATTTTGAATAACAAAACCCGTACCTATAAATAAGAACCCCCCCCCTAACCCAACACAACCCACCCCAAAATAAATAACCCCCCTCCCTCCCAGGGTGCTCCTTCCAAGTACATCTCAGCCAGAGAAAATTTCTCAAAAAGCAGGTGAAACAAAGGAAAACAAAATACAGAAATTCAACAATTTAGCAAGCGGCTTCGGGCCAGCGGGGTCATAGTTGTCCAGAAGGGTTCCCAAGTGCGTTGAAAGACCCGGCCCCTCTCTTCTTTCAGATGTGCTCCAGCCACCTTTGGAGAGCCTGGAACATGTGTGGATGTGTGTAAAGTCATCTACACATGCTCAGAGGCCCTCCAGATTTGACTGGAGCTCGTTAGGGGGGAGGGGGCTTTCCAAAACCCGGACAAATGCTGGATTTTGGAATGTCCATCTGGGAGCCTGGACAGTCCTCTAAAAAGAGGACATGTCTGGGCTTTTCCGAATGTCCGATAACCCCAGTTGAGACGGAGTGTTGGGGAAGAAAACTTCAAAAAAGGGTTTCTGTATGAATTGGGTGGTCTCGGGTGAAAGTTCAGAGGGAAGTGGGTGCTTCAGTTAAATGGGCTCTAAGATGGCCAGCAACTGTTTTGATTGTTTGCCCGTTTGATTATTTCGCTAATGGAAAATCACTTAAAATGTGTGCATGAAAGAGAGTATGTGTGAACACAACCTGTTCGATAGAAACTGAAAGGAACATGTCAGAGCGTAAAAGATTCATTTTTCTTCGGGAGCAAGCTGAATGCTTTGAAATTTTTCAGAAGTGGAAGTTGAGATGTCTAAATGAAGAGCATGGCTTCACCTCACACTTATTAGCACCGAGTAATCAAAGTGGAGAATACGTCTCTGATGTGCACCTGCTTGGCAGATTCCTGTTCATTTATCCAAAAGGGAGGAGGGGAACTTTTGATGTCGAGTGAATGAATGTCTGAGTAATGCTGAAAAAGAATCCACTGAAGTTTTATAAATAGTCTTATTGAATTTGGAAAGTTGACTGTGTGTGAGTCACTCCGTGCGGCAGAATCGGACAAAGGTCTAAGACTCAAAGCGGAAAATAGTCTCAAAGTGAAAGAGTTGCCAGCAAAAGGAAGAGGGGGGGGGGAATTGAAGTGAGGACTTAATTTGAAAATACCTGTTCCTTTCTTTGATTGTGGGGTAGTTGGGAAGACAAAGAAAAAAAAAAAAAACAGATACATTTTTCAGCAAAAAAACAAATTCTGAACATACATTTTCATTGCATATATCAAAGGGAAATACAATACATAAGAACATAACATAAGAACATAAGCAATGCCTCCACTGGGTCAGACCTGAAGTCCATCGTGCCCAGCAGTCCGCTCACGCGGAGGCCCAACAGGTCCAGGACCTGTGCAGTAGCCCCCTATCTATACCCCTCTATCCCTTTTTCCAGCAGGAAATTGTCCAATCCTTTCTTGAACTCTAGTACCGTACTCTGTCCTATTACGTCCTCTGGAAGCGCATTCCAGGTGTCCACCACATGCTGGGTAAAGAAAAACTTCCTAGCATTCGTTCTGAATCTGTCTCCTTCCAACTTTTCCGAATGCCCTCTTGTTCTCTTATGTTTTGAAAGTTTGAAAAATCTGTCCCTCTCTACTCTCTCTATGCCCTTCATGATCTTGTAGGTCTCTATCATGTCTCCTCTGAGTCTCCGCTTTTCCAGGGAGAAGAGCCCCAATCTTTCAGTGTATGAAAGGTTTTCCATGCTCTTAATCATTCGTATCGCTCTCCTCTGGACCCTCTCAATTCAATGCACGAACTGTCTATATTCAATAGGGGTAAAAAAATAATAATAAATTCGACCATATATAAGAAACTAGAGCTGATGTATTCTATCCAATGCAATTTTCTGAATCAAATTCCCCAAATAACCCCAGGAACAGGTCAAAAAGACCAAGGCACCAAGATTTTTTTTTTTTTTGGCCTGTGTAATCTAACAAACAATCAAAAAGTACTTCTCTTAAGGATGATATTTGTTGCAGCAGGCAAAAGGAGGTTATTATGATGTCATTGTCAGTCAATCAGTATCTCTATTAGTGCAGAAGGGCAACAATTCCCCCGCGTCAAATGCATCAAAGCCCATTCATTTCCTTGGGGGCTAGGTGCATTTGCTATGGGAGAATCGGTACTGTGGCTTTGTGAAAAGACCCCTAAGTTATCTGTTAAACAAAAATATTTTTATAGGTTGGACAAAACACATACGAACATAAGAGTTGCCGCTGCTGGGTCAGACCAGTGCACACTAACAGGGAAATTCCTTAACCAACGCCAAAACGTAGGTGTCGGTAGGTGCCCTTCCGATGCCTAAGTTAATTGAAAAGCGCCATCAGAAAAAGCAAAAAACATCAGTGTTGAAGTGCCTACCGATACCTAAATAAAAGATGGCTGGCATTGCGGCTAGGTAGCCACTTTAGGCCGTGGAATGCCAAAGTAGGCATGGTGAATGCCGGAAGTGGCATTAGGCAGGGGCTAAAGCGGCTACCTAGCTGCAACTCTTGGCAAGATTGGCAGCTGAAATGTAGGCCCGGAAAACCCTGGCCCACATTTCAGCTGCGGGATCCTAAAGTCAGGCTGCAGGAGCCATAAGCTGATCGTGGCTGCAGCTTCGGGGAATCCTGCTGGCTCAGCTGATCAGGGGAGGGAGAAATACCCATGCCATGATCAGCTGAGTAGCTGCAGTATGGGACCCTCTCAGACATCGGCAGAAGGGATACACACTCCCTCCTATCGGAACCCCTGAAGAACCTCTCCCCCAACTGCAGTAAGCAGGAGGGATGCCCACTCCCTCCTGCCTGCAGGTCCCCATGAACCCATGATCCACCTGAACCACTGATACCCCTAAACCCCCCAGCCCTGATCTCTCCAAACCCCCACCGAACTCATGTCTCCCCAACTGCCGATATTTCCGAACCCCCTACCCTGACACCCCCTGATTGCTTATGTAAATCCAGTATGCCTTACAAAAATGTTAAAAAGAGCAGGTCCAAGAACGAACCTTGAGGCACACCACTGGCAACATCCCTTTCCTCAGAACAATCTCTATTGACCACTATCCTGATTATCTACTTTGGAACAACTGATAACTTTGCCAAAAACAAATACAGTAAAACCTTGGTTTGCTAGCATAATTCATTCCAGAAGCATGCTTGTAATCCAACGGAGACTTAGAGGAGACATGATAGAAACCTTCAAAATCCTGAAAGGCATAGAGAAGGTAGACAGAGACAGATTCTTCAGACTGTGGGGAACCGCAAGTACAAGGGGGCACTCAGAGAAATTGAAAGGGGAGAGGTTTAGAACAAATGCTAGGAAGTTCTTCTTTTCCCAGAGGGTGGTGGACACATGGAATGCGCTCCCGGAGATTGTGATAGGGCAGGGCACGCTACGGGGGTTCAAGGAAGGTTTAGATAAATTCTTGAAGGATAAGGGGATTGAGGGGTACAGATAGAATTAAGGGTACAGATAGATTTAGAGATAGTTTATAGGAAAAGGCAGGAACCACTTAACAGTTTGTGGACCTGATGGGCCGCCGTGGGTGCGGACTTCTGGGTGCGATGGACCTTTGGTCTGACCCAGCGGAGGCAACTCTTATGTTCTTATGTATATCAAAGCAAATTTCTCCATAGAAAATAATGGAAACTCAGACGATTCGTTCCACAACCCAAAAACTTTAATATAAAATACTATACGTACTTGTTTTGCAAGACCTCGCTCGTTTAGAACAGTCACTACACTCCTGCAGCGTCAGAGAGAGAAGAACCATCGGCTCAGTTGTGATGTATGTTTACTGTTTGTACTTGTATTGCAAGACATTGCTTGTATATCAAGTTAAAATTTAATCAAATGTTTTGCTTGTTTTGCAAAACACTTGCACACCAAGTTACTTGCAATCCAAGGTTTTACTGTACTTTGAAATACACAAACACTTGGCGAATCAAAACCTTTAACAGTGTAGTCACAAGGAAGCTGAACAAAATATAGCCCCTGTTTTACTAAGGTGCGCTAATCGATTAGCGCACGCTAAATTCTAACGCATGCATGTTAGTCTATGGATGTGTTAGCATTTAGCGTGCGCTAATTCGATTAGTGCGCGATAATCAGTTAGCACACCTTAGTAAAACAGGGGGCTAATGTTAAATAAATGAGCCTCAGAGCTGAAAGCAGGGCTGCAAAGTCACTGCTGGTTCACAAAGCCAGAAACGGCTCAAGAAGTTAGAAATCACAGGCTCCTCCACTAGACTGGGAAGAATGCAGTTTAAAAAAAAAAACCAAAAAACCCTCAAAGGAAACAGTCCAATTTCAGAAAAACCTGCATTTCAACCGTACTTAAATATGTCTCAAAACAATAGTGCCTAGTATAGTGGGACTATAAGTACAACTTGAGCAGATAAGTAACCTTTTTTTTTTTCATTCAATTTTTTGCTGGTTACTTAGGCCCTCTTTTACTAAGGTGTGCTAACCGATTAACATAGAAACATAGAAATAGACGGCAGATAAGGGCCATGGCCCATCAAGTCTGCCCACCCTACCCTCTATAGCGATTAACTTGTTCTATTGATCACTCTCTCCTCAAAAATGGATTTCCTGTCCTATTAACCCTCTTTCTTCCTCCCCTCTTAAAGTCAATCAATTTGTACCTTTGCTTAATCTTTGTAAACCGCATAGAACTTCACGGTATTGCGGTATATAAGCTGTTATTATTATTATTATTATTACTGTCCCTCCCCTCCCTTTGCCCTGTGAATAGATGTGTCGATCCCATTTGGCCTTAAAATCAGGCACGCTACTAGCCTCAATCACCTGCAGTGGAAGACTATTCCAGCAATCAACCACCCTTTCAGTGAAAAAGAATTTCCTGGTGTCGCCTCGTAGTTTTCCGCCTCTGATTTTCCACGGATGCCCTCTTGTTGTCGCGGGACCCCTTAAAAAGAAGATATCTTCCTCAGTCTCGATGCGGCCTGTGAGATACTTGAATGTCTCGATCATGTCCCCCCTCTCCCTGCGCTCCTCGAGCGAGTACAGCCGCAATTTGTCTAGCCGTTCCTCGTACGGGAGATCCTTGAGTCCCGAGACCATTCGGGTGGCCATTCTCTGAACCGACTCCAGTCTCAGCACATCCTTGCGATAATGCGGCCTCCAGAATTGCACACAGATTCTCCTCATCCAGGATCTTATCCAACTGGTGTTTGATTAGAGTTTCCATTAGTTTACTCACTATCGATGTTAGACTCACTGGTCTGTAGTTTGCCGTCTCCGTTTTTGAGCCTTTTTTGTGGAGTGGAATGACGTTGGCCGTCCTCCAGTCCAACGGGACGCTGCCTGTACTAAGGGAGAGGTTGAAGAATGCTGACAGTGGCTCTGCCAAGACATCACTCAACTCCCTAAGCACCCTGGGGTGTAGGTTGTCAGGCCCCATTGCCTTGTTAACCTTGAGCTTTGACAGCTCACCGTAGACACTGCTGGGCGTAAACTCGAAGTTACTAAACGGGTCAACTGAGTCGGCCCTTGTCTGTAGCTGAGGGCCTAGCCCCGGCGCTTCACAGGTGAAGACTGAGAAAAAGTATTCATTTAATAGTTGGGCTTTTTCCAAATCCTTTTCCACATAGTCTCAGTCTGGTTTCTTAAGACGTACGATCCCACCTGAGTTCCTACTTCTGTCACTGATATACCTGAAGAAGGATTTATCTCCCTTCCGGATGTTCTTTGCTAGAGACTCCTCCATGTGGAATTTAGCCTCCCTAACTGCTGTTTTGATGGCTTTTGATTTGGTCAAGTAGTCTGCTCTAGAGTCCTGTTTCCCCGATTGTTTGTAAGAGATGAATGCTTTTTTCTTCTCCTTGATGAGGTCTGAGATCTCCGCAGTAAACCACTGCGGCTTGTTGTTCCTTCGCTGTTTGCTTACTAATTTAACATAGCGGTTTGTCGCTTCCTGTATGGTGGCTTTCAAAGTCGACCACATTTCTTCCACGCTATCGGTTTCTGTTTGCCTTTGAAGCTCCTGGTGAACAAAGGAACCCATGTCTAGGAAGTTTGTGTCTTTGAATTTGAGGATCTTGGTTAGTGTGGTGGACTTAGTGAAACCTTTCCTAAGATCGAACCATACCATGTTGTGGTCGCTGGAGGCCAATGTGTCCCCCACCGAGACCTCTGTTACACTTTCCCCATTGGTAAGTAATAGGTCCAGTATTGCCTGATCCCTCGTAGGGTCCAACACCAGTTGCTTGAGACCAGCTCCCTTCATAGAGTTTAATAGCCTCCTACTGCTGCCGGAAGCAGAGGTAAGTGTATCCCAATCCACATCTGGCATGTTAAAGTCACCTAACAATACCGTGTCCCCACGCAAGGTGATATTTTCTATATCTCCGATTATTTCCATATCCAGGTCATCCTGTTGTCTTGGGGGTCTGTAAATCACGCCAAGATACAAGCATTTGTCCTTCCCTCTGTCCAAATTAACCCAAAGGGATTCCCCAGTGTACTGGATATCTGAGATTCTTGTGACCCTAATGTCTTCTTTAGTATATAATGCTACACCTCCTCCCATTCTGCCCTCCCTGTCCCGACGAAGCAAGTTGTAACTTGGTATGGCCATGTCCCACCCGTGGGAGCAGGTGAGCCAGGTCTCAGATATCGCCACCACATCCAGGTCGGCATTCCTTATTTCTGTTTCCAATTCCAGGATCTTGTTCCCCAAACTGTGTGCGTTGACGTACATAGCCCTCCATGTTGTATTTATGTTACGTCCCAGTGGGGATATTCCTGTTTGAGCTACTTGAACATCTTTAGCGTTATTTGCGTTATTTATGTTCCCCCTAGACTCAGAACTACAGTGTGTACTCCCCATATACCCAAAATTACAATGTGTATTCACCCTAGACCCGGAATTACAATGTGACCCATAATTATAATGTGAACCTACCCCCGACTCAAAAGTGTGTGTACTTTCGCCAGGTATGTTGTTTGTGCCTGTACCCTCCCCCGACTTACCTAGTTTAAAGCCCTTTAATTGATTTAGCGCATGCTAAACGCTAACACATGCATGATAGTCTATGGACACGTTAACGTTTACCGTGTGCTAATTCAATTAGCACACACTAATCCGTTAGCGCACCTTAGGCCCTTTTTACTAAGGTGTGCTAATTGATTAGCATGCTGCTGAGTCAGACCAGTGGTCCATATTGCCCAGCAATCCGCTCCCTTAGGTAAAGGACCAGAGCCCTAACTGAGTATAGCCTTACCTGCATACGTTCTGGTCTAGCAGGAACTTTTCTAACTTTTGTCTTGAATCCCTGGAGGGTGTTTTCCCCTTTGACAGCCTCCGGAAGAGCGTTCCAATTTTCCACCACTGTCTGGGTGAAAAAGAACTTCCTTACGTTTGTACAGAATCTATCCCCTTTTAACTTTAGAGAGTGCCCTCTCGTTCTCCCTACCTTGGAGAGGATGAACAACCTGTCTTTATCTACTAAGTCTATTCCCTTCATTATCTTGAGCGTTTCAATCATGTCCCCTCTCAGTCTCCTCTTTTAAAGGAAGAAGAGGCACAGTTTCTCTAATCTCTCGCTATATGGCAACTTCTCCAGCCCCTTAACCATTTTAGTCGCTCTTCTCTGGACCCTTTCGAGTAGTACCATATCCTTCTTCAAGTACGGCGACCAGCGCTGGATGCAGTATTCCAGGCGAGGTCGGTCCATGGTCCGGTACAGCAGCATGATAACCTTCTCCGATCTGTTCGTGATCCCCTTCTTAATCATTCCAAGCATTCTGTTCGCCCTTTTCACCACCGCTGCGCATTGTGCGGATGGCTTCATCGACTTGTTGACCAGAACTCCCAAGTCTCTTTCCTGGGCGGTCTCTCTGAGTACCGTACCAGACATCCTGTATTCGTGTACAAGATTTTTGTTACCGACATGCATCACCTTACACTTATCCACGTTAAACTTCATTTGCCATGTCACAGTCCATTTCTCGAGCGTGTTTATGTCCTGTTGCAGGTCATCGCAATTCTCCTGCGTCTTCACTACTCTGAATAACTTCGTATTGTCTACAAATTTAATCACCTCGCTCGTTGTTCCAATTTCCAGGTCATTTATAAATATGTTGAAGGGCACGGGTCCAAGCATCGAACCCTGCGGCACTCTACTGGTGACGCTTTTCCAGTCTGAGTATTGTCCATTTACCTCCACTCTGTTTTCTATCCGCCAACCAGTTTTTGATCCACGTGAGTATTTCACCTTCAGTCCTATGGCTCGCAATTTTTCGAAATAGTCGTTCATGCGGGACTTTGTCAAACACCTTCTGAAAATCCGGATATACAATGTCAACCTGGTCACCTTTGTCTATCTTGCCTGTTAACTCCCTCGAAGAAGTGCAGCAAGTTTGTCAAGGAAGATCTTCCTTTGCTGAAGTTGTGCTGGCTGGTCCTCATCAGATTGTGTCCGTCAAGGTGGTCAATGATGTGGTCCTTTATCAGCGCCTCTACCATCTTTCCCGGTACCGAGGTCAGACTCACCAGCCTGTAGTTTCCTGGATCTCCCCTCGAACCTTTCTTGAAGATCGGCGCAACATTTGCCACTTTCCTGTCTTCCGGAATCCTTCCCGATTTGATCAACAGATTGGTTATTAGTTGAAGCAGTTAAGCTATAACCCCTTTCAGTTCCTTGATTACCTTCGGATGGATGCCATCCGGTCTAAGAGATTTATCATTTTTAAGCCTGTCAATCTGCCTGCATATCTCTTCTAGACTGACCGTCAACCCAGTCAGTTTCCCGTCTTCTTTCCTAGGTATAGTCTGTCAGCTTCTGGTATGTTGTATATATTGGCACCACCTATGATCTGGCCGAGCGGTTTTAGTAGCTAGGCAGTGACTTATAACTGACAACCCGGCGTGAGCCCCTTTGTAGTAGGGTTACCTTGCAAGCTGGATATCCCTGGAACTGAAGTGTGCTTTAGTACAAACAGTCCAGTAGTCAGAATGGTTGAAATCAAAACCTGAGAACTTTATTTAGGCACCCAGCCTCAGCAACACAAAATAACACTGCTTCAGTGGTGGTAGAAGGTTGCACAAAACAAAGATTCTTCATAAATCAAAACATAAGTCCCATAGCTCTGGACTTCACTATATGCCACACAGTCCATGCGTTTCTCTTCACCAGAGCATGGTTTAAACAGACAATTGGCTCTCCCAGTCCAAACCACTTTCAATTCAAAACAGACTTGAAATCAAAAGAAAAATCAGATGCCACAATTCTTTAAGCTAGCCTTGTCAGTAACTAGCATGGCAAACAGAGCAGTCCTTAAATTACCTTTACCCAGCTTCCCAAAGCTCACGGAGTTAGTTGTGCTTCACAGGTTGCTTAGGGTAATTAGTTAATTGATACAAGCAGGCATAGAGGTTGGTAATATGACACCAGAGTCTTTCAGCTGTTTCTTCACTCCCGGTTTGCAGGAGCAGGGCTACAGCTGAAGCAACATTCATAACTGTTCTGGTTTACCTAGGCATACAATCAGGGACCAACTTCTGTCCTATTAATTCACCTTCCCCAACAGGAGGTAGACACTGGGAGTGAAAACCACCTTATCTCAAGACTCACAGGCTCTATGAAATCTCCATCAATTCAGGCTGGGTTTCAGAGGGAGTATCACTGGCTTCTATTATCATAGGCTCAGGCAAACATGGATCTACAGGAAGGTTTCTAACCTGGTCCTCCTCCATGATCCAGTCATTCACTGCCAGTGGTTCTGACTGCTCCTCAATCAGCATAGACTCCCATAGAGCTCCTTCCTCTGGTCTGAGGCTCCTCCTCGTTCTGGCTTCCGTTCCTCTGCCTGCTTTCCCTGCTGCTCCCCTAAGCTCATTACAGATTCTCCGTTTAAGCTGAGGGAAGAAACCACTTCCCTTTTGTTGCAGGGGAGAAAGTTTTCTTCCCTTGGCTTGAACTATTCTTAAGGCGCCCTGCTGTGCTGCCTTCTGCTTCACAGACTCTGCAAACCCATAAGGCCAATCTTTACCGTTTGACCTCAGGACATTATCAGAGCAGTCCCAGCTTTCTGGACCTGCTTCCCTTTCTCCCTCTGAGTCCACAGGATAGTCAGCTGACTTACTCCCCCGGGCTCTGACTTGGTTCGCCCTCCTGCATCTGGGCTTGTAATTCCTCCCAAATCTCTCTGTGACAAGCCTCGGGGTTGCAGGATTGTCACAATATCCTCTTCTATAAACACAGACGCAAAAAATGTGTTCAGTTTGTCGGTGATGGCTTTGTCCTCTTTCAGCACTCCCTTTATTCCATGGTTGTCCAACGGCCCCACCACTTCCTTCGCAGGTCATTTCCCCTTAATGTATCGAAAGAACGGCTTGAAGTTTTTCACCTCCTTGGAAATTTTTTTCCTCGTAGTCCCTTTTGGCCCCTCTTACCACTTTATGGCACCTGCTTTGATGTTGCTTCTGCTTTTTCCAGTTTTTGTCCATTTCTGACCTTTTCCATTTTTAAACGAAGCCTTCTTGTCTCTGATCGCTTCTTTCACTGCTACAGTGAGCCACGCTTTTTCCTTGCTCTTTTTCCTCTTGGATCCCTTGTTGATATGTGGTATATATAGATTTTGCGCCTCAGTGACTATGTCCTTAAAAAAGGGACCACGCTTGCTCTATCGTTTTTACAGCACTTATTCAAGTTTCAAGTTTATTAGGTTTTTATATACCGCCTATCAAGGTTATCTAAGCGGTTTTACAATCAGGTACTCAAGCATTTTCCCTCTCTGTCCCGGTGGGCTCACAATCTATCTAACGTACCTCTTCATAATCTTCTTCCCCACCATGAGTCTCATCCCTTCATAATTCCCTTTTCAGGAATTCGGCGCCATGGCCGTCGTTCTGGATTTTTTTTCGCCCCCCGTGACCATGTTGAAGCAGATCATATTGTGATCACTGCTTCCCAGCATCCCTTCTCCTTCTACATCTTGCGCCGGTCCTCATAGTCCATTTTGAATTAGTCCAGAATTGATATCCTCTCGTGTTTTCTTTGACAAGTTGTTCCAGGTAGCAATTGCCCACTGCATCCAGGAACTTGGTTTCCCTACTGCAGCCAGAGGTGCCTATGTTCCAGTCTATCCCATGATAACTGCATTGCCTCCCTTGCAGTTGTGTGTAATCTCTGCCGTTATTTCTTCATCAATTTCTTTGGACTGCCCTGGGGGACGGTAGTAGATGCCGATCTTCAATTCTGTTCTATTTGTTCCTGAAATTTTCACCCACAGAGATTCTAACTTATTCTTTGTTTCCGGCGTGTTCTCTCTGGCAGACTCTATTCCCTCTTTGACGTACAGGGCAATTTCCACACCTTTTTGACCCACTTTGTCTTTGTGGTATAGCTTATATCCCGGTAGCACAGTGTCCCAGACGTTTTCCTCGTTTCACCATGTTTCCATGATGCCGATGATGTCAAGGTTATCTTTTTGTGCCATAGTTTCTAATTCACCCATCTTATTCAAATAGACTCCTTGCGTTCGTGTATATACACTTGAGTTTGCGGCATGTTACTTTCTTTCACTTTCTTCCCTCTTGCGTCCCTTTCGATCCATCCGGATTTCTGTCCTGTCCATGATCCGCTGAGTCTTCTCCGATCTGTTTGTGATCCCCTTCTTAATCATTCCAAGCATTCCGTTCACCCTTTTCGCCGCCTCCGCACATTGCGCAGACAGCTTCATCAGCTTGTCGACCAGAACTCCCAAGTGTCTTTCCTTTATATTTTTATGTTTCCCTTTTTATTTTAACTACCGTGTGTCCCTGAAAATAAGACACTGTCTTATATTAATTTTGGGCCCAAGAAACCCACTAGGTCTTATTATCTGGGAAACAATGCCCAATCACAAACCCACAGCATCTTTCTATCCCCCCCACCCCACCACGCAGCCGAACCCCCGCAACCCCTTCCTGCTCTCCCTCCCCTTCCATCTCTCCCTACCCCCGCCGACCGCGAGACCGACATGCCATTACCTTCTTCCAAATGGCAGCGTTGCGGCAGCAATCTAAACGGGCTGCTTCAGGCCTTCTACCACTGGGGTGTTGCTGTGCCGCGTTGCTGATGACATCATCAATGATGCGGCAGAGAAATGCCCTGGCAGGAGAAGGCACGAAGCAGCATGTTTAGATTGCTGCCGTTTGGAAGAAGGTAATGGTATGTCGGTCTAGTGGTCGGTGGGGGAAAAGAGAGATGGAAGGGTCAGCGTGGGGGGGGGGAGCGCTGCTACCTGTGAATCCAGTGCTTCAACTAGGGCTTATTTTCGGGGAAACACAGTATGTAGCCTAAAAGCCTGATTAGGCAGTATATCAAGTTTTTAATAAACTTGAAAGCAGTTGCGCAGTTGGAACCTACTGCTGACAGCATAAGTGCTTTTTAAAAGTCAAGGAATTATGTGAAAAAAAAATAAAGTAAAATCTCTAATCAAAAAGAATAATGCATGTTTATTTTATTACTCGTCAAAGTGATCGACAAGTTTCAGAAATGTAATTCTCAAAATCCACATTCCTGAACAGTTTTGCTCACTAATAGGCAAAGCACAATTGAATTCTGAATTTTGGAAGCCAAAATGATGAGCAGAGGTTTCCACTAAACACCGTGACAATTTCATGCGAGAGAGCATGCGGTGGCTTGTTCCACCTGCTGCCTTTTTCAATTTATTTTTTTTTATCATCCTGCCTAGAAGCTGGGGAAACATTAGACACAAAACTGTTGATAAACTGATGAGAAATGCCATATATCAGCCCCATACAAATTTCCTGGATGATTTTATTTTTTTTAAGCACTTTAGAGAAATAAATAAAACTGTGTGACTTAGGAAAGCAGTGTGCAGCCCTCCTTTTGAAGTAATTACGCCTGTGGTTAATAGATTTGTGCCTTTCTTCATGGGTTCCTCCCCAGAATCTTTCAGCCACTTTTGCAAATAATGTGCTTGGAAATGGTGCTGTAAAAATGTCATCCTATCCCAATCTTATTTGCCATGTCTTCCATGCTATTTTAACTAGATATCCAGTGAAGTTATTTCCTTCAGACTGTATCGCCCATCTTCTGAAATGTATTCGTTGGCCCTGCACATTCTGTATTTGTCCCAATATATGAAAGGATTGCAAGGCCTTCATAAAATGTGCATGATGTATTCATTTTTCTGATCTGCTTCGTTCTCTCTCCCTCCCTCCCTCTAAATGAGGCTGGTTGGTATTTCTGAAAATACGTCCTTCGAGATATTCTGCAGGCTCATAGGACGATCTTTCTTCATCGCCTCCTCGATCATTATTTTTCATGACCACTGTTCTAGTGCCTTGCCATTGAGCATTTAAGCCCTTAGGTGCTAAAGTAAACTAAGATTTTCTTTTGAATATGCTCATTAAGGCCCTCTTTTACTAAGGTGCGCTATGCGGTTTAGCGCACGCTAAATCAACATGTGCACTAACTGCTAATGCGTCCATAGGATAACATACACATGTTAGCGTTTAGTGCGTGTTTAGCGCGCACTAAAAAGCATAGCGCACCTTAGGCCCTGTTTTAATAATGTGTGCTAACCGATTAGTGCACTCTAATCGATTTAGCGCGCACTAAATGCTAACGCGTGCATGTTAGTCTATGGACGTGTTAGCGTTTAGTGCGCGCTAATTGGTTAGCGCACCTTAGTAAAACAGGGGGTTAGTAAAAGTGTTTTAAATACAAAACTCTGTGGTCATTGTAAGGGGGCGGGGGGGTGATCTGCCCTGGGCAACATCTTGGTGGGGGTACCAGCACCTGTCCTCCTTTCCACCCCCTGCTCCTTCCCCACCCCCCCTTCCCCTGTAATGTTCATGGCATGATCAACAACCCCTACCTGCTGCTCGCACCAGTGTCAGCTGTTCCTCTGATGTCACTTCCTGGACTCACACCTAGGAAGTGATGTCGGAGGAAGAGCCAACACTGGTGCGATCAGCAGGTCTGAGTTGCTGCTTGCACTGGGAACATTAAAAAGGTATGGGGGAAGGGAAGGGGTATGCACAGCAGGAAGGGGCAGGGAAGGAGCGGATGGGGGCAGGGGTGGAGAAGAGGGTGGGGGATGGGTGCCACCGCCCCAGTGCCTCTCACCCTAGCTAGGCCACTGTCTGTGGTACTTGCTGGGGCATTCTGAGTATTTGGGGGAAGACTACCATATGATTAAGATACAACCGTTTATTACCACTTATCCCCTCTTTTATTAAGGTGCGATAACCGATTAGTGTGCGCTAATAGAATTAGCATGCGCTAAATTCTAACGCGTCCCTAGACTAGCATGCACGCATTAGCGTATAGTGTACTCTAAATCAATTAGCGCACCTTAGTAAAAGAGGGCCTTATTTTTTTTATTTATTGAATGTTACAATTATAATCAAGAGAAAACCAAAAAAAATGCTGTGGAATGATGATGTTCCTAAATGGACTTTATTTGAAAGTGTCAAAGTTCCAAAGGTACACTGAAATCACCCACATAAAATAATTCCATCCACATAAAAATAAATCATCCACATAAGAGCCTTAAAGGACCTAGTCCGCTAGGGATACAGGACCCAACACGGTCCGCGTTCGACAAAAAGTCTTCTTCAGGGTCCCTGGGGGTCCTATAAAGGTGAATTTGTGGGAAACAATTGTATGGTGAGCCAGAAGTGAGATGCTAGGGATACAGGACCCAACACAGTCCGCGTTTCGACAAAAAGTCTTCTTCAGGGGGGCTAGGGATACAGGACCGTGTTGGGTCCTATATCCCTAGCGGACTAGGTCCTTTAAGGCTTTTATGTGGATGATTCATTTTTATGTGGATGAAATTATTTTATGTGGGTGATTTCAGTGTACCTTTGGAACTTTGACACTTTCAAATAAAGTCCATTTAGGAACATCATCATTCCACAGCATTTTTTTTGGTTTTCTCTTGATTATAATTGTAACATTCAATAAATAAAAAAAATAAGGCCCTCTTTTACTAAGGTGCGCTAATTGATTTAGAGTACACTATACGCTAATGCGTGCATGCTAATCTAGGGACGCGTTAGCATTTAGCGCATGCTAATTCGATTAGCGCACTAATCGGTTATCGCACCTCAATAAAAGAGGGGATAAGTGGTAATAAACGGTAGTCCATTTAGGAACATTGTCACTCCACAGAGTTTTTTTGGTTTTCTCTGGATTTTCTTCTTTGTGGATATTTTGGGGTCAATTCCTTTTGTTTTTTACAGTTATAATCAAGCAATATCTGCTTGCTATCACTTGCTAACTGTACCATGCTAAGGATATTGTTCTCTAAGGAGTTCCATAGATTTTCATAACAGGTACATAACTGCCAGCATTCTAGTCATGTGTGCATGTGAACACACACGTGCATGAATGATAAAAGCCTGGATGTGCTCAACTCTTCAAGTACATCTCCCAGGGGTATAGCTAGACCTCCATTTTTTTTAGAGGGGCCCAGAGATGATTGAGGGGGGGGGGGGGGTTAGCAATGCATTTCCTCCTCACTCATTGAAATAATGATCTTTGCTGGTAGGGATGCTGAAGCCTCACTAGCTAAAGAAAGTCATAGCCTGCATCCTGGTGCTTCTGCAGTACAAAGAAAGCCATCGGTGTGCTCCCCGGCCACCTTCAGGACTTCTTGTGCGCGCTTAGTTCACGCAAAAACAAAATGGGAAGTACAGAGTCAAGTGGGATTAAATAGATGGGTGGCTAAACCAAGGCAAGTTCTATGTACAGTTAAACAAGATATGAGGGACTGGTATAAGTTGTATGGTTGCAGCAAGCTAGTCCAGATGCAGAGTGTATAGTCCGTCATAGTAGCATCCATTATATTCTATGGACGCATTATCATTTAGCGCATGCTAATATTTAGTATGTACTAAATCGGCTAGCGCGCCTTACTTAAAGAGGGGGATAGTAACATAGCAAATGACGGCAGATAAAGACCCAAGTGGTCCATCCAGTCTGCCCAACCGTACATGCTCCATAAATTAACCGTTTCATTTAAATCAGCGGTGTCAAACTTGCGGCCCTCCAGGGACTATTTTGCGGCCCGCGTCTGCCCTCTCCACTTTACAAGTTTTCCGATTGTGGAGAGGACAATCGCGTACAGACCGCGACTGCTGTAACTGACTTGCGTCTCTCTGGAGGGAATGTCGGCAAACGGCTCGCAGCTCGCCTAAAGCAGGGGTCCCCTACCTGCTTCACTCCCCTTCTCACTGCCCTCCCCCAAGCCACCGCAGTCGGGGAACAGGCCAGCACCGAGGTCTGAGCTCTCCCTGCTTATCTTCCCCAGCGCGGAGCCGACCAATTCTCGCCACCCGACGTCAATTCTAATGTCGGAGAGGAAGTTCCAGTCCAGCCAATCGCTGCCTGGCTGTCCCGGAACTTCCTCTCGGATGGCAGAAATTTGATTTGATTTGATTTCTTATATACCGCTATACCGTGAGGTTCAAAGCGGTTTACAATGAAGATAGATTAAGAAATGACGTCGGGTGGTGAGAATTGGTCGGCCCCGCGCTGGAAAAGATAAGCAGGGAGAGCTAAGACCTGTTCCCCTATTGCGGCGGTGGCGGCCTGTTCCCCAAAGGTGGTGGCTTGGGGGAGGGAAGGGAGAAAGAAAGAGAGGGGGGGGCAGGGAGACAGAAAGAAGGAAGGGAGACGGGACACAGACAGAAAGGGGCATGGAGAGAGAAAGACAGAAAGAAAGAAAGGGCATGGAAAAGAAAAAAAGACAGAAAGGGGGACGGACAGAGAGAGAAAGACAGACATATAGAAAGAAATGGGGCATGGAGAGAGAGAGAAAGAAAGAAGGGGACAGGGTGAAAGAAATAAAAAGTTGGGGGAGGGAAGGAGACAGATGCCTGACCAGGGGAAAGGAAGGAAGGAGGGAGGGAGAGAAAGGAAATAAAGAGATGTCATACCATGGAAATAGGGACGGAAAAAGAAAGAGATAGAAGGGAAGGTAAGACATGGAAATGTAGATTTTGAAAATAAAGCAGAAAAATTGAATATTAAGTTAATGCCAAAGATGGATGTAAGGCAGAAAGAGAAGACGGGGAGAAAAACAGACAAAGGACAAAAAGACCCTGGAAACATAGTTAAAAGCACAGAAAAATAAAGTCACCAGTCAACAAAGGTAGGGAAAATGATTTTATTTTCAATATAGTGATTGAAATGTGTCAGTTTTGAGAAAGGAAAGATATTAAACTTTAAATGTGAGGGATGCAGAAAAAATAGGGTACTTGGAGGGCCGCAGAAAAAATAATGACAATTTTGCATAAGGTAAAAACTCTTTATAGTTTATAAATCTTTCCTTTAAATGTTAAAGGAAAGATTTATAAACTATAAAGAGTTTTATCTCGTGCAAAGTTGTCATTTCTTTAATAAGACATTAACTATTTTTTCTGCGGTCCTCCAAGTACCTACAAATCCAAAATGTGGCCCCACTAAGGGTTTGAGTTTGAGACCACTGATTTAAATGGTCCTTTTTTTTAGGTATCTCTGGGCCAGAAACCCAGAGCCCCGCCCAGTAGTGTGCTTAAGTTCCATCTACTGGAGTCTCCATCAAAGCTCACTGCAGTACCATCCCAGCCGTCAAAGCCCTCCCCAGCCCGTCCTCAACTGAATGTCCACATCCGGACATGTATTAAAGGCTTGGCAAAAGAGCCAGGCTTTCACTTGCTTTCTGAAGTAGAGGTAGCCCCTCTGGGAGCAAGTTCCAGTGCATGGGGGAGCTACTCCTGAGAAGGCTTGCTAGGGAATATCACACCATACAATTTCTTTTCATGAGGGTACAGGTAGTGAAGCTCCTTGAGAGAAGGTGTGCAGAAGGCTAACATATTCTGTAAGTACTCGGGCTCTTTTTTTTTTTTTTTTTCTAAGGACTTTGAAAATCAAACCAAGTTTTAAATTGATTCCTGTAATGCACTGGTAACCACTGCAACTTTTGCAGGAAGAGTGTGATGTGGTCACCCCACTTGCAACCTTCTATCAGTCATGCAAGCCTATTATGCAAATTACTCTAGCAAGCACAGAACAGATTGCTGTGGATAAGAACAAATGTTATTCTAGCGATAACAAAGAGCACTAAAGCTAAAATTACTTACATTTCTATAGCATGTTATCTTTCAATCATAATAACAATAGATTAGAAGGTTAGAAACTAGGCCACCAAGGAATTAAACTGTGGTATGAAAGGGAAAAGTTATAGAATTCAAATTAAACTTGTTCCAGTATGTAGGGGCTTTTATATGGAGAGATGTGATTCTTATACTGTGATGTTAATTGTTAAACCAATATTTACTATAATCACAGTTTTCTTTATATTATATAATTTTTAATTAAATATTGTGAATATCTCAGAACCAACACCCGTGACTGGTAATATCACCAAACTGGGGTTCATTGGGGGACCATCATTGAAATTCACTGTCCCCTCACCATCCGATTGTTATTAAAAGTTTCAAAATGTGATTACTTATCTGCAAGTTGGATGGTTAGATCTTGTTGTAGTTCCCCAGCGGTGAAGAAATTAACTTGTGTTAATAACGTGTTAAAAACCACTGTTATAACTCCTCCAAAAATTGTCCATGTCCCCCCAGTGGTTTTTAACACGTTATTAACACAAGTTAATTTCTTCACCGCTGGGGAACTACAACAAGATCTAACCATCCGACTTGCAGATAAGTAATCACATTTTGAAACTTTTAATAACAATCGGATGGTGAGGGGACAGTGAATTTCAATGATGGTCCCCCAATGAACCCCAGTTTGGTGATATTACCAGTCACGGGTGTTGGTTCTGAGATATTCACAATATTTAATTAAGAATTATATAATATAAAGAAAACTGTGATTATAGTAAATATTGGTTTAACCAGTATGTAGGGGTTCAGCTTGAAAGTGTTGGTTTAGTCAACTGTTTCTGAAGCATCTATGCCAGCAGCTGTCGTAGAACATTATAAGACCTTCAATGAAGCTCAATTGTGTTGGTTTAATGGTCGTGATATTGAAGCCAAATTGCAGGAAATGCATAGAAATGGTGTCTAAGGGCTCCTTTTACTAAGGCGCGTTGGCGGTTTTAGCGCGTGCGCGCTACAATACCGTGCGCGCTAAACGCTAACGCCTCCATAGAGCGCACGGTTTTTCCACAATAATCTTAAGCGCGCATTAAAAACGCTAGGGCGCCTTAATGAAGGGGCCCTAAATTTAGGCTACCCAACACACCGGGGATACTTAATAACCAGACGTGGCGCCAAAGACAGTGCAACAAGCCAAAGAAAGTCCTCAGCGTTTCTTAATTCAAATACAATGCTGCAGGTTGGGGGTTTTTGGAGCGGACTTGAGACCGGACTGGGAGCAGAGCTCCAGCAGCAGGAAAGCTCTCCTTTTCCTCAATCACAGCGCATAGCATGGTTTTGCATGTGCTAAGTTTTCAACATCTTGCCAGTTAAATCTTTTTCTTTTTTTTTTTTAATGTATCTGCGCTGGAGCGGTGCAAAGGTCTTGACGCGTTTCGCGTCCAGCTGCCTCAGAAAACCCAACGCTGACTTTATTCGTGCCGGTCTCGTGGCCTGTTGCTTCTCTTCACTTGTTTAAAGGGGGTCTTTTACTGAGGCCCGCTTTTACGAAGGCGCGCTAAGCGTTTTAGCGTGGATTTAGCGCACGCTAAATCAACGCATGCGCTAACCGCTAATGTGTCCATAGGATAGCATACGCGCATTAGCATTTGGCGCGTGTTTAAAAGCGCGCTAACGTTTAGCATGTGCTAAAAAGCTTAGCGCACCTTTGTAAAAGAGGGGGTAAGGTGCGCTAGCCGATTTAGCACACGCTAAATGCTAATGCATCCTTAGAATATAATGGGCATGTTAGCATTTTAGCACGCGCTAAATCGGCTAGTGCGCGTTAGTACAAGACCCCCTAAATTTAGTACTAATAGGCGGGTCTACTGGTGTCTAAGTTAAGTAACAAACACTGTTTAAAATGGCAAAAAAAATGGAACCGTTAAAGCGCCTACCAGCGCCTAAATAATACGCACTGGAATCGCACCTACATAGGCGCTTTAGGACGCCGAATGCCACTCTGGGTGTGACTAACACTAGAAGTGGCATTAAGCAGCCTAAATCACCTACGTAGGTGTGATTCCAGCGTGTATTTAAGCGCTTGCGGGCACTTTAATGGTGCCAGTTTTTGCCATTTTATGTTTCAACATTTTTTATTGATAACAAAAGAATAACTTCCAAAGAACAATGTACAGTCAACGGCTTTAGTTACTGCCAGCACCAGATTCCGCACCCACCTCTTGCAATGGACTAATTCCATGCTCACAAAGGGCTAATTCCCACAAGATCATCATAACCCCCATCCTGAAAGGCCCTAAGGGAGCCACAGCATCAGTCATCCAATTACAGACCCATAGCCTCGATACCACTATACGCCAAGATAATGGAAAGCCTCGTAGCAAAACTCTTCTCTGAATACTTAGAAAACCGCAACATACTCCACCCCTCACAATCAGGCTTCAGAGGCCAACACAATACAGAAACATTACTACACTTCTCCCTCCGGATTCGCGGGGGATAGGGGCAGAGCCGGACCGCGAATGGTGATAAACCGCGAATATCCGGCTCTGATCCACCCCCGCCTTCCCGGCCTTACCTGGTGGTCTAGCGGGCTTTCTGGGCAGGAGCGATCTTCCTACGCTCCTGCCCCGTGCAGATCGCCATTAGGAAATGGCTGCTGTGAGTTCCCGTAGTCTCTCGAGACTACGACGGGAACTCCCTACAGCTATTTCCTAATGGCGATCTGTAGCTGTAGGAAAGAACTGAAATCTATACTTGTCAAAAAATTTGTCAAATGGTCTAACTGAAACCTTATAAACCCTTCCCCAGATCCCATCGCTCATGCTAATCATCAAATTCTTGCAAGCTCATTCTATTAACTTTGTAAGCTCCCTGGGAATGTCCAGACCAATTCTTTTTGTAAACCGCCTAGAACTGGAAAGGTATTGGCGGGATAGAAAACACTAATGTAATGTAATGTACTTAGGTGCAATTCACGACAAAGATAGGTGCCAGAAATGTAGGCCCAGAAAACCTTGGCACGACTGACATGTGATCAGCGGTTGCTTTTTAGGCAGCTGCCTATATTGGTGTCCTGTAAAGAATCCAGGCCATAGTTTCAGTTGGAAGACAAAGATTACACTTCTGGGTGTATAGTAATAATATTTTCAAGCATCTTTTAAAAATACTTATACCCTCACACTATCTACCACACTAGACAGCTTACGGAAATACCTCACTCTCATCTCAATTTCCTTATATGATACTAAGGCCTTCTTTTACTAAGGTGCACTAACCGATTAGCGTGCAATAAATGCTAACGTGTGCATGTTAGTCTATGGACGCGTTAGCGTTTAGTACGCACTAATTCTATTAGTGCATGCTAATCAGTTAGCATACCTTGCCCCCCTCTTTTACAAAGGTGCGCTATGCTTTTTAGCACACACTAAATATTATCACGCACGAAACACGCGCTAAACGCTAACGTGTGCATGTTATCCTATGGCCACGTTAGCGGTTCGCGCACGCATTGATTCAGCGTGCGCTAAATCCACGCTAAAACGCTTAGCGCGTCTTTGTAAAAGAGGGAGTAAGTAAAAGAGGGGGGTAAAAACAGGTTCGTTTGTATTGCATCTTTTCTATTTACATGCCATAAACTATGGGCTCGTTTTACTAAGGTGCCCTAGCGTTTTTAGCGCACGCTAACCCCGCGCTACACAAAAAATGCTAACGCAAGCTCTATGGAGGCATAAGCGTGTAGCGAGCGTGGCAATGTAGCGCATGCTAAGCGCGCACTAAAATCACTAGCGCACCTTCATAAAAGGAGCCCTATAATTGCTAGTACAGTGGTACCTCGGTTTACAAATGCACTGGTTTGCGAATGTTTTGCAAGACGAGCAAAACATTTGCAAAATCGGTGCCTCAGAAACCGAGCATGGCTCAATTTACGAGGGCCCCCCCACAATCCGGCACCCTCCCCCCGCGATCCGGCCCCCCCCCCCGACGCGATCCGGCACCCCCCGCCATGATCGGGCACCCCCCCTGTGATTGGACAGCCCTCCACCATGATTGGGCACCCACCCGTCGCTTCTTACCCTCATCTGGGCACCGGCATGTCCTGTGTTTGGTGCCGGTAACCGAAGATCGGCCTCCTCTTCTGCTGGGCCTTGAGCATGTCAGCATGCTCAAGGCCTGCGAGTTCACGTTCAGAACGTCGGGGGGGGTAGGTGCCGGATCGCGGCGTGGGGGTGCCCAATCGCGGCGGGGGGTGCCGGATCGCAGGGGGGGCTTTCGGGGGGAGCAATGCCGGTTTTCGTGGGGGAGGGGGGAATGCATCAAAGCGAGTTTCCATTATTTTCTATTGGGAAATTCGCTTTGATAAACGAGCATTTTGGATTACGAGCATGCTCCTGGAACGGATTATGCTCGTAATCCAAGGTACCACTGTATATGCATTGTGTATATTATACAGTTGTCATCCTGTAAAAAGAAAGATCTAAAAGACAATTGGGTTTCAGGTTTCAAGTTTCAAGTTTATTAAAATTTTTGATTAATCGCTTTGTCTTTTTTTCAAAGCGATGAACATACATATATATAAATAGAAATAGTTAATATTACAATATAAAAATAGAAATTAAAACATTAATTATTCATGACCTTAAAAATTAATTTTAAAAGAGGAAAAAAAAAAACCCTAAATACATATTTAACAAAACATGAGTAAAGGGAAAAGGGGATAAGAACTACAAAATATAATAAAAAGAAGGTTGGGGAAAAACATAAGGTAGGAATTTTTTTTTTTTAATTATTGAATTATTGTGATCCAGATTATAAGTTATTAATCAAAGGCGTCTTTAAAAAGGAATGTTTTTAAATTAATCTTAAATTTATCAATATCGTGCTCTTTTCTTAGGTAGATTGGCAAGGAATTCCACATTTGTGGAGCAGTAACAGAAAAGATAAATTGTCTTCTAGTATTTATAATTTTAAGAGATGGAATTGTCAGTAAATGCTGTTCGTTAGACCGCAATATTCTATTTGTGGAATAGGGAATCAGTGTTTTATAAATAAAAGCAGGAGTTTTAAAAAACATTGC
Organism: Geotrypetes seraphini; assembly: GCF_902459505.1. Lineage (NCBI taxonomy): Eukaryota > Metazoa > Chordata > Amphibia > Gymnophiona > Dermophiidae > Geotrypetes > Geotrypetes seraphini. Next base: position 241,299,560 of record NC_047088.1, read on the forward strand.
TTTAAAGGTAAGTAGACATATTTTATATGTTATTCTATGAGTTACTGGAAGCCAGTGAGCGTTCTTAAGAAGTGGCGTCACGTGATCAAATTTTTTTTTTTTGTTATTAGTTTAATGGCAGTATTTTGTATTATTTGTAAACGTCTTATTTCATTTTGTGCAATTCCCTTAAAAAGGGCATTGCAATAATCGATTTTGGAAATTATTAAAGAATGTGTAAGAATATTTAATGATTTAGAACAAAGATATTGTGACAGGGAACGAATTTGACGGAGTCTATAGAATGATGCTTTGACAATACTGCCTATATGCTCATGAAAGGTTAATTTGCTGTCAAATATAACTCCTAGAATTTTAATACTGTTAACTAATTGTAAAGGAATATTTTTTATAGTGATGGGTGCACTAATTTTAGGGTATGTACTAAGTAGACCTCTGAACAGTGCCTAGATCTACCACCAGAAAGGCTGGAGCTAAATAGACTAACTAGCAGACTCTATATACAGTATGTAGGTTGCCGAAAGTTAGATGCCTATATTTGGGCATGGAGCACAAACTAATTAGTCAATTAGATGCTAACAAACCGTCATTGATGTTAATTGGAGTTATAGATATCTCAATTTAAGTATGATCATGTGTTCATTTGGATGGCTGTTGCAATCTGAAGAGAGAGTTTTTATTCGATTGTAGTATGCGCTATTTTATTTATTTGAGTGCTGGTGGAATTTGAATGGGATTTGTTTATTTATTTAAAGCATTTATACGATCAGCTATCTGTCCTGGGGGCTTACACTCTATCTAATGTACCTGGGGCAATAGGGAATTAAGGGCTCCTTTTACAGAGGTGCGCTGAGTGTTTTAGTGCTCGCTAAATATTATCGTGCCCTAACCATGTGCTAAACGCTAACACGTGCATGTTAGTCTATGGACGCGTTAGTGGTATATTTAGCGTGTGCTAAAAAGCATAGCGCACCTTAGTAAAACAGGGGTTAAGTGACTTGCCCAGGGTCACAAGAAGCAGTGTGGGATTTGAACTCGCAACCTCAGGGTGCTGAGGCTGTAGCTCTAACCACACATCATATAGATTTTTATGTTAGCACAATCTGTTTGAATGAATTTGTGTGCCTGTTGTAATGTGGAATACACTACCTGACAGCATTCACCAAATTCCAACTGTTTTTATCTTTTCGTAAGTCATCGAAGGCTTTTTTATTTTTTTTTTTTTAGAGACTTTTGGAAATGTATAATGAGATATTTATGTGGTAGATGTTACATGGGATCCTTTTACTAAGGTGCGTTAGGGCCTTAACGTGCAGAACAGCGTGCGCTAAATTGCCGTGCGTGCTAGACCTTAACGGCAGCATTGAGCTGGCGTCATTCTTGAAGCGTACCGCGCGGTAATTTTGTGCGTGCGCTAAAAATGCTAGCGCACCTTAGTAAAAGCCCTAAGGTGCGTTAGACATTTTAGTGCGCGCTAAATGCTAACGCACCCATTATAAGTCTATGGACGCATTAGCATTTAGCATGCACTAATATTTAGTGCACGCTAAAAAGGCTAGTAAAAGGACCCCCATAGTTTGGTTTGGTTTTAAACTTGTAAATGATTTATTTTAACAACTGTTTTAATTTGAAGATCAAAATATTTTTTTCTTTTTTTTTTTTTAAGTTTTTCTCTATTAATTTCTGTATGTATACATAAATTAATTAATATATGTATGTATATCCCACATAGATTTTGAGATATGCGGGATATAAGTGTTTTAAAATTTAAAAAAAAAAAAAAATCCTCCAGGAGAAATATGGGAGCCTTTTCTGTAAATCGTTGGAAGGACTCATCAAAGACTAACAGAATAAAACAGATGCAGGTAAAACCACGGAAGCTTGAATTAGTGAGAGAATACAAAAGCATTATAATATACCAGCCTAGTTCTTTTGCTTTCCTTCTTCAGAGAAAATGATAGAGGCTGCTTATTCTAAAAGATGCCACCCATGGATTTGCTGTTTTTGCTTCTACATAATTACACAGCTACCCCTCTGGAAGTCTTCTTCAGAGAGAAATTCAAAAATGTTTCTTTCTTCTGCAAAGGAAAATATTAAAATCATTTTTCAGATACCTAGCAAGCAATGTCAGAAATATCCATGTTTAACATGGGCCAGTGTTGAGATGGCTTGGGGAAATCCACTGCTTATTCCTAGGATAAGCAGAATAAAATATGTTTTACTACTTGGGATCTAACTAGGTTCTTGGGATCTGGGTTGGTCACTGTTGGAAACAGGATACTAGGCTTGATAGACCTTCAGCCTGTCCCAGTATGGCAGTTCTTACGTTCTAATGTGAGCCAAGTATAGGACAATCAAGCCATTGTGACATCACCGATGAGGTTTGCTCTTAAGCCCTGGTGGAATGAGGCATTATGACATCACAATCTCAGCTCTAGAATGTTGCTACTCTTTGGGTTTCTGCCAAGTACTTGGGACCTGGGTTGGCCACTGTTGGAAACAGGATGCTGAGCTTGATGGACCTTCAGTCTGTCCCAATATGGCCATTCTTATGTTGTTATGTTCTTATATGAATTCCAGTCATAGTACATGGGCTTGCACACTTCTGAGAAGCTGAAAGCTATGCTGTTGGGAGTTTCACGACCAGCAGGGTCTCCCAAGGCAGACAGGTTTCATCGGAAATGTTAGACTAACAATACACCACTCATTTTGCTGTGCCAAAGAAAGGCCCGGCAATCTAGTTCTGTTTTCTGCCACGAAAACTTGATGCTGTTCATGAAGTCGCTAGGACTCGAACACGAGCCAATGGCATCTATCATAACATATTACAGGAATGACGTTGCATTGTTTTAGTTCTTATTTCAGATTTTCTCCATTGAGTTGTAGGTAGTAGAGATTGTAGTGAGAGCAGCAATGGGAAAATGAGGAGTAACTTAATCGTACAGGGTAAAAATACAAAGCTAGATCAACATCGACTCTCACAAGAACTCCAGATTTCCAGTTCTGATCAGTATCCATCAAAAACACTCAGGGCCTCTTCTGTTAAACTGCGCTAGCAGTTTCTAGCTCGAGGAGCCGCACTGAGGGCCTGATTCTCTAAAAGTGCGTCCCGATTTTAGGCAGCTGTAGGCGTCCTACAGCTGTCTAATCAGCCAATCGGGATGCACGTTTAAAAAAAAAAATGCTCCCCAGGCAGGCCGCCTATATTGAAGGCGAGGCCCGCAAGACACCTAGGCCCTGATTCTGAATAGGACGCCCGGGAGAGGCGTCCTATTCAGAATCGGCCTAAACTAAACCCCGATTCTGTAACCGGCGTCCATGTTACAGACGCGGGTTAGAGAAAAGGGTTAGATTAGACACGGCCCACTACACTTATCGCGGCAAGGGATCTCTCTGCCGCTATAAGTATAGCGGGCCGCCGCCCCCTGACCAAGAGGGTGCCCAATCCCTCCTGCCCGAAGACGCACCCCCCCCGGCGCTAACCCACCCCAAACCTCCACTCCACCAAACCTGTTCTTAGATGGGTCTTGCACGTCTTGAGCCGGCAGGCACGCCTCGTCGAAATGAAGTGGGCCCGCCCCTTCCCGGCCCATCCCGCCGAAGCCTAAGGCCTGATTGGCCCAGGCTCTAGAAGCCTGGACCAATCAGGCCTTAGGCATAGCGGGTCCGCCCATCCCCACTTAATCTAAGGCCTTAGGCTTCGGCGGGATGGGCCGGGAAGGGGCGGGCCCGCTTCATTTCGACGAGGCGTGCCTGCCGGCTCAAGACGTGCAAGACCCATCTAAGAACAGGTTTGGTGGAGTGGAGGTTTGGAGGGGGTTAGCGCCGGGGGGGTGCGTCTTCGGGCAGGAGGGATTGGGCACCCTCCTGCCAGCTATCGATATTGTTGGGGGGGGGGGAGATCGGTAATGTCGGGGGGGGGGTGGTCGATAGTGTCGGGGGGGCGGTCGGTAGTGTCGGGGGGGGGGTGCGTCTTCGGGCAGAGGGTTTGGGCACCCTCCTGGTCAGGGGGTCGCGGCCTGCTATACTTATAGCGGCAGAGAGATCCCTTGCCGCGATAAGTATAGCGGCCGCGTCTACTTACAGTGTAGGCCAGCATTTTGCTGGCCTACATTTTAAGCTTCTTCTCTACTAGGGAGACGCGTAGGGCCGCCTAGGTTCAGCCTAAGGCCCGACTAAGGCCCTTAGACGAGCTTAGGCATCTTGCGGGTCTCCCTAGGCTCCCGGAGGTGCCTTCAGGCTTGCCTGGGGAACATTTTTTTTTTTTAAATGTGCATCCCGATTGGCTGATTAGACAGCTGTAGGACGCCTAAAATCGGGATGCACTTTGGAGAATCAGGGCCTGAATGTCCCGCGCTGCTCCCAACGCTCATAGAGTTCCTATGAGCATTGGGAGCAGTGCGAGCCATTCAGCGCAGCTCTGCGCTAAAAACTTCTAGTGCAGTTTAATAGACGAGGGGGTAAGGCCCTCTTTTACTAAGGTGCACTAACCAAATAGCGCGCGCTAATCAATTTACCGTGCTGTAAACGCTAACGCGTGCATGTCAGTCTATGGACGTGTTAGCGTTTAGTGTGCGCTAATTGATTAGCGCACCTTAGTAAAAGAGGGGGTAAAATACCGTAACATTTTCAATTTAGTTTAAATCAACATTTTACAACTTGGGGAGCACATTCTTCCTCTTGAAATAAAAAAATAGTATCCAGGTGTGCTGGATATTAGAGGTCTATGTACTAAACAGTGGCAAAATAGAATATTTATTTATTTATTTATTTTAGGTATTTCTATACCGCCTATCAAAGTTATCTAAGTGGTTTTCAATCAGGTGCTCAAGCATTTTCCCTATCTGTCCTGGGGGGCTCACAATCTACCTAATATATCTGGGGCAATTGGGGGGGGGCACAGTGGTTAAAGCTACAGCCTCAGCACCCTGAGGTTGTGGGTTCAAATCTACACTGCTCCTTGTAACCCTGGTCAAGTCACTTAATTCCCTCATTGCTCCAGATAGATAGATTGTGAGATCACCAGGACAGACAGGGAAAAATGCTTGAGTATCTGAATAAATTCATGTAAACCATTCTGAACTCCCCTGGGAGAATGGTGGTATAGAAAATTGAATGAATAAATAGTGTGAAAAGCTTCAGCCTCTGATAACCAGAGCTGGTATTGTGACATCATAATGCCTCATTCCACCAATGCCTAAGACTCAACTTCATCAGTGATGTCACAATAGCTCACCTTTACTACATTTTGATTTCTAGAGTGGTGTAGTGGTAAAAGCTACAACCTCAGCACCCTGAGTTTGTGGGTTCAAACCCAAGCTGCTCCTTGTGACCCTGGGCAAGTCACTTAATCCCCCCATTGCCCCAGGTACATTAGATAGAGTGTGAGATCACCGGGACAAACAGGGAAAAATGCTTGAGTACCTGAATAAATTCATAAAAACCATTCTGAGCTCCCCTGGGAGAACGGTATAGAAAATTGAATAAATGAATAAATTAAGACCCTCTTTTACTAAGGTGCGCTAACCGATTAGCACACGCTAAACGCTAACGCGCACAAGTTAGTCTATGGACGTGTTAACTTTTAGCAAGCGCTAATCAGTTAGAGCACCTTAGTAAAAGAGGGGGTAAGTGACTTGCCAAGGGTCACAAGGAGCAGGTGGGATTTGAACCCACAACCTCAGGGTGGTGAGGCTATTGCCCTAACTACAGAATAGTGTGTACCCCTGACAGTTCGATCAACATTTGGTGCCTATCACTTGAGGTACCAAATTAATGATGTTAGTATTGAAAAGACAACTTGGAAAAATACACAACTCCTATAATGTGTGTTCTGCATCTGCAAAGAAGCAACAGAATTCATCTGCACTATCTGCTTCCCTCACTCAGATCTCTGAAAAGATATGGATAAAGTCTGGAAGGGGAGGGGCTCCAAGAGGACAAGATATCCACAGTTCTGGGGGCTCCTCGGCTGTTTTTCCTCTTGTTTTTATATGGGGAAGCAAAAGGAGACAGTGGGAGCTTACCCTGTGGAATCAATCTTCATTGGGACAAAAGCTGACCACTTACCCCTCCCCCCAACACCTTTTACAAAACTGTAATAGCGGGTTTTAGCGCAGGCTGGCACGTTGAATGTTCTGCACTGCTCCTGCGTCAGGAGCTGGATGTACCCCTAATTTAGACATGAGGATTTCTACCACGTTTCACTGGTGTAAATGACTGCGTGTAAAGTGAGGCACTATTCCCGGTGCTAAGCGCTAGTCTGTAAATGCCACCTAACTTTCAGCACCATTTATAGAATAACACTCCACATTTTTTTTAAGGTGCTATATAAAATCTAGTCCATGGTGTGCTCTTTTGAAAAGAGTGCACCCTCTTTCCAGATAGTGTATGCAGGGCCGGCTCAAGAGTCTGTGGTGCCCCGAACCAATTTTTTTGTTTTGTGTGACCCCCCCTGCCATGCCTCCCCTGCAGGTCCCTTGCCTTGTAGTCCAGCATCTCTCCTCCCCTTGCTGTCTGACCTGTCCTCTCCCCATCCCCCACAGTCTAACATATCCTTCTCTCTTCATCTCCCATGGTTTGACATTCTCCCTCCCCTTTTCCCTCACCCAAGGGCTGGCACCTCTGCTGTCCCTCTCCCTCACATAGTGAAAGGTCACATGGACACACAAAGTCAGAGGCGTGAAGAAAGTATAAGAGGTTTATTACAGCATACCGGACTTTAGTGCAGTTAACAGCCTGCCTACTAGAGTGTCAGAAACAGGAAATACACGGACTTTTATGCCCTTTTCGCAAACTAATATATGCAAAAACTACAATTTTCATTTGTTACTTCTATAACTTTCTACAATTATTATTGGTCCTAAGCCTTATAGTCCTATAGGAAACTAGCTCATTTCTCTGCTTTTCTAAATCTTACAGGTCTAAATGTTACATGTACAGAAGGGCAGGGTACATCATGGCTCAAACTCTTATCTATTTAGCTTACAATGTGGTAAGGCAGGGACATACATTTCAGGCAGATGAGGTCAATAGATTGTACACTGTTTTCAGCTATGTAGGCCAGAGCAATATTTTAAACAACAGTTAACCATTTCATGACCCTACAATAGGTCCATAACCTCCCCCCATCTTGCACATCTAGCACCTCTTCCTTGATTTCCCTTACCTTTCCAATCCAGCAAATCTTCCTTTGCCAATGCATCTTCCTCAACCTCCCTCAATACCATTAGACCAGCAAACCTGTTTATCACGAGCAGCAGCAGTGGTAACACGCTGAGTCAAGCCGGCCCCTTCCCTCTGCAGTGTCCCAGGAAATTACATCAGAGGGACAGGATGTTACAGAGCAGCCAGCTCGACTTAGGCAGTATGCTACCACGGCTGCTGCTGGTGAAGGTTTGCTGGTCTGGAGGTGCTGAGGGAGGCACTAACAGAATAATGAAGATGATGAAGTGAGATTAAACGGAATCTTCCACACATACAAATCATCCCATTTCAGAGGATAAAAGGTCTCAGAAACCCACTTGATTTGACACATACATGTGTGATATTAAAACCAGAAGGGTTAGCATCTTAATCATTGACCCTTATCATCACCTCCTCCTTGATGTGTTGCCAAGATCTTACTGTTGCTAATTTGCTCAATAAACAAAATTTTAATAAAACAATATCACAGTAAGTTTTTAACTTATCTTTAATATGCAAAATTACTAGCCAGCCCGACGGGACCCGTTTCGCCACATAAGGGCTTTATCAAGGGTTCGAAAGGAGCTATTTTAAAGCGACCTCACTCATTTAGGGCTAGATTTGTCTGCTCTGCGCTGCTGCCTGGGCCCGCCCCGCTTTCTGAATGGCTGCAGTCAGTTCTCGCGAGTCCCGCAAGAACTGACGCAGCCATTCAGAAAGCGGGCCATTCAGAAATCTAGCCTCTCACTTGTCTGGTCTCTTAGTTTGTAAAATGTTATAATGGCTTGTAAATTCCCATGTTGTATGGTTTCTTATCTAATTGTAAATCACCTAGAACCTTTATAGGTATAGAGCAAACCACAAATCTCAGATTAGATGAGATAAAACTCAAAACAATAAATTAGACCAGCGAGCAAGAAATGTGGGATATATTTTGCCAACTAAAGATCCTGTTTCCATAGTTTCCTCTGACCTTCTATTCTAGACGGTCTGAAATTTTTTTAGCAATTTGTAAATCCTAGAGGCAGAACGATCAAAGGCCAAACATTGTCTGCAGTTGACCACCTGGTCCCTAGGAGGCCCTATGGTTAAAGCTGACAAGTCGGAACTATTTAAAAATTGTGTACCAGGAAAACCAAAGGCCAATTGATCTTCAGCACATGGTTTCAAGGAAGACCTGGATAGGTTCCTGGAGGAAAAAGGGATTGAGGGGTATAGATAAGAGCAGTGGAAGGTTTAGAGATAAGTGTAGAGGTAGGTATAAAATTAGTCAGGGACCGCTGCTCAGGCAATATGCCTGATGGGCCGCCGCGTGAGCAGACCGCTGGGCGGGATGGACCTCTGGTCTGCCCCGGCGGAGGTGACTACTTATGTACTTATGTACTACTCCCTAACTTGGCACTTTTGGGAAGGCCTATGATCAACCCAGCCCCTCTCATGCCCTTTTCGGTTATGGAAAATGTTAGGCACCAATTTATGGAACAGCGCGCAGGGACGTCTTTTGTAATGTTAATTTTATGCTATGTGTTTATAAAAAAAAAAATATGGAGACCATCTAGATGAAGAAGGTATATAAATTTAAAAAATAAATGAAATAACATCAAATGAGTACCAATTCATAGACCAAACAGTACCAATTTCATTGTTAAGCTGTACGTGGATCCACGTGATAATTCCGCCATTCAATGTCCGCAGACTGTGCACCTAGCCATCACGTTCATGAATGTTACTGGCACTCATGCAAGTGCTAGCATTAAAAAACCATAGCACGTAAATGACATTTGCGTTTAGGCACTAGGGTTATTGAATTAGGGGGTTATTATTGTCTGCATTTAACATGTAGTAGCTATTGATGCAGGCTAGTGCTAACAGGTGCGCTAAGCTTGCAGGTTACAATGGCTACAGGTTACAAAGGTGCGCTAAGCTTTTTAGCGCATGCTAAACACGCGCTAAACACTAACGTGTGCATGTTATCCTATGGATATACGCGTTAATATAGCACGCGCTAAATCTGCGTTAAAATGCTTAGCGCGCCTATGTAAAAGGGCCTAAATCCACATATCAACTTCTTAGTGCACTTCAGTAAAGAAACGTCAACAGTTTATGCACAATGCTTTATGATGTCCACTTGTTGACCCCGTGAAAACATCTATGGCTTAATGTTTGACTGTTTTTACCTTTATCTTTTTGCCCAATCTAGGTCTATATTTTTGAAAACAACATTTATTATCAGCCTGATGTGAAGAGCAGTTCATTGCGACTGACCTCATCGGGGAAAGAAGGGATTATTTTCAATGGAATCACGGACTGGCTCTATGAAGGTAGGTTTATAAAATCTCATTCAAGTTTATGACTGCTGAGACTTTCAGAGACTTAAGCCATGAAACCCATTCATTTCACAACAACACTACCCGTGTTTATTGTTCTTTCAAGATTATCTTTGAGAACACTGGTTGAAGGCAGTGCATAACTCAGGTCACTCGTATGTCTCTGCTGATCCTTTGTCATTTGTACTTCATCCTCTTTGGCGTTTTTTTTATTACCGGCAGTGGATTACAACAATTACTACAGTAAATACGTGACCAAAAGCTTGGAGGTTCACCTAAGTAACAGAATATATATGTTTATTGTGTCTATAAAATGAAAGATGACTAAAGATGTTCGATTGAGCAGCCTTTGCTGGTCTGTCTGGGAAGTGAAAGATTGTATGTGTGTGTGTATACACTGTGAACTGAAAAAAAACCAAAAAACCAACCCCACACCAAACTGATTTTTGTTGTATCTTCCACAGAACTCAGCCGATTCTTATGAAATTTAGGGCTCCTTTTACAAAGGTGCGCTAGCGTTTTTAGCGCAAGCACCAAATTAGCGCGTGCTATAGCGCGCGCTAGCTGAAAAACTACCGCCTGCTCAAGAGGAGGCGGTAACGGCTAGCGCGAGCTATTCCGCATGTTTAAGGCCCAAATGCACAAGGTAGTGTGTTGAGTCCTGAATGAAGTTGATGTAAAATGTTGTAAAATTTCCCACCGCACCACAACACTACCTTGTGAAAATGAATTGTGAACTGAATAAAAACACATTAAAAAATTTTTATGGCGTATCTTGCAGAAAAAAGTAAAGTCAATAAAGTAATGTTTCAATTAAAGTAGATGTTTGACGTGTGCTCCCTTTGCATTGAAGGCATGCCTTCAGTCTTGGCTGCCACTGTTCTATGGACTCGTCAACGACGCTCTGCTTTAGCTCAGCCCAAACAGAGATGAGACGCTGTTTAAGATCTTCAACGTCAGATATCGCTATCTGGTAGGCACGTTCCTATATCAGCCCACAGATCCGGTCATAAACGTGGTTTAAGTCTGGTGAATTCACAGGCCAGAGGTCTGGAACAATGAAGTCTGGGGTCTCCCTATGTAGCAGATCTATGGTGTCCTTTGCCCGATGTGCTGGGGCATTGTCCTATTGGAAGATAAAGTAGTCTCCTGACATGCAACGGATCACTGGGAACAGCTTCTGTATCAAGAGGATGTCCCGGTAGTATGTGCCATTGATCTTAACCACAGGATTGTTGAAGAACAGATCTGTGAATCCAAGTTTCGAGATTGCAACCAAGACCGTGACTGATTAGCTGAAGGTCAGGCGAGTCTGTAGTAAGCATTTGGCATTAACCTCATGCTTCAGTATTGTTGAAGGCATGTACAGGCGATCATTCTGTGTGTTAATCCGCGGAGCTACTATAAATATATTTTCGCCTGTGAAACAGATGAAGCTGATGCTGTGTTCCAAGTACTTGGTCAAAAGCTGTTTGCACTATTTCAGATGTGTCTTTGTTGTATAAAGTTAATGTGTGGGCACAACACTTAGACACCACAGTTGTCTGGCTTATTCCTGCTTCTCTTGCTATTTGGCGAGTTGTTTGGTGTGTTTGTGGCGTGTCCTCCTGGCTCAGTACAAGATCACGTACAACGTCAATGTGTTCTTGTGTGCGAATCGAACTTGGTCATCCACTGCCCGGCTTACGATCCACGGTGCCCTTTGCTCAGATCTTGCATAGCAGCACATCAAGGCCATTTTTGTTCCAACTCGTCTGTAGGAACTCTTTCAACAATCAACTACTGTAACCTTTTAGCTGTACCAAGTTGTTTAGCAGAATTTGGTCTTCTGTAGTGAAAACCATTTTGATACAGAGACTGTTTACAAACTGTCGTCTGCTTCTGCGCGTATCCCATAGCAACAATTCATTTTCACAAGGTAGTGTTGTGGTGCGGTAGGAAATATTTGCGACATTTTGCATCAACTTCATTCAGGGCACGACACACTATGGTCCTCTTTTACAAAGGCGCACTAAGCGTTTTAGCGCGGATTTAGCACACGCTAAATCAACGCGTGCACTAACCGCTAACACGTCCATAGGATAACATGCACACGTTAGCGTTTAGCATGTGTTTAGCGCATGCTAATATTTAGCAAGCGTTAAAAAGCTTAGCACACCTTTGTAAAAGAAGGGGTATATATCATAAGAATTGCCCGAGTTCTGTGGGAGGATACAACATAAAACATTTTGGTGTGTTTTTGTTTTTTTGGGGTTCACAATGTGTGAGTGTGTATATATATATTTATTGTATAGTTATTGAATAGGTATAATACACTACTGACCAATAATCAAATAAAAGTGAAATGATGTAACTGATACAAAAATACTTCGCACATATGTTATTTGTGGCACATGGAAAATAAAAAGGAATAATGAATAAATACTGTCTGCCTACTTTTGGCCCACCCTGTATACAGTACAACTGCACTGTAATATGCATATCACAATCCTACATCATATACAGTAAAACACTTAACACACATGGGCAAGTGTAAAGTGATGCATGTCGGTAACAAAAATCTCATGCACGAATACAGGATGTTCGGGGCGGTACTTGGAGAGAACTCCCAGGAAAGGGATTTGGGAGTGCTGATCGACAAGTTGATGAAGCCGTCTGCGCAATGTGCGGCGACAGCAAAAAGGGTGAACAGAATGCTAGAAATGATGAAGAAGGGGATCACGAACAGATCGGAGAAGGTTATCATGCCGCTGAACCGGGCCATGGTGCGCCTTCACCTGGAGTACTGCATACAGCACTGGTCGCCGTACATGAAGAAGGATATGGTACTACTCGAAAGGGTCCAGAGAAGAGCGACTAAGATGGTTAAGGGGTTGGAGGAGCTACCGTACAGCGAAAGATTAGAGAAACCGGGCCTCTTCTCCCTCCAACAGAGGAGATTGATAGGGGACATGTTCAAAACATTCAAAGTATTGAAGGGGATAGACTTAGCAGATGACAGGTTGTTCACCCTCTCCAAGGTAGGGAGAACGAGAGGGCACTCTCTAAAGCTGAAAGGGGATAGATTCCGTACGAACGTAAGGAAGTTCTTCTTCACCCAGAGAGTGGTGGAAAACTGGAACGCTCTTTCGGAGTCTGTCGTAGGGGAAAACACCCTTCAGGGATTCAAAACAAAGTTAGACAAGTTCCTGCTGAACAAGGACGTGTGCTGGGAGGGCTAGTCTCAGTCTCGGTTAGGGTGCTGGTTTTTGACCTAAGGGCCGCCGCGTGAGCGGACTGCTAGGCATGATGGACCACTGGTCTGACCCAGCAGCAGCAGTTTTTATGTTCTTATGTATCCAATCTTGCACTCTTAATTGCTATGCCAAACTAAAGTTTGCACAACTTGCCCCCTCTTTTACTAAAGCCGGCAGCGCGGGCTGGAGCGGCAAATGCTCCGATGCCCATAGGAACTGAGTAGTCTTCAGAGCATTTCCCACGTGGTTTTGAAAAAGGGAGCCTTAATAAGTAATAATTGAGGTAGCGGTTTTCACACTCAGGTTTACTTTTGTAAGTTGGCTTTTAATTGCTGTCGTGGCAGATGGTTACATTGCTGGCATTTTTCGTCTGGAAAACATGTCTGATCTGTCTATTATAGATAGATTTCAGCCATATGTCATGCCATGTTAGTGTACCCTTTATGTTATTTATCCTGATAATCTCTTGAGTATTTTACAGGCCTTAATTTAGAAGTCCTGTTCACGATCTGCACGGTTAACTATTGGCATTTGCACGTGTTTATTGTATAATTGTAATTCACTGTTATTGTGCGTTTCTCTTGTTACCTGCATCGAACTGGAAGGTATTGCGGGATACAAATGAAGATTTATGCTATGCTATTACATTACAAAGCTTTTTATATTCCACCCTAGCCCTTATGAGTTCCAGGCGGATTACAATAAAGCAGATGTTATGTACATAGGTAAAACCTGATTTATTGCACTATGGGCTCCTTTTACGAAGCCGCGTTAGCGGTATAACGGGCGTAATAGCGCGCGCTAATTTTCCGGCTGCGCTAGCCGCTACCGCCTCCTCTTGAGCAGGCGGTAGTTTTTCGGCTATCGCAGGGGTTAGCGCGCTCTAAAAAGTTGCGTGCGATAAAGCCGCTAACGCGGCTTCGTAAAAGGAGCCCTATGTACAGATTGCACGGGGGCTCTTAGGCCTTGGACAGAACCAACATCTACTTGTGTATTCCCCAGTTCAAAAAGGAACGGTATGTGTACGTCTCAACGTTTAAATGAGATTTATAGCTGCTCCTTTGATTATCTATGGTGGGTTGTTTTTTGTTTTTGTTTTTTGAACAGCCCTTTTCTGGAGGCTTTAAGGGAGTTTTTTCCCTCGATCCTCCATTGCTTATTGTCCTTTCTGAATTTTGTGTGTGTGTGTGTATCCTCCTTACCAAGCACCATAACTTGTCTAGCACAGGAGGAACCCCCACACCTACAATTGGCCAGTTAGTCACTTGGCAGGTTTGTGAAAAGTTAGAAAATATGCCTGTCTGATGGGGTCAATATTGCCCGGTGGAGTGGTGTGAGAGCTTGAAAAGCATAGTAGGTCTAGAAAATGTGCATTTGGAGCAATGGAACCATCACCCCTGAAGTAGCGACACGACGCGAAACGGAGGGTTCCCCGTTGGGTGCAGTGGCTGCCTGGCTTTATTGAAGCAGCCAGTAGTAGCTAAGTGGTTTTCTTCTAATTTTTTTTGCTTTTTCATGCTATGTACTGGACCGTAGATGAGTGGGTCAGTTGTCTACATACTTTAGGAACAGTTGAGTTTTTAGATGTTTTCTGAATTCCTCATAAATAGTGGACGAAAGCAGTTGATCTAGATCTTTACCCCCAAAATGCTGCCCACACCGAAAAAAGTAGCCATCCGGAGGAAGTAAGTTAAGAGCTAAAGGCCAATAACTTTTGGAAAGTCTCTTTATTATGAAAATTAAAATGATAAAAAGCAGCTTTAGTGAGTGAATATGAACCGATGATGATGTTCATTACCCCCAGTAAAAACACCAGTACAATGCGGGCGTCATCACTCACTTGGTTGAATGATATTCATATATCTTGGCTCAGTGTAGAGAGCGATTTATCTCTGTTGAGCGAGATTTGTGGCCATTTATAGAATTTGGACCTTTGAACCTTAACCTGGTTGGTGGTGATTGATGGCACCACAGAAAAGGACGAAGCAACAGAAACCAAAAAGAGGGGAGTCCAACCTTGTCTGCAGTGAAAAAACCAACCAGGAAGAAAAGGAGGTAGATCAAGAGGGTCATTTTCAATATGATGTTTAAAACCATTTAATTCAAAACAGAAGAGATCTCAAAATTGCACCAGCAATATTAGCAAAAGATAGGTATCAATGGAGGGAAAAAAAGCCTCAGATGTCCATAGGTGTACTACAGTAAATATTGCCACCTTTTAAAAGGACTAATTCTCTTTCATTATCAAAAGAACCTCCATTATAACCAATATTCAGTGCTTATTATCTCAGTTTATATAAGAGCTAACCCCATCTCGCACCCACCGTGGGCTTCCAGTACTGCCCTGGTAGTCCAGTGGTGTGGGGAACCAGAGCTGCCATCATTCCCTCCCTCCCGGTGACTTTGTGCAACTAACCCATCCCTCCTCTCCCAGTCCCCTTTGCAGATCTACCTTAGGTCCCCAGTGGTCCAGTGGAGGTGGAGCAGGAGCAATCCCTTTACGCTCCTGCCCGGCAGTCTCCATAGTAAAAAAATGACTGCAGTGAGATCCTAGGCAAACTTCGCGAGACTACGAGTCTTGCAAAGTTTTCTGCCCGCATTGGGTCCAAGAAAGGGGGCAGACTGATTGACTGTCTGCACCACTGGACCACCAGGGCAGTACTGCAGTCCTGTGTGGGTCTGGGAGGGGGGGGCATTCCAGGAAGGGGGACAGATTGCTGGCTGTAGAGCTGGCATGAGGACACCAGGGAAGGGAGGAGGGGTCGCTTCTGCCATGTTCCGGTACTTGAATATAAACCATTGGTTTATATTTGAGTCAACCTTTTTTCCTTCTTTTTGGAGGGAAAAAGGTTACATCAGTTTATATTCAGATCAGTTTATATTCAAGTATATACGGTGGAAGTGACAGGTATGCAAATCTCTCTCATGCATATTCATTAGGGATATTTTGAAAATCCGACTAGCTGGGGATCCCCCACGGCAGGGTTGGGAATCACTGGTCTAGAATATAGATTTCAAAAATAGTGAATTGGAAGGGTTTGGTATCTGTCCCTTTGTGTCATTTTTTGGACATTTTTCTTTTTTGAAAATGAACCCCAAATCTCATTACCCTGACCTTTACCCTTTTAGAGCCTGAAAAGGGCTCTGAAAAGCATTTTTTGTTACAAAGATGTGTGCAGTTGTTAAAGTTCATAATTTTCCAGATTCATGTCAAATGACTTAAGCTGAGCATAAAAATGTCCCAACAATACACAAGGGGGACATTTCTGTTGGTAAGACGCTTAATAAAATATCCCAATAAATTATCTTGTTTCCAGTCAAGGGAACTGTTGTGTTTTTTTGTGGTTTCTGTTCATTTGGAAACATTACTAATGATCAAAGTTTAATTCAGTTGTCAGAAAATTTACACTGTGTAGGGTTTTGAGAGATTTTCTTTAACATTTTTCATTTTTAAAAAAATGCATGTCCTTGTTGTATGCATGCTGCATAATTTTGATATCCAAATGGCAATGTTATTTGTGCTGATTCCAAGTATGTATTGCACCTTAATGTCTTGCAGAAGAAATCCTGCATTCACATATTGCCCATTGGTGGTCACCAGATGGAGAACAGTTGGCGTTTTTAATGATCAATGACTCTCTGGTACCAAACATGGTCATTCCACGGTTTACTGGAAGTCTGTATCCCAAAGCAAAACAGTATCCATATCCTAAGGTAAGTATATACAATTTTCAACTTACTGACAGCGTTGTACCTTACTCAGGAAATGTCCCTCAACAAATACCTATCAAAAGATCTGTGTCTCCTATTAAGAAGAGAAAGTTATAAATTATGAATGAGAGGGATCCTTGGTGAATCCAGTCCATATCAAGTGCAGTGGGTCACTTGTTTATAGATTGATTGATTTATTTGGTGGGGGGTGAAATAAACTGGTCTCTACCTCACAACTCAAGATTTCTAGTTGTTAATACTTTGTGAATAAAAAAAAGTGGTTGGACGTAGCCAAGAATCCATTTAAGTGGGGAACTGGGGGAGCAGTCGCCTTGACCCCTTCACTGTGACTGGCTTTTACACTTTTATCTACTGCACGATTGAAGCCACCTGAAACTAGCAGTGAAATAGGGTCACCTTCATTGAATTCCTTTAGAAAAGCATGGGTTTTCTCTTACAATATAGACCCTGTTATAGGTATGCCCCTGTCTTTGGTGTGTGAACCACAGGAAAAAGGCCTCGCTTACCTCGTATTCAAATTTTTTCATAGTTTTACTGGTGCTCAATGATTTGAACCACATTTCTCTAGCTCACTGCGTTGCCTTTCCCGCCAATAACTTACTCTCCTGACTCCCCACCCTATTGTCAATTCTTCGTAAAGAGTCAAGTTTCCGATCTATAGACAAAACAACTTTTTTTCCCTCTTGGACTGGCAATTTTAGACGTGATCTTCTACAGATCTGAAGGGGAAGAATAAAAATACAGTACTACGAGGGTAATTTCCTAAATAATGCACACTATTTTTTAAATTTTTTTATTTATTTATCAATTTTCAAATAAACAATCAAGTATACACTTGTACAGAAAGGAGAGGCATTAAAGAAAAAAGACACATTCCAAGCAAAACAATAATTATAATCATAGCAAAAATAATCATAATCTCCTCCTCAAGTCCTCAAATTAATGGATCCAAGATGTAAAACAGTGAGCCTAACAAGAAATCTTAGTAATATATCGAACAAAGAAAACAGGGACACAGTTAGCTGAAGGAAGTGACCAAATCAAACAATGAACACTCATGTTATATTTATCCCAGCTTTCAGGTGTGTAGCTGACAGAAAGGTTGTCAGTTGTATAGGGTCAAAGAAAACATATTTTTGCTTTTGATATATTATCACACATTTACATGGGTGTCTTAAGAAGAAGGAGGCTCCAAGAGCGATAACTCCCGGCTTCAAAATCAAAAATTCACGACGACGCCTCTGGGTATCTCGAGCCAGATCCGGAAATATTTGTTAATTAAATCCCAAAAATTATTTTAACTTATTTTTGAAGTAAAGTCTCAGCAACCAGTTTTTATCCGGTGCTAAGGCAACAGTAAGAAATAAAGTCGCAGGTGTCGCAATTTCCTTATCCGACTGTTCTAATATCAATGAAACATTCAAATTCTGTTGGACCTCTGTAGGTAATTGTGATTCTTGATGTTGTTGATGTTGTCCTTCAATTTTCCGTATAGGCAGGTAATAGACCTGAGTTAAAGGTGGAAGCAATTTTTTTTTTCAAGTATTTCTTTACAATCCTTCAAAAAAGTCTCCCTGCTTTGCAATGACCAAGTCTCAACATGCGGGAAGTTTCATTGTTCCATCCAAGACACTGTTTTGTTCAGTTGCCGAATGGCTTGGGTGCCGGCGGAAGAAAGCTCTTCCAGAGATGCAAAATGATGTCCACGCATAGGTTGTTTCAACCTTGGAAAAAGGTCGAAGTCTGGTGGATTCATGTCTGGACTGTAGGGAGCAGGAGGTAACACCTCCCAGCCGTATTCGCGTAGTTTTTGAATGATGAGTGGAGAGTTCCATCTTCCCCACGACCAAAAAAATTTTGACGAGCTCAATCAAAAGTCAAACAAATGATGACTTTTACTTATGTTCATGAAGGCGTCATCATCACAGACAAAGTTCCACGTGGAAGAAGTGTCACAGCAGTGTATTGTCATGATTTTTTGCAAAAAATGTGCAGAAAAATGCACAAAACCTGACCTCAGTTGCTCTTGGCTGGGCCATTCTTCACGACAACGCTCGCTCGCACATAGGGAATGTCATTGGAAAAACTTTTACTAAGGCGTGCTATGCTTTTTAGCATGCCATAAATATTGGCTTGCGCGAAATGCTAAGGTGTGCATGTTATCCTATGCATGCATTAGCGTTTAGCGCGTGCATTGATTTAGCGTGTGATAAACACACGCTAAAATGCTTAATAAAATAGGGCCAATTTGAATTTGTGTTGTGCATATATAAGTTGGTGTCTCCCAAATCACATTTGTCCATTGCACACGTATACTTGCCATGATACAATCCTACTCATATTCATGCTACTAATTCAAAACAGGGGCCGCTATCTTTATTTTATGGTTTATGCTGATACAGTCTGTATTGAAAATATTATCTACAATAACTAAAATTGAACACATATATGGGAAAAACAATACAATGGTACCTCAGTTTACGAGTGCACCGGTTTGCGAGTGTTATGCAAGACGAGCAAAACACTCAGCAAACTTTTGTCTCGTAAACCGAGCACTGCCCCGATAAACGAGCACTCGGCAATGGTGGCCCAGGGGTGAGTACCTGCAGGACGTGGTGAGCGTGTTGTCAGGAGAAGTGAAGCTGCGTGCATGCTTATTCAGGATGGCGGCAGGCTTAGATGGAAACCAGGAGGCGCTGTCCGACGGCAGAGGCATCGGCTGAAGCAGGAGAGCAGCCGCACGGGGACCCCGAGGGAAGGAAGGCACCACTTTGAAATCGCTGCAGGTACTCACCCCTGGGCCACCATTGCAAACTTTGGTTGTGGAACGAATCTTCTGAATTTGCATTAAGGCCTATGGGGAACTTTGCTTTGATAAACGAGCATTTTGGATTACGAGCATGGATTATGCTCGTAAACCAAGGTACCACCGTATTTGGAAGGACACAGCAGGGGGCTTTGATTTCAACAGTATCTTAACATTGGCACTGGCATCAGCTTCTGTACTCACTGACAACATAAATAAATAAAAACCACGACAACTTAAAGTGGACAAACTTGGCTTTAGATTCATTAAATAAAATTTAACATTAATAATAAGAGGATAATAATAAAAAAAATAATAATAAGAGGAATGTTACTTTAAAATGTTCATTACTGTTTTCAAATGACCTTCGCCTGTTTAATTCCCTTTTTGTGTGTCTAGCCCAGGGGTGGGCAACTCCGGTCCTCAAGGGCCGGAATCCAGTCGGGTTTTCAGGATTTCCCCAATGAATAGGCATTGAAAGCAGTGCATGCAAATAGATCTCATGCCTATTCATTGGGGAAATCCTGAAAACCCAACTAGATTCCGGCCCCCGGAGTTGCCCACCCCTGATCTAGCCAATAACGACTTAGCTATTCATGTCCATTTCATCAACACACTAATACTTTAGACCAGGAGTAGGGAACTCTGGTCCTCGAGAGCCGTATTCCAGTCGGGTTTTCAGGATTTCCCCAGTGAATATGCATGAGATCTATTTGCATGCACTGCTTTCAATGCATATTCATTGGGGAAATCCTGAAAACCCAACTGGAATACGGCTCTCGAGGACCGGAGTTCCCTACCCCTGCTTTAGACTCTTTTCTGGTGTCATCAAGATCTCACCTCCAATTATGGTGGTTTTGAACAGAAGTAGATCAACCCCCTCAGTAATACCTGGGTGGGATGGCGGCTGGCAGTCTGAGTGCTGCCCACTGCCAGATGAATATCAGGCTCTATCAATGCCCAAACTCTGACCATAACCACACCTACTTTTCAGGTAGGCACCTTAGTATAAATGCCTAAAGGCGCCTACATGCATAAGCAGTTACACATGCTCAGATAGTGAAGCTATATGGGGTAAATGGTCATTGATTCGATATACAGTTTCCCCTCCATATTCACGGTTTTGGGATTTGCAAATTCAGTTATTCGCGAGTCGCCAAACAAGCAGCCTCCCTCCCACCTCCACAGCTTACCTTTGAAGCCCTGGTGGTGAAGTGGGACAGGAGCGATTTTCCTACGCTCCTGCCCGGTGCAGATTCGTGCATCAAGATTTACAAAGACTAGGGTACACTCGATGAAGTTACAGAATAATACTTTTAAAACCAAGAGGAGGAAATATTTTTTTCACCCAGAGAATAGTTAAGCTCTGGAATCTGTTGCCAGAGGATGTGGTAAGAGCAGTGAATGTAGTTGGTTTTAAAAAAAGGTTTGGACAAGTTCCTGGAGGAAAAGTCTGCTGTTGAGACAGATACGGAGGAAGCCACTGCTTGCCCTAAATCGGTGGCATAGATTGCTGCTACTATTTGGGTTTTTGCCAGGTACTTGTGACTTGGATTGGCCTCCGTGAAGACGGGATAATGGGCTAGATGGGCCTGTTGTCTGACCCAGTAAGGTTAGTCATACGTTCTTATGTAAAAATATGACTGACACAAGTTCCTGTGTTGGTTTTGCGAGTTTCTACAGTCTCATGAGACAGCTGCGGGAACTTAAGGCAGCCATTTTTGATAGCGGCTCTGCATGGGCCAGGAGTGTAGGAAGATCGCTTCACCCCTAGACCACAAGGGCTTTAAATATAAACCGCACTATCCTGCAAATTCTTAAGAGACTGGGATTGTTCTCCCTTGAGAAAAGGAGACTGTGAGGGGATATAATCGAGACCTTCAAAATACTGAAAGGAATAGAGTAGAGAGCTGCACGGGAACGGGGACGACGGGAATCCCGCGGGACCCGTGGGCATCCCGCGGGTTCCCCCTTTGGGTCACGGGGATCCCGTGGGGACGCCCCTAGGGTCACGGGGATCCCATGGGGACGCCCCCTAGGGTCGCGGGGATCCCGTGGGGACGCCTCCGAGGGTCGCGGGGTTACTGCGGGCTGGATGTATTCAGTCGCGCGGCTCTTCTCTCTACCTTCTCTGCTTGCAGCACAGAGCCGAACGGAAGTCTTCCCGACGTCAGCGCTGACGTCGGAGGGGAGGGAGGGCTTAAACAAAGCCCTCCCTCCCTCCGACGTCAGCGCTGACGTCGGGAAGACTTCCGTTCGGCTCTGTGCTGCAAGCAGAGAAGGTAGAGAGAAGAGCCACGCGACTGAGTCGGGAAGACTTCCGTTTGGCTCTGTGCTGCAGGCAGTGCAGGTAAGGAGGAGAGTAGCCTCGCGGTTCGAGTGGCTACCAAGGGACGGGGCGGTCCGCCCCGGCACACCCCGCCCCGGTTGCAGCACAGCCGGCCAGGTCCCCTTACTTTTGTGGCACTTCCCCGACCGACCGACAACAGCCCCGGTCCGACAATCCTCCCTGCCCTGTAGCCGCGAATCTAAATTATCTTCTTACAGCAGCTGTAATAAGGTAATTTAGATTCGCAGTTAAGGGCAGGGAGGTTTGTCGGACCGGGGCTGTTGTCAGTCGGTCGGGGAAGTGCCACAAAAGTAAGGGGACCTGGCCGGCTGTGCTGCACCCGGGGCGGTAGAGAAGGAGGGGGGGGAGAAGGACGCTGAAAGGCCATGGTGAAGACAGGAGGAGGGGGGAAGGACTCTGAAAGCACTTGAAGACAGAGGAGGGAGAAGGACGCTGAAAGCACATGGGGGAATACAAAGGGGTGGAGAAGGACGCTGAAAGGCCATGGGAAGGGCGGGGGGGGGAAGGACTCTGAAAGCACTTGTGGAAGACAGAGGGGGGAGAAGGATGCTGAAAGCACATGGGGAAGACAAAGGGGTGGAGAAGGACGCTGAAAGGCCATGGGGAAGACAGAGAGGGAGAAGGACGCTGAAAGGACATGGGGAAGCAGAGGGGGGAGAAGGACACTGAAAGCACATGTGGAAGACAGAGGGGGGAGAAGGACGCTGACAGGACATGGGGAAGATGGGGGGAGAAGGACGCTGAAAGGAAATGGGGAAGAGAGAGTAGGGAGAAGACGCTGGCAGGGAAGAAGACAGATGCCAGACTATGGGGGGAGCGGAGAGAAGAAGATGGGTGCCAGACCAATTTGGAAGGGGGAAGAAAGGGAGAGGCACAGTAACAGAGCAAATGGAAGATGCAGAAGGAAGAGAGACAGTGGATGGAAGGAATTGAATGAGAACATGAGGAAAGCAGAAACCAGGCAACAAAGGTAGGAAAAGAATTATATTTCTTTTTTTTTATTTTGCTTCAGGATAAAGTAGTATATTAGTTGTGTTGATAAAAATTTATAAACATTAGAGGCTCTGGTAGAAACCCATTTGCAAAGTATGTATTCTTCCCAATTAATATTTTCAAATTAATAAAGTCTTTTTGCTTATTTGTAAATGGTTTCTACCAGAGCCTTTAATTCAGTAGCATAATTAAATGAAATAACTATTTCTGAAGTTTATATGGACGGGCGGGGACGGAGGGGATTCCTCGCGGGGACGGGTGGGGACGGAGGGGATTCCTCACGGGGACGGGTGGGGACGGAGGGATTCCTCACGGGGACGGGTGGGGACGGGTGGGATTCCTCACGGGGACGGGTGGGGACGGGTGGGACTTTGGCGGGGACGGGTGGGGACGGGTGGGATTTCTGTCCCCGCGCAACTCTCTAGAATAGAGCAGGAAAAACAATTATTTACAATGTCCAATGTGACACGGACAAGAGAACATGGACTGAAGCTAAGGGGGGACAAGTCCAGGACAAATATCAGGAAGTTCTGCTTCACGCAATGAGTGGTGGACACCTGGAATGCTCTCCCAGAGGAGATTATTGCGGAATCCACCGTTCTAGGATTTAAAAGCAAACTAGATGCACATCTCCTTACGAGAGGCATAGAGGGATATGGGTGACTAAAATTACGCCAGGCTGGGCCTCCACATGTGCGGATCGCCGGAATTGATGGACTGAAGGTCTGATCCGGAGATGGCAGTTCTTATGTTCTTATGATGCCTCATTCCACAGTACCTTAGAGCCAACCTCATCAGTGATGTTACAATGGAGTAGCAACATTCCAGAACCCCAAAGAGTAGCAACATTCCAGAGCTGAGATTGTGACACGGACAAGAGGACATGGACTGAAGCTAAGGGGGGACAAGTGCAGGACAAATATCAGGAAGTTCTGCTTGACGCAACGAGTGGTGGACATCTGGAATGTTCTCCCAGAAGAGGTTATTGCGGAATGCACCGTTCTAGGATTTAAAAGCAAATTAGATGCACATCTCCTTACGAGAGGCATAGAGGGATATGGGTGACTAAAATTACGCCAGGCTGGGCCTCCACACATGCCGGACTTGATGGACCGAAGGTCTGATCCAGAGATGGCAGTTCTTATGCTCTTCAGCATGTGGCTTCTCCAGCATGCCACTTGTGCTAGCATTAGGTTTCCCTCCGATGTCACTTCCTGGCCCCATGACATGGAAGTGATTCAGAGTAGAACCAGGCTGGACAATAGGCAGGAAAAGTTGCTCGTGCCGGCAAAAATCTATGTGGTGGGGGAAGGGATGGCACAAGCGCAATAGGGCGGGGTGGAAAGGTGCCGCACCACGCCCCCCCCATCGAGATGGCGCCCTGGATGGTCCAACCCCCTCCCTACCAGCGCTTAACTTGACTTAGATGAAGCTAGGCACAATTCTACAAACGGTGCCTAACTTCGAATGCCCTGAAATTAGGCATCATTTATAGAATTGGGCCCGTAATTCCAGTATTCTAGTCGTGTAAACTCATATTTGCTGTATAAATGTTAGCACCCTCTTTGTACGATTCTTCCTTATTGCTAATGCCTACTATGTTGCATCTATGTTTATTGAGAGCTTCTATACCGCTCCTAATGACTGGGGAGTCAATTCAGAGCAATTTACATGAGCTTTGTAAAGGTGTTATGCTACATTAGCTTCTGTAGAGATGTCACCATACAGAGTTACAAAAAGCTTCTACGAGGTGTTACAATATAAAAATGCACGGAGCTCTGTGGTAGTGTTACAATACAGAGTTATTAGTGCCGGCATGATTATGCCACAATCAATCATCCTACTTATGCTACCGGCACATTGATCATCCTATTTATATGCCAGTCTCTAATAATAATAATAATAACAACTTATATACCACAAAGCCTTAAAGTTCTATGCGGTTTACAATAATTAAAAATAATTCGATAAAGTAAAAGAAACTAATATGTTATAAACCAATAGCTAATACCCTAAAAAATCTAAATAATACATAATAAAATTCTTATAAATCAGCTACCTAAATATTTCGAGAACAGATGTTTTGAGATGTTTTCTAAATTCCCTGTAAATATCAGTAAGCAGAAGCAGTTGTTCTCAATCCTTGTCCCATGTTGCTGCCTGATATGAGAAAATATGTTGGTGATGTTTCTTAAGTTTACATCCTCTAACAGGCAGGAAGACAAAATGCAAATGTGAGCTCTAAGATTATCCTCCCTAGGATGGAGCGACAGATTTGCTATAGGATGTAGAAATGCAGTTGTTCCAACACCTTTATTGCAATGTGACAGACAAATCAGCTCACGTACATGCTTTTGATGTTCCAGCTTTATAAAAGATGTTTCCAGTCCTTCACATGTTACAGTTTGTCTATTGTTTTCCAAGGCAGGCCAGATGAATCCTGTGATAAAACTCTATGTTGTAAATCTGTATGGGCCAACACATACACTGGAACTCATGCCACCTGATGGCTTCAAATCCAGGTATGTAGATTCACTATCTCTGAAATGCACTATTCAAATGTGGTTCACGTATTGTAAAAACTGCAAGCCACACAGTACAAAATGTATGAATGTGATCAGTTCACCTAGGCATTTTTTTATTTTTGCCTAAATAAGAAAAGTGAAATGATACATCATTTGTGCAGCTCTTCCCAGAGCAGGGCAACGGAAATAATAAAACGTTTGGGACGACTTCCCTATGAGGAAAGGCTAAAGCGGCTAGGGCTCTTCAGCTTGGAGAAGAGATAGCTAAGAGGTGATATGATAGAGGTCTATAAAATACTGAGTGGAGTGGAAAGAATCGATGTGAATCGCTTGTTCACTTTTTCAAAAAATGCTAGGAATGGGGTGCATGCGATGAAGCTACTAAGTAGTAGATTTAAAACAAACCAGAGAAAATATTTCTTCACACAATGTATAATTAATCTCTGGAATTCATTACTGGACAATGTGGTGAACTCAGTTAGCTCAGCGGGGTTTAAAAAATCTTGGATAATCTCCTAAAAGAGAAGTTCATAGGCCATTATTGAGATGGCTTGGGGAAATCCACTGCTTATTCCTAGGATAAGCAGCATAAAATATGTTTCACTCCTTGAGATCTTGTCAGTACTTGTGACCTGGGTTGGGACTGCTGGAAACAGGATACTGGACTTGATGGACCTTCGGTCTGACCCAGTATGGCAATTTTTATTCTCTTATGTGAGCCAAGTATAGGACAGTCAAGCCATTGTGACATCACTGATGAGTTTGGCTCTTGGGCATTGGTGGAATGAGGCATTATGACATCACAATCTCAGCTCTGAAATGTTGCTACTCTGCCAGGTACTTTTATGTTGCCTGAAATACAGATGTTATTGCTTCCCTTTGCTAACTTGCCTGAAATAGAAGATGCTATTGCTTTCTCAATACTCACTTGGTAAGAACCAAATTCCTCTATACCCTTAAGCTCTCGGGATCCCAGCAGAGGCTCCTCAACAATATCAAACATTCTCTTGAAGCCAACCCTGTCAAACTCCAAGATCATAGTCTTACTAGGTCAGAGTTTAGTATTGCATAATTGGTAGTGGGAAGTCGACCAATTAAACTGTGGAAGACGCTGCGCCATTGCTTAAGAGTTCACGCTGTATTAGTATGCCAAACCTCTTCATCGTTATGAATCACTGCAGGGCTTTAGTTTAGCACTTTCTTTTCAACAGATAATTTGAAAGAAGATGAAGTTAGCTTTGGAGGTCACGGCTCCCCCTTGATTGAATTACTCGTTTGCCATTTAAGATTTTCCCTAATTACTGGATCAACCCATGTGATTTGTAATACAATTATCTTCAAAACTCTGCTATATCACTGGCATTGTAGAGCTTTTATTCATTTGCAAATGCATGATCAATAAATCTGTCTATATATAGAAGACATACAGTTTCGTTATTTTATTTCTTACTAAATTATAAATTAGCATATGCCTAAATGCTATATTACAAAAAAAACACATGAATGCCAAATGTTTTTTACATTTTGTTTTATACCAGGGAATATTATATTACTATGGTAAAGTGGATAAGCAATACCAAAACAGTGGTAAAGTGGTTAAACAGACCTCAAAATGTTTCCATCCTTACTGTCTGTGAAACAACTACTGGTGCATGCAGTAAAGTAAGTATTATTTCTTTATATACCACTTACAACCTAAGTGATGTACATTCAGGTACTCAAGCATTTTTCCTTATCTGTCCTGGCAGGCTCACACTCTATCTTAGTGGTTCCCAAACCTGTCCTGGGGGACCCCCAGCCAGTCAGGTTTTCAAGATATCCCTAATGAATTTGCATGAGAGAGATTTGCATATAATGGAAGTGATAGGTATGCAAATCTCTCTCCTGCATTTCAGTGCAGACATGAAAACTGCCAATCAAGTGGAGAAGGCTTCATCTAAGGCAAGGAAGATATTGGGTTGTATCAATAGAAGTTTCGTCAGCCGAAAGCCTGAAGTCATAATGCCGTTGTACAGGGCCATGGTGAGACCTCATCTGGAGTACTGTGTGCAATTCTGGAGGCCACATTACAGTAAAGATGTGCGCAGAATTGAATCGGTTCAGCGGACGGCCACTGGGATGATCTCGGGGCTCAAGGGTCTCTCGTACGAAGAGAGACTGAACAAATTGCAGCTCTACACTCTCGAGGAACGTAGGGAGAGGGGAGACATGATCGAAACATTTAAGTACCTCATGGGACGTGTCGAAGTGGAAGATGGTGTTTTCTTTCTCAAGGGACCCTTGGCCACGAGAGGGCACCCGCTCAAACTCAGGGGCGGAAAATTTCATGGCGACACCAGAAAGTATTTCTTCACAGAGAGAGTGGTTGATCATTGGAACAAGCTTCCAGTGCAGGTGATTGAGGCAGACAGCGTGCCAGACTTTAAGAATAAATGGGATACCCATGTGGGATCCCTACGAGGGTCAAGATAAGAAAATTGGGTCATTAGGGCATAGACAGGGGGTGGGTAAGCAGAGTGGGCAGACTTGATGGGATGTAGCCCTTTTCTGCCGTCATCTTCTATGTTTCTATGGTTTGGGAACCACTGCTCTATCTGATGTACCTGGGGCAATGAGGGATTAAGGCCCAAATTCTGTAACTAGCGCCTAAAGGTAGGCACCTATTTCGGAGGCGCCCATCTAGATAGACGCCCATCTAAATTGAACAATAAGCTCAATTAAGCTTTTTAATCAGCACTGATTGAAACATAGGCGCCTATCAAGAAAGTGCGATTCTGTAATAAGGCGCCTCTAAAAATTTAGACGGCCTTCAAAAAAATAGGCGTTATGCATGTTAGGCGTGGGCGTGGCTACCTGTTAGGCGCCTTTTTACAGAATCACTGCTCTTAAGCGTGCTTAAGCACTCGCATGGTCGCCTAAATTTGTTTGTGCCTAGAGCTGGCCTATTTAATGGGCGCCTCCAAAATAGGTGCCGCTCAGCAATTGTGCTTGAATCGCGGTGAACGGTGCCTATATTGGCGCCTAACTTTTGGCTGCTTCTTATAGAATTTGCCCCTAAGTGACTTGCCCAGGGTCACAAGGAGCATCATGGGATTTGAACCCACAACCTCAGGGTGCTAAGGCTGTTGCTCTAAGCACTGTGCCACACTCTTATAACCCTTTCAGATTTTGTTAATTTTCAAAGTTATACCCAGTATGATATGCAAATTTTAAGCACAGTTTTGCTTATGGTGTCTAGGAAGAATTTGAGGAATCCAGGTTAGGATGTGCACAGTTCCCATGTATTTTACGAAAGGCTCACGAGGTCACCATTACACGTATATGTTTATGCATATAGAGGGGAGGAGTTCCTATGGTGGGATTGGAGTGGGAGCGGCATTTATACACATTGTGGGGAATTCTCTATATATAGCACCTAAAAAATTGTTGCTGAAAAAAATAGCACTTAGCACACTATTCTATAAACCACACTTACAGATAGGTGCTGTTTATAGAATGGCTCTTAGCATCAAGATAAATGTATCCCACAAAAGGAAACACACAACCCCACATGTGAAAATGTAAACCAAAAAAGAAGGGGGGAAGGGACATAGTCAATCAACTTCAGGGACAATCAAAGGTATGCTATTCTTTTTTATCATGCGCTAAATATTAGCGCACGCTAAACATTACATTACATTACATTACATTAGTGATTTCTATTCCGCTTGTGCCTTGCGGTTCTAAGCGGATTACATTAGAAGATGGCTGGTCATTTCCAGGCGATGACAATACAATTATTTGTATAACTTTACAAACTTTGCATACCTAACTTTACATAACTTTTCGTACATAACTTTACATAACTTTACGTGGAGTTACTTTGTGTTACTTTACATTATCCTTACCGTGCTTGCATAACTTGCATTAAGTTTACATAATTTATCTTACATAATTTATCTTACATAACTTTACAAGACTTTACGTAGAGTTATTTTATGTTATTTTACCTTATTATTCCAGTGCATTGCATAACTTACATTACATGATATTACAAAGCATAACCTTATGTTATATTACAACGTATAACCTTATGTTACATTACATAATATTACAAAGCTTAATCTTATGTTACCAAAAAATCGTC
The DNA here is from genome assembly GCF_902459505.1 of Geotrypetes seraphini. Classification (NCBI taxonomy): domain Eukaryota; kingdom Metazoa; phylum Chordata; class Amphibia; order Gymnophiona; family Dermophiidae; genus Geotrypetes; species Geotrypetes seraphini. The sequence goes on from NC_047088.1 coordinate 241,328,840, forward strand.
TGTTCCTAGGTTGTTATATGTGCTAAATGCTAACGCGTGCATATTATCCTGTGGACGCGTTAGCGGTTAGTGCACGTGTTGATGTAGAGCGCGCTAAACGTGCACTGAAACACTTAGCGCACCTTTGTAAAAGAGGGCCCATATAAATAACTGATGCATATATAACATGTACATAAAACAATGCAGGCATAATAACAAGAAATCTTTCAATCCGTTTTCGTGCTGGACCCCAACAAGGTCCGTGTTATGTTTGTGGGCTTGGAAAGGAATTTTGTTTATATGTTTAATTACTGTTAATTATGTGTAGGAATCCTTTTTTTCCTGGTATCATCTGATATTGTAATTATTAAATGTGTATATAAATTTAAAAAAAAAAAACAAGGTCCATGTTTCGGCTAAAAAAAAAGTCTTCCTCAGGGGTGTATGAATGAAGCCCAGTAGATGGCGCCAGAATACAGATAATAAAACCAAAAAGGAATACGCTCGATATCCTGTTACGGGCCTGCTTCCTAACGCGGGGCCTTAAACAGCTAAATCAGAAGCACAGGATATATTTCAGCAAAGCTTGTAAAAAACGTTTTTTAAAAAAATCTAGCATCGGGAACCACGATTACATTTAGGGCTCCTTTTACGAAGCCGCGTTAGTGGCTTTATCGCATGCACATTTTTAGCACGCGCTAACCCTCGCGCTAGCCGAAAAACTACCGCCTGCTCAAGAGGAGGTGGTAGCAGCCAATGCGGCCAGCAAATTAGCGCGCGCTATTATGCGCGTTAAACTGCTAACGCAGCTTCGTAAAAGGAGCCCTTAGTTGCAACAGTTTACACCAATGAAAACCTGGAATAAATCCCTGCACATAGGTGTGGATCCGCTTACTTCTGTAATAATGTGCGTAAATTGTAGGCGTGTCCCTGCTCCACCCATGGCCACACCCTCTTTTTGGAGCCACACTCTAGAATCTACATGTACCTCTTTATAGAATACACCTAAAAGGATGTGCAAGTAAATTCTAATTGTGTCAATTAATGCTGATAATTGCTTCTTATTGCCTGATTATTGGTGCTGATTGGCTCTTTATTCAATTAAGCTGCATGATCAATGGTTAAGACACATCTTTTTGCTTTAGCATTTTTATGAGATGATCGGTGACTTACCCCCTCTTTTACAAAGGTAAATATAAGCGTGGGCTAATCACGCGCTAAACACTAGCATGTGCATATTATCCTATGGACGCGTTAGAGGTTAGCGTACACGTTGATTTAGCGCACGCTTAAACACAGCGCAATTTTTGTAAAAGAGGACCACAGGATCCTGTTTCTTTTCGGCAACTATTTAAATTTTTCTTTTTTTTTTTTTTTTGCTTTCTCTTTTCTTTGCTTTCCAACTTTAAATGGCGTTCTTTTTGCTTCTTTGTTTTCATATATTATGTACACCGTGCTGTTGAAAAATCAAAGTGCGGTTAAAACTTTGTAATAAAACATAAACGAATCCGGGCTACCAAATTTCCATGTGCAATCAAAGTAGTAATCCGGGGAATAAAGCGCAATTCTATTTTCTTGGCATCCTCATTTATATAGCAAAACAACAAAAAGATTGTGGAACACAAGTTTGGATATACTAGTTTGTAGTTTAAGATGTGTCCAAATAACTTAAAAAAATAATCTTAAAAACAATCCACAAAGAGTGTTTTTAGTCACAAGTGACCCACAGGCTAGAAATCATATAATGTATACAATAAAAATGACCCAACATGGACCTTGTTTCGGCAAAATAAAAATGCCTTCCTCAGGGGTCTTATAGGGCCCTTAGCTGTCTCAAATATTTTCTTAAATCCCATAAAAGACACAAAACAATCAAAGAAGTTAATGCATTAATTGCAGCATTAACATGGAGCCCTAATTGCTATAGACTAACACATAACAGGATGTGCGCGCAAATTCAAAGTGGTACCAATGAATACCAATTAGCACTCAAGTATCATTACTAATTGGCATGTCGGGCAATTTAGTTGGATCAGCACCCAGTTCTGGGCACCACATATAGAATCCGGGGGTATATGTATAAAAAATAAGATACTTCGCAAATTTAAGGTATCAGCTGACAGTGGTCCTCCTCTCAGATGGAAACGAGAGTCTTTTATGTAGAGCGGCAGCATTTCAATCTCTGCGTGTCCACTTTAGACAAATTAATGCCTTTCAAGGTTCCTGAAGAAGAGGTTTCCTTCCCTGAAACCAAGCTGGGTTGAACCAAAAACATTTCATTTATTAAAGAAGACACAAATCACCATTTAAACTGCTGATCTTCTTGTGGAATGGAGGACGCACATTATTACAAAGCTAAGTGTTTAGCGCTCTTTTTGACATTCATTTTGACGTTCCCTAGAACTTTGGCTGACATTTCTGGGGTGGGGGGCTTTTCTCAGGAATGCTATTTATTGATGTTGAATATTTGATTAAACATAGAAACATAGAAAAAGCGGCAGAAAAGGGCTATAGCCCACCAAGTCTGCCCATTCCAAGTATCCCCCCCCCCTGAATTTACTCCCTTAAAGATCCCACGTGAGTATCCCATTTTTTCTTAAAATCCGTTACACTGCTGGCCTTTATCACCTGGAGTGGGTGTCTGTTCCAATGATCCACTACTCTTTCGGTGAAGAAGTACTTCCTGGGGTCGCCATGAAACTTCCCTCCCCTGATTTTCAGCGGATGCCCTCTGGTGGTCGAGGGTCCCATGAGCCAGAAGATATCATCTTCTGACTCGATGCGTCTCATGATGTACTTATACGTTTCAATCATATCTCCCCGTTCTCTTCTTTCCTCAAGTGTGAAATAAGTGATTGACTCACTTATTTCACAGTTTTGTTATACACAGTTTTGCACATGCACACAAGTGAACTCTTATGATGGTGTGTGGCCTAAAGGGTAAGAAATAATCTTACCTCAATTTATTCCGGGCCTAGTGAAGCACTGGGGCTTTCTCCCTTCTGGGATGTTGCTCCTTAGAGCTTACTATTTCACACTGAGGATCCACATTATATTTAAAATATTTTGGATAGATTTTATTATTAAATTGTGCATTTATTCAATGAGGATGGCCCTCTGGTAAAACATTTTCTATCTTTAAAGTGGATAAAATAAGCCATGACTGTCTGTTCAAGGCTGCCTGATGCCACAATAAATAATTAAAGCTGTTTAAGACACTTTACCTTGAGTATGGGCTACTGAGAATTCTGAAACTGTTCATATATTTAAAAAGATGCTTTTTTTTTTGCTAATTTATGATACACTCATCATGTTCTTATTGTTAAGGCATTTTGAAAAAAATACTCATACTAGGAATGAGAAGATTAGGCAGAATTAACTTTCCTTTTTTGGGGGGCCAGATTATGACGGGAACGCAGCTGTCTTTGATATGAAAGTATTTATGAAATAGCTCTTCTTTTCTCTTTCAGAAATATGAAATAGCTTCAGATATGTGGCTCTCAAAGCAGGTATTGTTCCGAAAAAAAGGATTGTTTTATTCTTACTTGTTTTCATGTTTGTGATATCCGTTGTACTACTTAGAAGAAAGAAAGGAAAGAGGAAGCATAATATTCAGAACCTCTAGCAGGTGTCTATATCGTACCCACTGCTAGTTGGGGGGCAGATACAAAAGGAACTTAGTAGTGGGGGAGAACGTAGGATGACCACTTGTGATAGCACAGCAAACTGAGTGGACCAGGTAGTCCTAATCTACCACAATCTGCAAGGTCAACAAAAGTCACCAATAAAAATGATAAAGATTAAGGTTTCTTTTAGGAATGACACACAGGTCTTATTCCCCCATAAGCACATGCCCGAAAAGAGGTGGCAATCATTGCCTACCGGTGAGGCCTATACATTTATTTGAGATAACACATTAATGAGTGAATGTATTGTCCTATGATAGTAACTTCATGGTTTATTGAGACAAGGCTGAAAATATGCATTTTTTTAAGCTCACATTTTATTGAAGCATAAAACAACCCAACGCTTACAAACATAGACCCAGTACACAGTGGATTTTGTAGTGCACTGGAAACAACACTTTTCAAACAGAATGCTTATCCCTCCCCCCTCCCGCACCCCAACATAAAACACCCTCCTCACCCACCCACCCAAAGCATAAGACATCCCCAACTAGGAATAAGAGTAATATTTTCACCAGTCCCAAAATTTTTTCCACAATCGATCAAAGGCACCAATCCCTGTGCCTCCGATAGGCTGTCAAGCGATGCATTTCATACCAGCTATCCAGGGACAAGTTTTCAATGATTTTTTCTGAAAGAGGCCGTCAGGCTGGCAGTTTACTCAACAGCTGCCTTTTCGGAGCAGGGCGCAGTAGTGTGGGTCAGTTCTATTGTCTATCAACGTGCCTCTCAAACTTTTTTGTAGCTTTGGCACACTAAACGGAGCAAATTTTTTTCACGGCACATCATAATTGAAGTGACAAAATTGCCAAACCAACAACAAAATTAAAATTTCAGAGTTATTTATTTAAGCTATATATGGGTAATTGTAACAGTGAAACGAAAGTAGATAGAATAGAATTGCAATGGATGTGTTTGTATTTGAGTGCAAATTAACTCAAAATGTGGCTCGATAGTCGACAAACAAACACACATTTTATTATCCATCATCTGCATTGTTCTCTTTTTTCTTAATTTAATTTCTGTCAGAGCTGAAAATCCAAGTTCACATAGGTAAGAAGATCCAAACTCTAACAAAGCCTTGATTGCTTTGTTGCGCAAGTTAGGATAACTACTGCAAAATAAATAAATAAATAAATAAAATTACTTGCCTTTCGTTGTCAAGGACCAATCACGTCAAAGAATGTTGCTTCTCTGGGTGGTTGTATCCTTATGTAATGTAATGTAATGTAATTTATTTCTTATATACCGCTACATCCGTTAGGTTCTAAGCGGTTTACAGAAAATATACATTAAGATTAGAAATAAGAAAGGTACTTGAAAAATTCCCTTACTGTCCCGAAGGCTCACAATCTAACTAAAGTACCTGGAGGGTAATAGAGAAGTGAAAAGTAGAGTTAGAGGAAAAATAAAAATAAAATAAACATTTTAACAAGACAGCATTGATCTAAATACTTTGGAAGGTAGAAGAGAGGAGAGAAAGGAATAGAAGCAGAAGGGGGAGCCGTTGAACAGTAGAATTCTGGAGAAATTTAAATGATAGAAATAGAACAAAACAATGACAAAAGGCAAAACAATAGATAAGATTAAAGATAAATCATAAGCTGGAAAGAAAAATAAAATAAAACTTTGTCTTCAATCCACGGTTTCAGCGTCAGTGATGAAGTGGAGCAAGTAAGTTTAGGAGGAGCATACAGGTTATGCATACAGGTGCTCATAACATTGACAGACTCTTGCACACATGACGTACATGTCATCTATTCTAGTGTATACTTATGAAGGGAATTTTTAAAAATAAAGTAAAATTCTGGAATCTCTCAAGGCACACCCGGAATCTCTTTGGGGCACACCACTGTGCCATGGCACACAGTTTGAGAAACACAGGTCTACCACATTGTAAACCCTGTCTTAGCTGCCTAACATGGCTTCATAAAAAGGTCCCCAAATCTGCACTAGGAAATATTCACCCCCCAACTTAGATTCCTGCAGTTTCTGAAGTCATAAGAACCTAAGAATAGTCTTACTGGGTCAGACCAAAGGTCCATCAAGCCCAGTAGCCCGTTCTCATAAAGGCCAATCCAAGTCACTAGTACTTGGCCAAAACCCAAGGAGTAGCAACATTCCATTATCTCAGAGTTAGCAAGATTCCTGAGCCCAAATAGCAGCAACATTTCATGCAGAATCCACAAAGAGAAGCAAGATTCTAGAATCCCAAGGAGTAGCAACATTCCATGCTACCGATCCGGGGCAAGCAATGGCTTGCCCCATGTCTGTCTCAATAACAGACTATGGACTTTTCCTCCAGGAAATTGTCCCGGACTAATTGAAATGAGTTTTGTCTGTGATTGTTGATACACCAGAGATATTAATGAGTGATTATATTGTAAAATTATGTGTTTTAGAATGAGGAGCCTATTTTTTCCAAAGATGGCAGCACATTCTTCATGACAGTTGCAGTAAAACAGGGTGGCCGAGGTGAATTCCACCATATTGCTATGTTTACAGTTCAGGTAAGGTTGCAGTTCTATATCAACACCTGAATTCTGATTGCCGATTGCTTGCAGTATCTTTGCCTGCATTTATGATATGCTAATTTATATTATTTTCTTTGAATATTAGCAACAGAGGTCATTTGGACGTTCAAATTATTGTAGATTTATGTGAATGAATTATATCACATACACCTCTTTTACAAAAGCTGTGGTAGCGACTGCCATGTGGCAAACACTCCGACGTCTATTAAATCTGAATTCAAAAGGGCCTGGGATAGGCACATGGGATTTCTCGGAGAGAGAAAGAGATAATGGTTACTGCGGATGGGAAGACTAGATGGCAAGGTAATGGCGGAATAGGAATCCCTAATGTAATATAATGTAATGTAGATGGGCCATTTGGCCTTTGTCTGCCATCATGTTTCTATGACCATAAAGTTCTATGACATCACAATGCAGGTGTAAAAAGCCTTAGCCAATAGGGAGAGGAGGAGATAGTGGATGCTGTGAATGGGTAGACTGGATGGGCCATTTGGCTTTTATCTGCCATCATGTTTCTATGTTTCTAAATTCCTATGGGCATCGGAGCGATTACCCTAGTAGCAGCCACTACTGCGGCTTTGTAAAAGGAGTCCATGGCTCTTTAGAAAACTAAGGGTTCCTTTTACTAAGATGCGCAAAAAAGTGGCCAGCGCTATACCCAGTGCAAGTCTCTCCTGCGCACTAAGGACACTTAACATGGCAGTAAAATGGACGATTTTCTATAATTCCTATTAATAGCCATCCACTAATTTCACAAGAAAAATTCACAAAGGGTTGAAGTAGATAAAGTCATTAATAATATTATAAATTCTACTCCCTTCCAGTGCAAAGAGAGAAAAACAGAACCAAGCCTGGGATGCATCTCATAAAAAAGTAGGAAAAATGACCTCTGTTAAAGCTAATTATAGCTACGTTACTGCTGCTGTAGCCAGCCAGCCAACAAATGCAGTCGATCCACAATGATCATTGGTTTCTTATGGCCATTTATACAAATGCCAACACAAGGGAGCTGTGTTTTTTCCCCTGAGGATAAAGCTTGCGACTCCTATTTGGCAGGCCATTTTTTTGCTATTTTTTCTACTTTTTTGGTGTAAGTGTGGACTTGCCTTCCATTGTTATTGCACATTTTAGAGACTCTTGGCTTAACTTGATGCAGGTGAGATATGGACCAAAACACTGGAGGTCTGCTAGTAAAAATTTACAAGTGGAGTTTTTTTCCATTGTGGACCACCCAGAAATAACTTTTAATGCCCCCCCATCCCTGTAAGCCCCTCCCCCAATCTTCATGATTCTTTGAGCTCTAGGGGGACTGTGAAGGGGTGAGCCTCTGCTGGTCTTGCCATTGCCAGTGATGGGATCCAAAAATCAAGAACAATGTTTGACCCATCATATTTCAGATTATGAGCTCAAAAGTGTGAGCTAGCAAAATTAAAAATAGACAAAGTGATGGGGCCTCACGGAATACATCCCAGGATATCCAAGGAGCTCAGAGAAGGTCTGGTGGTTCCTTTGTCTCATCTTTTCAATGCTTCTTTAGAGTCTGGTGTGGTCCCAGAGGACTGGAGAAGGGCAGATGTGGTTCCTCTGCACAAGAGTAGAAGTAAGTAGGTGGTTGGGAATTATAGGCTGGTTAGTCTGATCTCAGTAGCGAGTAAACTAATGGAAACACTTAAGCGGAGGATAGTAAGATTTCTAGAACTAAACAGACTGCAGGACCCGAGGCAGCATGGTTTTATGAGAAGCAGGTATTGTCAGACAAATCTGATTGATTGATTTTACTGGGTGACTAAACAGTTGGATATGGGAGGGGCGTTGGATGTAGTGTACTTGGACTTTAGCAAAGCTTTCGACATGGTGCCGCATTGGAGACTGATAAATAAACTGAATGCATACGGTATGGACCCTAAAGTGACAAACTGGATTAAAAGCTGGTTAAGTGGAAGGAGACAAAGGGTAGTGGTAAATGGAGTTTGCTCGGAGAAAAAGGATGTTGTTAGTCAAGTGCCGTGGGGTCTATCCTTGGGCCGGCTCTATTTAACATCTTTGTGAGTGATATTGTGGAAAGACTGTCTGGCAAAGTTTGTCTTTTTGCCGATACCAAGCTCTGTAATAGGGTAGACACCCCGGGGGGTATGGATAACATGAAAAGGGATCTGGCAAAGCTTGAAGAATGGTCAAGCAGTAGGCAACTAACCCCCTCTTTTACAAAGGTGCGCTAAACTTTTTAGCGAGCGGTAAATATTATCGCGCGCTAAATGCTAACGCGTTCATGTTATCCTATGGACGTATTAGCGGTTAGCGCACCTGTTGATTCAGCACATGCTAAATCCGTGCTAAAATGCATAGCGCGCCTTTGTAAAAGAGGCCCTAAGATTTAATGCTAAAAAATGCAGGGTCTTGGGACTTGGGTGTGATTGGGGCCGATGATCCAAGTGTGGCAAAACAGGTAGAAAAGTTGACGGTCAAAGCCAGGAAGATTCTTTGGTGCATAAGGTGAGGAATGGCCAATAGGAAAGGGAAGTGATAATGCCGTTGTATAAGTCTCTGGTGAGGCCCCATTTGGAATATTGTGTGCAATTTTGGAGATCGCACCTTCAAAAACATATAAATAGGATGGAGTCAGTCCAGAGGACTGCTACAAAATTGGTTAGTGGCCTTTTGTCATAAATAGTATGGAGACAGACCTCGAGAACTTAATATGAATACTCTGGAAGAAAGACAAGAGAGAGGGGAAATGGTAGGGATGTTTAAATATCTCCATGGCATTATCAAGTTTATCAAGTTTATTAACACAATTTGATTAATCGCCTATTATAATCACTAGGCGATGTACATAGTAAAAATATATCAAGTAAAAAGGGGTTAACATTTTAACAAAAGAACATTTAACTTGAACAAACATACAGTTGGGAAGAAAAAGATAAAAGTTACAATTTTTGTTTGGGGTAGAATAAGGAAATAACAATAGGTAAAGGGGAGTAGTAACCTCAGCAATTTTAAATTTATTATACTTTAAACATTAAAAGCATCTCTGAATAAATAAGATTTTAAAAGTTTCTTAAATATTAAAATATCTGTTTCATTACGAATGTATTGGGGAAGGGCGTTCCACCATAAGGGACCTGTCACCGAAAAAATGTCGGCCCTTCTTGTACCGATGATTTTTAGGGAAGGTACTGAAAGAAGATTCTGGTTGGAAGAGCGAAGTGAGCGTTGTGTATTATAAGGTATCAAGAGTCTAGAAATGAATTGGGGTTCGCCGCATGCTAAAGTTTTAAAGATGAGTATAATTATTTTAAATGTGATTCTATGGCTAATAGGTAACCAATGAGAGTCTATAAACAACGGAGAAACATGATCATATTTCTTTGCATTGTATATTAATTTTATTGCAGTATTTTGAATCAATTATAATCTCCTTTTTTCTTTTAATGATATGTTGAGAAAGAGAGAATTGCAATAATCGAGTTTCGATATTACTAATGAATGAATTAGTATTGTGATAGATTTAGGGGTCAGAAATTTGGATATTGATCTAATACGGCGTAATTTATAAAAACAGTTTTTAACCGTAAGAGAAATATGCTCGTGGTAAGTGAATTTTTCATCAATTAGTACACCAAGAATCTTAACTGATGGAACTAAATTAAGTGTGATGTTATTAAGAATGAATGGGATTGACAAAGTTATATCGTTCCTCCAAGTAAATAATACGGCTTTCGTCTTCTTTATGTTAAGTGCCAATTTATTTGTGTTAAGCCAAGAATGAATTATTTCTAATTTGTGATTAATGGATGTGATTAATGTACAGGAGGTGAGTCTTTTTCAAATGAAGGAAAACTCCAGAAGGAAGTTGAGTCTTTTTCAAATGAAGGAAAACTCCAGAAGGAAAGGACATAGGATGAAGTTAAGAGGTGATAGGCTCGGGAGTAATATAAGAAAATACTTCTTTACAGAAAGGGTGGTAAATGTGTGGACTAATCTCCTGCTGGAGGCGGTGGAGATGAAGACTGTATCTCAATTCAAGATAGTGTGGGACAGGCATGTGGGATCTCTTAGGGAGAAGAGGAGATAAAGGATGGTATTGAAGGGCAGTCTAGATGGGCCTTTCGACCTTTATCTGCAGTCATGTTTCTATCTATATCAGTGGTTCCCAAACCTGTCCTGGAGGACCCCCAGGCTAGTCGGGTTTTCAAGATAGCCCTAATGAATATGCATGACAAAGATTTGCATATAACAGAGATATTCTACCAGAAATATATGATAATGCCACTTTTAAAGAAAGGTGTAACCACCACAACTTTTTTTCAAAAAATTCACTCAGGAAAAGGCCTCAGAATAGGAGCCTATCACAGTCCTGTCACAGACTGAACTTTCAGCGTAGTTTTTCTTTGCTTCGTAGCTCCAGTCATTGGCCAGAAAAACCTGAGAGTAGATTTTAATCATTCAAATAGTTTTTATAATAAATATTTTTATATACTTTTTAAATAGTTTTTATAAATAGTTTTAAATATTTAAGATAACTTCTTCTTATAACAATGAAAAAAAGTTGTGGTGGTTGCACCTTTCTTTAAAAGTGGTATTATCATATATTTCTGGTAGAATATTTCTTGAGCCACTTTGGGTGATAATTTTTGAGTCATATAATGGAGATGTCAGGAATGCAGATCTGCTCCATGCATATTCATTAGGGCTATCTTGAAAACCCGACTGGCTTGGGGGTCCGCCAGGACAGATTTGGAAACCACTGATCTATATGCTGAAAAGTTCTCATCCCAACCAAGAAGAGAATGACATGAAAATGGTTTAATCAATGATCTGAAACAAGGTCAAAGCATAGAATTTTGTTTCTGTAAATTGGCACTTAATGACATAAGATAACACTCTTCAGCTACAGTGGGAAAATAATGTTTGTTGGACTGAGAACTTTTTAGCACCCCCTCGTATATTTATGTGTTTATCTAGATCCTTATCAATATAGATATAGATAATTAGATATCAATAAAGAGATAGGTGTGTCTATATTATCCTACTCAAAGTTTGCTGTGTTGAGAATCACAACCTGAGCTAAAAGGGTTAAATATTATTCTTGAATCCTAGTAGGAAATGTACTGTTTTATGATCTATAAACATTATTTGAATTACAGAAATCTTCAAAAGAACAATGAGTATTTTTTATTATTGTTATTATTTTTTTTTTCACTTTAAAATGCTTTATGATTGTTATAATAGACCTATTTACTGTAGAAGAATATATAAAAATTTGCTAAGCTGGAAAAAATGAAACATGCAAATTACAGCTACATAGATTGGTATTATTATGTGTAATATTATTATTATTTTACCAATTCACACCTTAACAGCTGTGTTAAAAGGAATGTATGCTGGAGTTATATGTAAATCTATTACTTGGTTTATAAATACCACGCATGCTTGCTTATATTTAAAAAAAAAAAAACCTGTATTCAGTGACATTTATGACCATGTTTACCTTTAGTGGTAAGCATTAAAGGAGAAATTCGATAATTGGGCATTAACATGTAAGCACCACTTGCAACCGTGAATATATAGCATACCTGCAAATTTGTGAGTCACTGTACACGTGGAGTGGCATAATGAAAAAAAAAGGTCTAAACCCATTTTGGGCCTAAGGCGCTAGTTCTCCAAAGTCGGCAGCGTCCAAAGTCCATTTTCGAAAAATACATCCAAAAAATTTTTTCCCCGAGAATCATCTACCTCTACGTCCAGCCGTTTGATCATCCAGACCACGAAGTCATCTATCTTTATACCCCATTCTTGTCCAAAAAATCATCCAAGCCCAAAACACCTAGAAAAAAATCTTTAGGACAGGGGAGGGGTCAGCAAAGTGATGGTCTGGCAACAGAGTAGTGGGGCACCTTACAGGGCACTGCTGTGAACTTCACAAAAGGGTGCCGCATAAACATCTCACCACAACTCCCTTATAGGTCATGGTGAGCCCCCCAAAACCTACAATACCCACCTGTCTACCACCCCAATAGCCCTTATGGCTACAGATGGCACCTATATGCCAGTACAGTAGGCTTTTGGGAGGTTTGGGTTAGTGCACATTTTTCACCATGAATGCAGTAGTTAAGAGTGACTTATTGACCTGGTTCCTCTTCTCTATGGTTCACTAGACTACCCCCCTCTCCCCCAAGACTACTTAAGCCACCTCCGTGCAGCTCTACTAGGTTTTCCTATGCTAGGTGCTGATGTTCTAGAGGCAGATATGCACTTTTTTTATTCTGATTTTTATGGCACGGTTGGGGGGGGAAGGTTAGTGATCAATGGGGGAGTGTGTGGGGGTCTGTACTTTGTCCCTGCAGTGGTTATCTGGTCACTTTGGATAACATTTGGGTACTTAGACCTGTTTTTAAATTGCCAAAGTCTCGTTAAACTTTCGATTGTCGCTACGGGATGACTAAGTCTAGGTCGGCCCATATCCCGCCTACCTCCCGCTCTAACCATTCCTTCAAAAATACCCCTTTTCACTCTGGGCGCACAGCAGCAGTGAAAAGGCCCAAGCTGCTTTTAGATATGTCTAAAACCCATTTTGATTATCAGCTCTTGGACGACCTGAGCTTTTGATCATCCAAATGCCGATTTAGGCAGGTTTTTAGACGTATTTTCATTTCGATTATGAGCCCCTTAATGTATATAAGTGCCAGTAGTATAGCTAATCAGTATTCTGGAAGGATCCATGCAAGTGGTAATAGCATGTCCTTTAGTTTTAGATTGCACGGTTCTGTTGACTATGGCTTCTTTCATGCACTCAAACTGAAAATGTTGGCATAGTCCATGTTATGTTGAGATCTTCAGTACAGACTTTGTTCGGTTCACAATACATCAAACTTCTGATGCAGGCCTAGTGACTGACACACCCCCACATGTTGCATTTCCTTGTGAAATCAAGCCATCAGTTTTAACGCCATTGACCCATTTGGTCTTTCTTCTCCCCTGCTGTGTTGCTGCATGGTTTGGACTTGCGGTAAGCTGACCAGGACTCTGTTAAGCATAAAGTAGAGAGGATCTGCTGTGTATAAATCTTTTCCTTTTACAAAGCTGCAAGACAACGGCACCGAAGCCCATTAATTCCCAGTGGACATTAGTGCAGGCAACCACGGTAATCGGCTTTGTAAAAGGGTGTCAAAGTGCATTATTGTAAAAGTAGAAGAAACCCACAAAGGGCTAGATTCACAAAGCAAACCGATCGTGTACCGATCAGTTTGCGACCCCTTTTTCTATCAAATTTCCATCCAGCCTGATTCACTTACTTCTCCTGCGATCCGCTTCGAATCCGTGCATGCAAATGAGGTGAAACGCATGCACGGTAGGCTGGGACGCGATTCACAACACCAAATTTCCGATCCGATTGGGCTGGCCAGTCACCTGAAGAAGCGACTGCTGGGGACCAGTCGAAAACGTCTTTCCGACTGGAAGCCCTGATCTCTGCCCTGCAATCTCTCTGGCCTGCTCGCCCCGAATGCTGCCCTGCTTCTTATCTCCTGCTGCTCGTCTTTCCGACGCTCTTCTCCTGCCTGCCCAAACTGCTGCGTGCACCGAACTTCAATGATTTCCTGCTTGCCTCGACTCTCCCACCCTTCCTCGCAGTGCCAGCCCGTGGTTATAACCCACGGGCTCTAAGCGGGTTAAAACCACGGGCTCCATTTATCTTTTTATTATTATTACAGCGGCAAGGTGAGGGCGGCAGCTGGCAAGAGCGGTAGCTGGCAAGAGCAGGACCAACTGTTCTGGGAGCCACGCTGGTTGGGGGTCAGTGGAGGTGGCGGCGTTTGATTCAGTCTGTGGCGAGGGAGGAGAAATAAGGGCTTGATAGAGCAGGAGAAGCAGGAGAGTCGGCGTGAATTTACTAGTTAAAAATCTCCCCGAAGTCCTACCGCCCTTCACTGTACAAAGTTTAAAAAAAAAAAGATCGCTGCTCCTATGGTCTGCGCATACACGTTCCGCGCAGGCAGATGGGGGCGTTCCTCTGATCGCCCCCATCTGCATATTTTATTTTAGTGAATTTGTCAGACCTGCCCGGATCGGGTCCGATCGGGCAGGTTAGTGAATCCAGCCCAAAGTCTATAAATGGCGCATAAATTTGCGCTCCCCAATATAGAATACGGTTAGCTAATTGACTATAAATTGGCATCAATTTGAGGTACCAATAATTGGGCTTACCAAGCATTAATTGACAATACTTTGCAGCTATGTGTGTAGCTGGCGTACACACCTATTCTGTAACATCAGTGCCTAACTTTTTGTGTACAACTCCAAAGGGGCGTGGTCATGGGAGCGGGCGGGTCAGGGGCAGTCCCAGGATTTAGGTGTGATGTTATTTTTGCATCCAACTTCCATTAATTAGGTACCGGCATTTACACCAGCTTTTGGTAGGCATAATCGTTTGCATCCAAAATGAGGCGCGAGATGCATGTTAAGTATTCTGTAAATATCAGCTGAGTGCGGATCATCCCAGTGTCTAAATTTGGGTGCCATTTGCTAAATCTTCCCTAAAAAGACCCCAGTTATCATGAAAGTCAGTGTTCTTCGCTTTCCCTTTGCAGGTTTGCAGCTTGTAAAGACCATCAAATCCGGTCCTTAACACACAGCTACGCTTGGGTGCAAAGTTCTTCTCGAAAAGTCCTTCTTTGTCCTTGTTTTCTGCTTTCATGCACAATTCCCCAGTCCTTAGCAAAGCAGAAGTCAATCAATCCTTTTGTCCCCAGGGCTCAGCTTTTAACTACCGCTTTCGGCTAGAAAACCAATGCTTGCAGGTTGTAATAGAACAAAAATTAAACAGGAAAGAAATCAGTGCATACACTTCAACAGCTGACACCAGTAGCATGCCTCCAAGTCCCTGTGCCATCCACCTTTGGCAGCTGGCATTCAGACCCTCCACCCACTCTTCCCTCTTGGTGTTCTTAATGGAAGACAGCTGTGACTCCTTGCAGCATGCACAGACCTGGGTTTGGAACATTTGTTTGGCACATTTTAAATCTCTCCTTGCCAATAGTCCACTATGGATGCTCATTACAGCATCAATTCTAGCAGATGACTTCACAGCCATCATTAAAGTAAAATTCATCTGCACCTTTGTAATTACGGGGTGAGACATAGAAATGAAACATTCTAGTGCGGGCGGAGGCTACGGGGCCTCCTAAAGGACAAAAGAGATCCAGGCGTTGAACGCAGCTGTGGGAAGTCAGTCACGTTAGTGCCCAAGCATGAAGTAACGGGTAAAGGAGTACCTCTATACTAGTCTGTGTTCTTTACTCCCTGGGATAGAACAGGCACATGATTTATATTCTGTTGAATTATTATATTGAATTTTTATATTGCTAAATGTATTCATCTCTTCTTCTATGTCAAAGGAAACAAGAGAATCTAGAAAAAAAAATTGAAGATCTATAATTTGAACCATTGAATTTGCATTAAATTGATGCAGATGTGTCTATGTTATACCAGTTTTAAAAGAAAAGTATGGGAGATGTTTACTAAGATGTACTAAGAAGTTAGCTTACCCCCCCCCCCCCGTCTTTTACTAAGGTGCTTTTACTAATCGAATTAGCACGCGCTAAACGTTAACGCATCCATAGATTAACATGCACGCATTAGTGTTTAACGCACGTTAAATCGATTAGCGTGCGCTAATCAATTAGAGCACCTTAGTAAAAGAGGGCCTTGGGTTTTAGCATGCGCTAACAATTAGAGTCCGCTAACATTTAGTGCACATTAAAACATCCAGCACAGTAAAGGTCTGACACTAACATGCAGATTCTGTATAGGACGCCAGTCTCATCGCACACTGGTGTCCTATACAGAATTGCGCCTGTCTGCCTAGCCCCACCTAACCACCTTGATTCTCTAACCAGTGCCCATGTCACAGGTGCCAGTTAGAGAATCGGGTTGCCATCAGCTGATTGCGTCAAGGGAATCAGCTGCTGCAATCAGCTGAGTGGCACTGGCTGTGGCAGGGAACACCCCCCCCCCCCCCACCGAGACTGTCTGTGGCAGGAGGGATGCCTGAAACAACCCCCTGAATGTCTGCTGAAGGAAGGATGCCCAATCCCTTCTACCCCTCAAAAAAACAAACAAACCCCATTCCAAACACAATAATTCTAGGAGATGACTTGATATATACCGTATATACTCGAATATAAGTCAATCTGAATATAAGTCAAGACCCCCTTTTTCCCCCCATAAGGAGGAAAAATGGTTGACTCAACTATAAGTCGGCTGGCTTAATATTCAAGCGTCCTGCCCTGTCAGGCTCTGCACCCAAACCCCTCCCTGCCAAGTTCTGCAACCAGTCCCCTTCCCTCCATCGAGTGGTTAGGAAAGCAAAAAAAGAATATGAAGAGAGACTGGCAGGGGAAGCAACAAACTTCAAATCATTCTTCAGGTACGTTAAGGGGAAGCAACCAGCAAGGGAGGAAGTGGGACCCTTGGATGATGGGGACAGAAAGGAAGTGGTAAAAGAGGAAAAGGAGATAGCTGACAGGCTAAATAAGTTCTTCACGTCAGTTTTCACGAGGGAGGACACAACCAACATTCCGGAGCCCGAGGAGATCGTAAAAGGAGAGCAGGATGAAAATCTGGTCCAGCTAGAGGTGAGCAAGGTGGATGTCCTCAGGCAGATAGACAAGCTAAAGAGCGACAAATCGCCAGGTCCGGATGGCATTCACCCAAGGGTACTCAAGGAACTAAGGAACGAAATAGCTGAGCCACTTCGACAAATATGCAACCTATCCCTAAAAACTGGAGAGATTCCGGAAGACTGGAAAATAGCAAATGTCACGCCCATCTTCAAGAAAGGCTCAAGGGGAGACCCAGGAAACTACAGACCGGTGAGCTTGACCTCGGTCCCGGGAAAGATGATGGAAGCACTGATTAAAGACAGCATCTGGGAACACATCGACAACTATGGGCAGCTAAAGTTGAGCCAGCATGGCTTCTGCAAGGGCAGGTCATGCCTCACAAACTTATTATACTTCTTTGAGGGGGTAACCAGCCAGGTGGATAAAGGGGAATCCATAGATATCATTTACCTTGACTTCCAAAAAGCCTTCGACAAGGTGCCACACGAAAGACTACTAAGGAAGCTATGGAACCATGGGGTGCAAGGGGAGGTCCACCGATGGATCAAAAACTGGCTGGTGGACAGGAAACAGAGGGTTGGAGTAAAGGGACATTACTCAGACTGGCAATGGGTCACGAGCGGAGTTCCACAGGGGTCGGTGCTGGGACCGCTCCTATTCAATATATTCATTAACGACCTGGAAGCAGGAACAAAATGTGAGGTTATTAAATTTGCGGATGACACCAAACTATATCGCAAGGTCAATAACATGGAGGACTGCGAAGATCTCCAAAAAGATCTGACAACACTGGAAAAATGGGCCAAAAAGTGGCAAATGAGTTTCAACATAGGGAAATGCAAGGTCATGCATATAGGGAAAAAAACCCCGATGTTCACTTACAAAATGGGGGGATCAGAGCAAGGGGTGAGCGACCTTGAAAGAGACCTGGGAGTGATGGTAGACACAACATTGAAGGCGTCGGCGCAGTGTGCCACGGCCTCAAGGAAAGCAAACAGAATGTTGGCTATCATTAAGAAGGGTATCACGACCAGGACAAAGGAAGTCATCCTGCCACTGTATCGTGCTATGGTGCGCCCGCACCTGGAGTACTGTGTTCAGTTCTGGTCACCGTACCTCAAGAAGGACATGGAGGTACTTGAGAGGGTCCAGAGAAGAGCAACTAAGCTAATAAAGGGCATGGAGGACCTCTCATAAACTGACAGACTGAAAAAGCTAGGGCTTTTCTCCCTGGAAAAGCGGAGACTTAGAGGAGACATGATAGAAACCTTCAAGATCATGAAGGGCATAGAAAAAATAGACAGGGACAGATTTTTCAAATTAAGGGGATCAATAAGTACAAGGGGGCACTCAGAGAAATTGAAAGGGGAGAGGTTTAGAACAAACGCCAGGAAGTTCTTTTTCACACAGAGGGTGGTGGATACATGGAACGCGCTACCAGAGGATGTGATAAACAGGAGCACGCTACAGGGGTTCAAAGAAGCTTTGGATAGGTTAGGCTCTGCACCCAGCACCCTTCCTTCCTCCCCTACCCTGTCAAGCTCTGTACCCAGCACCCTTCCTTCCTTCCCCTGTAGGGCTCTTCACCCAACACCCTTCCTTCATTCCCCTGTCAGACTCTGCACTCTCCCTCCCTGGCTCTGTCCTCTGTCTCCCCCCCCCCCCCCCGCCCTATCTTCATACCTCTGCCGATCCCTGATGAAGGTGCAGCGGGTCCTCTGCCGATTGCAGGTGGAGATGCAGCGGGCAGGAGCAAGCATTCCAAATTCCTGCCCCATCCAATTTCTCCATCTGAGCGGCACGAGTAGCAGCACAATTTGGCGCTGCTTCTCGGCACTGAGCGGGAGCCAGTAAGGAAGCTCCTGCCCACTGCACCTCCACCAGCGATCGGCAGAGGTATGATAAGGCAGGGAGGAGGAGGAGGGCAGAGCCTGGTGGCAGCGGTCTTAAAAAATTCTGGGAGGGGGCATTGACCCGAATATAAACCGGAACCCCCATTTTGGGGCCAATATTTTGGCCCCAAAATCCCGGTTTATATTCGAGTATATATGAGCATTGGAGCCACAGCCAGCGCTAAAAAATGTACTATGGTTTTGTAAAAGGGTGGGGGGGCAGAGGTTAGGCAGACGAATTTACACCTGGTTTTAGTTGGTGTAAATTGTCACACCTAAAATTAGGGGCTCCTTTTACGAAGGTGCGCTAGCATTTTTAGCGCACGCACAGGAGAGAGCGTGAACTTGCAGGCCCAGCAGAAAAGGAGGCCAATCTTCGGGCACCGGCACCAGTGCACAGGACATGCTGTTGCTGGTGCCCAGATGATGATAAGAAGTGGCGGGGGGTGCCCAATCGCGTCGGGGGGGGGTGCCGGATTGTGGTGGGGGGGTGCCCAATCACGGGGGGGTGCCGGATTATGGGGGGAAGGTGCCGGATCACAGGGGGGGCCTTCGGGGGGAGCAATGCCGGTTCTTGGGGGGGGGGGAATGTATCAAAGCGAGTTTCCATTATTTCCTATGGGGAAACTCGCTTTGATAAATGAGCATTTTGGATTACGAGCATGCTCCTGGAACGGATTATGCTCGTAATCCAAGGTACCACTGTATATATGAATGGAAATTGTTGTACAATTTAAAATTACAAGATAATATTTGTTTTATTTCAGCCCAAGAGTGAGCAAATCAATGTACGACATTTAACATCTGGAAACTGGGAAGTCATCAAAATATTAGCCTATGATGAAAGCTCACAAAAGATGTAAGTATTGTTCTTTTTGTCTCTTGAGAAAGAACTCTTATCAAAATAATGACAAAAAAAAGTATTGACAAAGTCTTATCAAAATAATGACAAAGTCTTATCAAAATAATGACAAAGTAACCAGTAATCATATAAGTCAATTAAATTAGGAAACTAGATTTAACAACTTATAAAAAGGGGGCACTTGGTTTGGGACAATGAATGTTAGCCATCTAGTTAGATAGGTGAGGTGACTGAACCATGGCAAAACTGTTGCACGTTTACCGTAACTATGACTGAGAAAAGTTATGAGGGGCCACTGGAAAGTTCTCAGCCCAACCAAGAGGAGAATGATGTGGAGCCGTGAAACTTATGTTATTCCACACTTTTCTTTTCTTTTTTTTTCTGTAAATCTTTATTGATATTTCAAACTTTATAATGTATACAATTGAAGAATCAGAAAAAAACCTGTATGAAAATACATTGTTATCATCACATTATTACATTGAACAATTTTTTATCCCCTTCTTATCTTAATTATAAACAATAATATTATATATTATACTATCAATATAATAATTTAAAAAAAATTAATTTTACTCTTCCAAATAAATATTCCACTTCCCACCCTCCCTGGATGTGTAAAGGAATCTAACGAGGAAAAAAAAAAATCATAATTATAACGTAATAAAATTAGTCAATGGACCCCATACCTCATTAAATATTCCACACTTTTCTTGATACTCTTTGTTTCATTTCATATCATTGAAACAAAAAGTGTGGAATAACTTGTAAGTTTCAAGGCGCCACATCATTCTCTACTTGGTTGAGCTAAGAACTTTTCAGCATCCCCTCATAAGCCTAATTTTAGCTGTAACCTAGCCGGTTAGGTCTATGATTAAAATAAACTTACTTTTGTCAGCTAAAACAGAGATGGCTATTTTGGTTTCCCTGTAGTTGCAAAGAGCAGATAACGTTTCGCAGGCATGCTAAATAGCGGCCCAATTCCTAATGATTTAGAGTAGGTGAAAGCAAGTGCTAAGGGGCCTATCTAATGTGTGTTATGATTCTTTTGTGCTTTGATACTTTGATTTTAGAAAATTACTAAAAACACGCTTGTTTGACATGTTTTCCTCTTAGTTTTGTTACTGCATAATCTACCATGAATTCTTATTAATTTTTAATATTTTAACTCCTCTATTGTCTTAACTTTTATTGATTTTTATCAGATGCATTCCTTTACTGACTGTTTTTATTGTATTCAGATATTGACTGTTTATTCTGTATTTTATATATTGATTGTATGTATTTTTTGTTGTGAACCGCTTCGAACTTGCTTAGTGCTTGTTTTTACTTGTATGAGGCTTTGGTAGATTTTTTTTTTTCTCTCTTGATTTTTTTTTTTTCTCTTGCTTAGTGCTTGTTTTTACTTGTATGAGGCTTTGGTAGATTTTTTTTTTTTCTCTCTTGATTTTTTTTTTTTCTCATGCTTAGTGCTTGTTTTTACTTGATGGCATTTGACTAGCTGATAACACTATCTTTTATTTGGAAAAACATAGTCTGGAGGCCACAAAAATAGAGGCCTCCTATGAAAGTAGATTTCCCCAAAGCAACTTACTAGCCAAAGTCCTTTCTCCCATCATTTCACAGGGTACCTACTATTAGGACAGGGGAGATATGGAACTGGAGATAATGTATAATATTTTAGGATCTGAATTTAGCTTACAGCTATCTCAGTGGTTCAAGGTGAGTTACATTCAGATACAATAGGTATTTTCTTGTCCCCAGAGGGCTTACAATCTGAGGGACCCTTTTACCAAACTGCAGAGGACTGGCCTTAGCACATAGGAATGACCCATGTAAGAACATGCTGAGGCCATTTTTCCGCAGGGGTAAAATGGCTGATTTTTTTCTAGTAACAGATAAGTGAAACTGCACACACTGATATATTTAGCACCATAATCTTTATAATAATAATAATAATAATTTTATTCTTATATACCGCCATACCGAAAAAGTTCTAGGCGGTTCACAACAAAGTGAGCTAATACATGGGATACAAATAAAATACAAATTAGAATAATGGACTTAAAAACAGATAAAGACAGAAAGCATTTACAATATAAGAACATAAGAAATGCCTTCACCGGATCAGACCGAGGTCCATCCTGTCCGGCGATCCGCGCACGCGGCGGCCCATTTAGGTACTCCTTTTTGAAGACCGGGATTCCCCGTATCCCTCAATACAATTTGCCAGAAGGTGTGCATCCAACTTGTGCTTGAAATTCGGAACAGTAGTTTCTGCCACGACTTCCTCCGGGAGAGCATTCCAAGCGCCAACCACTCGCTGTGTGAAGCAGAACTTCCTAACATTTGTCCTAAACCTGCTGCCACTCAGTTTCAGGCTATGACCCCGTGTGCGTGTCACCTCCGAAAATGTTAGTAATGCTGTTTCCTGATCTATTTTATCAAATCCTTTTAATATTTTAAAGGTCTCTATCAAATCCCCTCTCAATCTTCTCTTTTCGAGGGTGAATAGTCCCAGTTTTCTGAGGCGTTATTTGTAGCTCAAATTCTCCATACCCTTGACTAGTTTCGTGGCTCGTCTCTGCACCTTCTCCAGCAGAGTTATATCCTTCTTAAGGTATGGAGACCAGTGTTGGACACAGTATTCCAAGTGAGGTCTGACCATTGCTCTGTAAAGTGGCATTATGACCTCTTCCGATCAACTCGTGATCCCCTTCTTAATCATGCCCAACATCCTGTTTGCTTTCTTCGCCGCCGCCACACATTGAGCCGAAGGCTTTAGGGTTCTGTCTATCAGTACCCCAAAATCCCTTTCTTGTTCGCATTTGGCTAATGTCACCCCCATCATCTTATACTTGTGTTCTTTGTTTTTCTTTCCCAGATGCATCACCTTGCATTTGTCTATGTTAAAATTCATCTGCCACTTTTTCGCCCAAGTTTCCAGCTGGTTTAGATCTTTCTGGAGATCCTCGCAGTCCCCTATAGAGCCAACCACCCGACATAGTTTTGTATCATCTGCAAACTTTGTTATATTGCATGTTGTTTCCTCTTCAAGGTCATTTATAAAAATATTAAACAAGATAGGCCCAAGAACCGAACCCTGGGGCATGCCGCTAGTCACTCTCTCCCAGTCCGAAAATTGCCCATTTATGCTAACCCTCTGCCTTCTGTTCTCTAGCTACTTGCAGAAAATACCGGCATGGCAGGGAAAGAAGTAATATATAGAAAAGAATACCGCGGTTCGCCTTATCTATGGTCAAAAAAATGGGAGCACGTTACCTCTTACTATCAAAAACGTCATTGGTTGCCAGTGGAGTCTAGAGTTCTGTTTAAGTTTTTCTGCATCAGTTGCAAAGCAGTTTTTGGGATGCTACCTGATTACTTTGCCTCTCAGTTTTCCCTGAATAGTTCTAATAAGAGTACTCGCAGAATAAACCTATTCAATTACCCTTCTTTTAAATCATGCCAATACAAGAAGTTTTGTGATAGAATTTTATCATTCCAGGGCCACCAAACTGAATACACGGCTTGTAAAATCAATTCTAGAGGCCACGTCTTACTTTGATTTTAGAAAATCACTAAAAACACGCTAGTTTGACATGTTTTCCTCTTAGTTTCGTTACTGCATAATCTACCATGAATTCTTATTAATTTTTTATATCTTAACTCCTCTATTGTCTTAACTTTTATTGATTTTTATCAGATGCATTCCTTTACTGACTGTTTTTATTGTATTCAGATATCGACTGTTTATTCTGTATTTTATATATTGATTGTATGTAGTTTTTGTTGTGAACCGCTTCGAACTTTTGGTATAGCAGTATGCAATAAATAAATTATTATTATTATAAAATACATCAAGTTGAATAT
This sequence comes from Geotrypetes seraphini, assembly GCF_902459505.1. Classification (NCBI taxonomy): domain Eukaryota; kingdom Metazoa; phylum Chordata; class Amphibia; order Gymnophiona; family Dermophiidae; genus Geotrypetes; species Geotrypetes seraphini. Next base: position 241,352,288 of record NC_047088.1, read on the forward strand.
AAGGAACTTGATTGAAAAAAATGAAGCAGAATGCATTAAGATACCAGCCTATCAAAGAGTTGAGTCTTTAACAATTTTCTTTTTTTTTTTTTTTTTCAATTCTTTATTCATTTTCAAATTTACAATAAGTGTAACAATATATTCAAACAAATTAACAATAATTATATCACTTAATAATCATCAATGGTACAAATGATATGTTCTTAACTCCCATCCTTCCCACCCTTTCTTATCAACTAAAGGTCACCCTCAGTCTACACCCCCCCTTAAGCCCCACCTCTCTCTTCTCTCCTCTGTCTATCTTCTCCCTAAATTTCAGTATAGTCCTCTCTTAGTCTGTACTCTGATAAATTGTATCTAAACTCAAATAACTTGTACTTAAACTAAACTACTTATACTTAAACTCTACTCTTAATTTGCTGTATACTCCCTGTATTTAAACTACTGCACAGTTTTGTATGTCCAAACATTTAAACCTATTGTATATCTTATTTGTCTAATTACTCTCCATTGTGTATGTTCACTTGTAGACCGTTCTGAGCTACTGGGAGGACGGGATAAAAATCTAAATAAATAAATAAATCATATAATCAATACCTTATATAATATGTAACATAAATTTACCCTTTAACCATTTTCTAAAATCAAGAACCGTTTGTTGCTTATGAGACTGATGGGTACGCATAATTTAGCCCACTACTGACATGGCTCAAATTCTCAATCATTGCACTACAGTTTGCCTACTAAACCTTTTAATAAATTTCCAACTTTAAATCACTTATTTTTGAATGACTTTAAATCTTCAACTAGTTAAGTAAACAGACTTAGCTTTAAGTGAAGGGGTGAAGGGATTGAAAATTTGAGCCGTGTCAGTAGTGGGCTAAATTATGCTTACCCATCAGTCTCATAAGCAACAAACGGTTCTCTGAGCACTCTCAAACTCAGGGGCGGAAAATTTCATGGCGACACCAGAAAGTATTTCTTCACAGAGAGAGTGGTTGATCATTGGAACAAGCTTCCAGTGCAGGTGATCGAGGCAGACAGCGTGCCAGACTTTAAGAATAAATGGGATACCCATGTGGGATCCCTACGAGGGTCAAGATGAGGAAATTGGGTCATTAGGGCATAGACAGGGGGTGGGTAAGCAGAGTGGGCAGACGATGGGCTGGAGCCCTTTTCTGCCGTCATCTTCTATGTTTCTATGTTTAAGTAATGTTATAAAGATTATGGTGCTAATTATATACCAGTGTGTGCACTTTCACTTATCTGTTTCTAGTTTAATGCACCTGGGGTAATCAATTATTTATTCTCGAATATTTTGGGGCGATTTTTTTCTAGTTGCAGTATTAATGGCCATGTGCTAATTTTCCCATTAACATGTGGCCATTAGTACGCGAGTCCCTGTTTTGTAGGCAGTAATTCGTAATGGCTGACATAAGAATATAAGAATAGCCTTACTGGGTCAGACCGATGGTCCATCAAAACTATTGATTAGTTTTGCGTGAATTTGAATTAGGTGTCACTAGACGCTTGGTAATGCCTAAACCCAGGCGCCCAGCCAAGCCAACCAAAAATGTCAAACAAAGAAAATCATATGATAACCTAATGGCCACCAGGGAAGCAAAACTAGATAGACAACTCACCAATCTACTGTCTTCGATCACAGATTACAAAACCTTCAAAAAAGAAACAAAAACTCTACTCTTCAAAAAATACATAAAACCTATTTAACACGACCAGATCCATCCCAAGCTCCACCTACTATACTATCTACTCCTTATCAAATCTAAAATGTTCAAATTACCCAACATGTATTACCTAATTTCACCCACTTTCCAAAATTTGTGAATCGCACTAAAATCTTATAAGAATAGGCTATCACACAAATATATAAATATATAATCACATGAACAGGTATTTCAGAGAGAAACCAGGGGTCTCAAGTGCTCCCAGCCAAAAGCCCAATGTGTATTACAAAGCTAGTGGCTTGTTCGGGGAGCTATCATCGGTCCCGTTTATGCTCTCTATACCAGTAATTTGTAGTTGTTTTTATATTTTTATGTTTTTATATATATTATTTTTTTATGCTTTTTTGTGCTATTTTCCATATTTAGCACAGCTGAAATACTAATATATTGCTCTTCCCTTTTAATAGAAATTACTTAGCTTTCATGTTCTTTGGCTGAAAGTATCATATATCAATTTTCTTCTCAACAACTAATTTCACGACAATTCTTATGTAATCCGCCTTGAACCGCAAGGTACTGGCGGAATAGAAATCACTAATGTAATGTAATGGTATGAGGCACCACTAGGCGCCTACGTTAGGTGTTGCTAGGCACCTGGCAATGTAGGCTAGAAGAACCCTGGCTTACATTGCAAGTGCCTTAGCAGCGCATCACTCAATTTTAGGCGCTGCTAAGCGCACTTCTACTTGTGGCATCTAAATTTGATTGTCATGCGCTAGGCACCATTTTTTCTAGGCTCCTAGAATCTACGAGAGGGTGCTGAAAAGTTCTCAGCCCAACCAACTTCCTAAATTCTGAGTGTTATTCTGCCGCTGTAGCTGAAAAAAGGGTGACGGGACAAAAGTGCGCCGGACAAAGCCGCGCCACAATTTCAGCCCAGACAATTGCGTGCAAGACTCCAGTGCACCGCTGTAAAAGTTAATTTTAAAGAGCTCCGACGGGAGGGTGTGGGGGGAACACCCCCACTTTACTTAATACTGTTCGCATTGCCATTGGCTGCCATTGGGGGGTGTGGGAGGGTGCAACCCCCCCACATTATACAGAAAACTTACTTTTTCCTAAAAAATTAAGTTTCCTCTATAATGGGGGGTTCCAACTCCCCAAATCCCCCACCAACGGCAGCGCGAACACTATTAAGTAAACTGGGGGTTTCCCCCTCACTCCCCCCCCGGTCATAGCTCTTTAAAATTAACTTTTCTGGCGGCACGCTGGAGTCTTACGCGCAATTGTCTGGGCTCAAATGTCGGTGCGGCTTTGTCCCACATGCAAATGACTGTGAACTGAAAAAGTGTTATTTTATTTTGCAAAGAATCAGTTTGCAGAATTGTAATGCTATGCTTTGAACCATGTCGACGAAAAGCATGGAATTTTCAAGTGTGGAACTCCGAGACATCATGAAGTGCCTATAATTGCAGAAGAAAATTCCAAAGGAAATCAATGAATGTACAATGCAAACATTGAATGACAAGTGTCCACCATACTCCACAGTGAAGAAGTGGTGTGCAGTCTTTCACTATAGAGATTTCGAGATGAAAGCTGCAGCAGGGTCTGAAAGACCTCAAACGGTGTCAACTCCTGAAATTGTTGACCACGTCCATGACTTGATTTTGGCAGATTGGCGAATATCAGCTAAAAAAATTGCTGAGACACTGTAGATATCCAGGTGTTGGGTATATAATCCAAGAGCAGCTGGGTATGCAGAAGCTGTCAGCCAAGTAAATTGCCAAATGTTTGGATGCTGACGAGAAAGAACGTCAACTGAACACTTACAAGTTGATTTTGCAGCAATATTAGTGAGCCGGTCCCAACTTTTTGGAATGACTAGTTACTGTTGATGAAACATGGTTATACTATTATGAACCTGAGACAAAACAACAGTCCATGCAATGGTGGCACTCAGGTTCTCCAAGGCCAAGGAAATTCAAGACCCAAAAGTCAGCAGGAAAGGTCATGGCCTGTTTTAGGATCAGGAAGGTGTTGTAATGACTATTTTCCAAGGGGCCAACAGTTAATGCAGTAACTTGCTGTGCCAATTAAATGAGGCATTGACAGGAAAAAAAAATAAAGAAGGAAACTGCGGGAAGGAGTTCTCTTTTTGCAAGACAATGCACCTGCTCACAAGGCTAGCAAAATGATAGATGCTTTGGTGCAGTTGAGGATTCAGTGTATAGACCAGGGGTAGGGAACTCCGGTCCTCGAGGGCCGTAATCCAGTCAAGTTTTCAGGATTTCCCCAATGAATATGCATGAGATCTATTTGCACGCACTGCTTTCAGTGCATATTCATTGGGGAAATCATGAAAACCTGACTGGATTACGGCCCTCGGGGACCGGAGTTCCCTACCCCTGGTATAGACCATCCACCCTGCTTACCAGATCTTGCTCCATCTGACTGTTTTCTGTTTCCATACCCTACAAAGAGTTTGGAAAGGTGACAGTTTGAGTGATTGGCAGATGATTGCAGCAGCGGAGCAGTATTTCAGTGACCAGATATCAGAGTATTTTTCAGAAGGGTTACAGAAACGTCAGATCCCTAGGATAGTAGACTTGGGGGTGGGTCAGTAGGGTGGGCAGACCTGATGGGCTATGGCCCTTATCTGCCGTCATCTTCTATGTTTCTATGTTTCTATGATGTGCCAAGTGTGTTGAACTTAGGGGTGATTATGTGGAATAACTTGTAAGTTTCAGTGCTCCATGTCATTCCCTTCTTGGTTGGCCTGAGAACTTTCAACACCCTCTCATAGGGCACCACTTATAGAATCTGGCCCTAAATGCATGCATATCTTATATAGCACACAGTTTATAGGTGTGCATATACTTAGGCGGAGTCTAGGCAGAGCATGGATGGGACTCACATAAAGATAGATATATGCACAACTCTGTGGTTAGCATGTTTACTCCTAAATTACAGACACTTTTTTTTTCATTGTCATGCTAGTATTCTAAAAATGAATGTATATGTCTGTTGATATTTAACACAAATGAAAATGTCCTGCCCTTGGCAACTTTCCAAAATAAAGCACCTTCAGAACCCCCATTCACAAAAAAAATATGTTCCTCTGGCTACTTGTCTGATCTTTTCCTAGGGTCTAGTTCCCAATTGAATCTACCCCAGTTGTAAGTAACTGCCTAAACTCGATTTTTCTCCACTTCCATGGATAAAGTGTACAAATCGTGCACTCAGCACTTGTTGCTCTACCCCCCTTACCGTCAATCATGAGACAATGACAATACTTAGGTGTTCGTCAACCACTGTGGAATTTATTCTGGCCGCAGCCATGATTGCACAATACAACAAAGCATGAATCGTAATCAACTGAGCAGAATAACCAATCATGAACATCAATCAACTGTACATTACAACTGAACATATGAACCATGACATACCACTCTGTATACATCACATGATCCAGTGCACAGCATATGCCTCGCCATTGACTCAATTTGTGGGGTGCCATACAAGCTTCCCACGGCTCACCTGACCCAGCCCGTTCAAGCATGGGTCCTTTCATCAGCAGTACTTTGCTGTGAAACCATGGCCTGGCCTCCCCAACGTCCAAGCAAGGAGACGTGCCCCTTTACTTAACCACTGTGAAGGTGTATCTGTTACTCATATGCTGTGCTTACCCTCCACTACCTACCTCCTCAGCTCTCCGATTCAAAAGGGGGGCGACCTCCCTTCCGCCAACCAGCTAAGCTATCTCCCCTTCCCTGTCCCTACTCCTCCCTGATTGGCCGTCTTTGTTGGCCCTCCCCTATCCCTATCTCAGCCCTCTCTGCCCTAGCCCTTCTGTGCCCCCCCCACCCCCCTCCCTCCCGCGCAACGGCTTCGGCCGATTTGGCCACGCTCCTCCCTAAACGGGATAGGAGCTTGTTCTGAACTCCAGTTCCCATTATGATCTTCCACATACACCTTGAGAATAAAGTAGAGGGCTTTGATGCCATTTTTGCCTGTCCTGAAGTGTTGTGAAAGTCGCACCAAACTCCCTTTAATTGTTAATCGTCTCGTCCCTGCGTAGGATCCCCAAATCTTTGCTGGAAACACCAAATGATTCCACTGTGGGATACATTGGACAAGACCCCACAGCTCTTGAATATAATTGGACAGAAAAGACATTGAAAAGGGGCTTAGATCTTTGGATTGTATGTGAACAGTTATATTTATATATTTATTTACCATAATATATTAATTACTTCTGAGTCAGAATAAATTACATTCTGGCAATAATACTCGCATGTACGTTAAAATACCCCTGCAACAAAATGCATCTCCTCACGCCCTCATTTGAAATACGTAAAAATTCCCAGCAAATTAGAATTTCTTTCTTCCTGTTTTAAAATACAGCAAAATTCCGTCTATAGAAATCTATCCAATTTTTTTTTCCTCCAAAATATCTCAACTTTTATGTTCTGAAGCAACCACCTGCCCTAATTTCATTCAGTGGCCTGGAAGAGTTGTTAGAGCACAAGGCTGTCAACCAGAAAAGCCTGGTTCAAATCTTGCCACTGCTCCTTGTGATCTTGGGTGGGTCACTAAACCCTCCATTACATCAGATACAAACTCAGACTATAATCCCTCCAGGGACAGGAAAATACCCTGTGCACCTGAATGCAACTCACCTTGAAGTAGTACCAGAAAAGGTGTGAGCTAAATCCAAATTTATTCCACAGTACGGAGCATAAAAATAAGGAGGCTCGTCCTCTGAACTAAAATGAGGGTGGAATAGAAAAGTTAAGCTTAAGTCAGTGTGTCGCAAACTTTTTCAAGCCGCGGCACATTAAACTCAGTGCCGCAGATGGAGGGCCACTGGGCAAGTGTGGACGTCTACATGATGGCATCACGTGCATGTGCGGCGTCATCGCATCAAGATCCACGCATGTGCGGAGGCCTTTCAGACGGGGCCCTGAGCTTGCTCAACCTGAAATTAGTACGCCAGTGGGGTGGGGGAATGGGTGCAGAGAGGAGGAGAGGTACTGCCTATAGGACGTGCCTCTCACCAGCGTCTCGTGCCACACCCATTATGATACACTGGCTTAAGTAATAAAATGGGAAACGTGAACTAGATCACCACTCCATTCTTTATTCAATGGGCTGGGCATAGTAAAAAAAAAATCCTTTTGGCCTTGGCGGAGTTTAGGTGCATTCAGGGGACTTGGCTTGATATAAAGAGGGAACCAGTTTTAACATAAAGAATTTTAACACGTGTATTGCATATCATTCATTTAGGCCAGGGGTAGGCAATTCCGGTCCTCGAGAGCCGGAGCCAGGTCAGGTTTTCAGGATATCCACCATGAATATGCATGAGATCGATTTGCATCTCAAGGAGGCAGTGCATGCAAATCCATCTCGTACATATTCATGGTGGATATCCTGAAAACCTGACCTGTCTGTGGCTCTCGAGGACCAAAATTACTTAACCCTGCACTCACCTGTATTAACCTAGAGCAGGGGTAGGCAATTCCGGTCCTCGAAAGCTGGAGCCAGGTCAGGTTTTCAGGATATCTATAATAAATATGCATGAGATAGATTTGCATCTCAAGGAGGCAGTGCATGAAAATCCATCTCATACATATTCATTGTGGATATCCTGAAAACCTGACCTGGCTCCGGCTCTCGAGGACTGGAATTGCCTACCCCTGACCTAGAGCAAGAGTAAGTAAGTCCAGTCCTTGAGAGCCATAGGCAGGTCAGGTTTTCAGGATATCCACAATAAATATGCATGAGATCGATTTGCCTCTCAAGGAGGCAGTGCATGCAAATCCATCTCATACATATTCATGGTGGATATCCTGAAAACCTGACCTGTCTGTGGCTCTCGAGGACCAAAATTACTTAACCCTGCACTCACCTGTATTAACCTAGAGCAGGGGTAGGCAATTCCGGTCCTCGAAAGCTGGAGCCAGGTCAGGTTTTCAGGATATCTACAATAAATATGCATGAGATAGATTTGCATCTCAAGGAGGCAGTGCATGAAAATCCATCTCATACATATTCATTGTGGATATCCTGAAAACCTGACCTGGCTCCGGCTCTCGAGGACTGGAATTGCCTACCTCTGACCTAGAGCAAGAGTAAGTAAGTCCAGTCCTTGAGAGCCATAGGCAGGTCAGGTTTTCAGGATATCCACAATAAATATGCATGAGATCGATTTGCCTCTCAAGGAGGCAGTGCATGCAAATCCATCTCGTACATATTCATGGTGGATATCCTGAAAACCTGACCTGGCTCCGGCTCTCGAGGACCGGAATTGCCTACCCCTGATTTAGGCAACTGATCTCTAATGACTGTTTTAGCTTGATGCTAAATGTTTTTTTTTAACATGCTGTTTAACGAGTTTGAGTGTTTAATACAAACATCCTATGAAAATTGTTTAAGAGCCCTCTGTGGAACAAAGAGGCTTTCTTATTTGGATGACAGGGTTTCAGTTCTAGGCTGTGGTCTACCTGTTGCTGTTCGATTGACAAATCCTGCCATCTTCACTGTACTGCAGTTCTGCATTATTACAAAAGTTATTCTCATCTAAGCTTTTGTGTTTTATTTTGTGGACAGTTATTTTTTAAGCACTGAAGATTCCCCGAGAGGAAGACAGCTCTATAGGTAAGAAGCAAACAAAAGAGAGGGGACATTATTAGCACAAGATAGCAGAAGAGAACAAAGGTCTCTGGTGTTGAAAAATTCAGTGATAATAAACAGGTCTTCCCAGTCCTGCCCAGGACTTGGCCAAAGAGGGTTGTGGGGTTTTGTTTTAGGTTTTTTTTAAAAATATAAATCTTTATTGATTTTCAAGTAGTAACAGTGCATTACATATGAATCTGAACATATAACAAATCAAGAAAAGCACTTTGAACTTACAAATAATTGAAAGTAATATTTTCCCCCCACTCCTTTACTTAATCAATAATAAAATGCAATTATTCTTCCAATAACCCATTCTTATTTAAAATAATACCCTATTCCCACCCTGGATGTGTAAGGAAATCAGACAAAAATAAAAGAGAAATGACAACTAAATAGAAGCAATAAAAGATGCCAATGGGCCCCTGACACCCCTGACATCAGGCAACACCCCCCCCCCCCATATCACCGGACAACACCCAACAGCGCCCCCCACAACACCGTGCCTTGCGTTGAAAATCGGCAGGAGGGAAACTCACTCCCTCCTGTCTATAGGGCCGCATGCTACGAATGATGGGTCTTCCCCCTTCCAATGCATCTTGGCTGGATTGGCTCAACATCCTGAAAATGGGAATCTCCTTCAGCTTAGTGGTTGGAATCCCCGAAACCGGCTCAGCTGATGGGGTTTTCTCTGTTGCGATCAGACAAAGTAGTTGTGTACATTCTACAAAACTTGCTTTTGTGTATTTTTCATGTGGCCGATTTTATTTTTGAAAATGGCCAAAAAGGTAGATGTCCTAAAGACCAAAACTTATACCTAGGTCATTTTCAAAAATAAAAGATAGACTTCTGGCAGCTTTGAAAATTGACATTTTTTTTCTCCAGGGTTTGTGGACGTCCTGCCCAAAACGTCCAACCATAGATTTACATGTCCTATCGAAAATACCCCTCTATGTATGTGGAGGGGCATAATCGAAAGGAATGTCTAAGTCCGTTTTCGTCTAACTCACAAGTCGTCCAAAGTAGAAAAACAGCCTAGGACACATTTTCGAAAAATACATCCAAATTTTTTTTTGTTTCGAAAATCGTCTAATTATACATCCTGCAGATCTGATAGTCCAAGTCATTAAATCATCCATCTTTATACAACATTTTCGTCCAACTTTTCGTCTAATTAAAAAACACCTAGAACAAGCCCTGTTGGACATGGGAGGGGTCTGCAAAGTGATGGACTAACCACCAGACATGGCACCTAAATAGTGGGGTACCTTACAGGGCATTGCTGTGAACTTCACAAAAAGGGTGCCATGTCTTCTCCTCAATACAGCTCCCTTATAGGTCATGGTGAGCCACCCAAACCACCTCCAGAATCCCCTAGACCCACTTATCTACCACCCTAATAGCCCTTATGACTTCAGGAGCCACATATATGCCAGTAAAAAAGGGTTTTGGGGGGTGTATAGGGGAGTGCACATGTTTAAGTATTGATGCAGTGATTACAAGGACTTATGGGCATGGGTCCTCCTCTCCATGAGTTCCTAACCCACCTTCAAGATGGCTTAAGCCTCTGTGCTGGACGCCTAGGCTTTCCTATGCCAGGCTGCCAGGTGATGATGGTCTGGAGGCTGAATTTTAAAGGTGTGATTAATATTTTTATGGGGATGGGGGGAGTCAGTGATCACTGGGGTAGTGTGTGGGGGGTTTGTTTTATGTGTTTGCAGTGCTTATCTGGTGACTTTAGGTAGTTTTTTGTGACTTAGACCATGTTTTACATGGTCTAAGTCACAACGTCCAAGTTCTGTCGATCCTGTGCTGTATAACTTTCGGTTATACATGCTGTACGACTAAGTCTAAGCCGGCCCACATCCCGCCCAACTCTTGCCCTCGATACTTCTCCTGAAACGCCCCGTTTAGCTTTGGTCGTTCAACGGCACTATGAAGGCCTAGGTCGTTTAGAAATACGTCCAAAACCCGTTTTTATTATCGGCACTTGGACGTATTTGGACAATGTTCGTCCAAGTGCCGACTTAGGCCTGTTTTTAGACGTTTTTCTCTTTTGATTATGAGCCCCATAGGTATTAGATCCCTAGTATGTATCAAGTTAGGATAAAAAAAACTTGTATTAAAAAAAACCCTTGTACTGTATCTGTGGCAAATTGTAACCTGTTAACTGTATATTATGTATATTAACCTGTAACCCGTTCTGAGCTCTTTGGGGGAGAATTGGATAGAAAAATGAATTAAATAAATAGTGATTATGAATCCAGACCAATCCACAGGGAGTGCCCAGTGCCCTAATCGCCAATGAGTAGGTTTGGAATACATTTTAACAAGAAAGCAGGCTGTTGAAAACCAGCCAAGCAAAATAGTATTCCAACTGCATGCATTTATATTTAAAAATGGAATACAGTGGTACCTCGGTTTACGAGTGCACCGGTTTGCGAGTGTTTTGCAAGACGAGCAAAACATTTGCAAAATCGGTGCCTCGGAAACTGAGCATGGCTCGATTTACGAGCACCCCCCCTGTAATCCGGCCCCCCCTGCGATCTGACATCCCCCCCCGACATAATTGGGCACCCCCCCCCCCCCGCCGCTTCTTACCCTCATCTGGGCACTCTTGAAAATCGGCCTTCTCCTCTGCTGGGCCTTGAGCATCTAAGCATGCTCAAGGCCTGCGAGTTCACGTCGGATCGTGGCGGGGAGGTGCCGGTTCGAGGCAGGGGGGGGGGCCTGATCGTGGGGGGGGGCCTTCAAGGGGAGCAATACCGGTTCTCGGGGGGGGGGGGGAACGCATCAAAGCGAGTTTCCATTATTTCCTATGGGGAAACTCGCTTTGATAAACGAGCATTTTGGATTACGAGCATGCTCCTGGAACGGATTATGCTCGTAATCCAAGGTACCACTGTACCTTCCTTTCTGATATAAATCTCCAGTGTGAAGTGCACAGTAACCGATAGTATAGGAAAAGAAGACAGTTTTTTAAGGAAAATTTTTATGTAACCGTTCAATTTTTTATTTTTTAGTGTGTCGATAGCAGGATCATTGACTCGCCAGTGTGTTTCCTGCAGTTTCATGAAAGATCATTGTTCCTACTTCAGTGCAAAGTTTAGCTCATCTGATCGTCATTTTTTATTGCATTGTAAAGGTAAGCAATATATTTTTATTTGGATTAAAAATAAAAGATTTTGAATGCCGCTATGTTTGATTCTATCACATAACTACGTTACATCCCACAGTATGATAACAACAGCGCCCAAAGGTCTGGGTAACATCGGCAATGCCACCGTATCAGGATATTCAACACTGATATCTATGTTCCAGCTAGTGCTGAATATTTGGGCATATCTAGGGTTACCAGATTTTCTGTCTGGAAAATCTGGGCACCTAGAACCGCCCCCATGCCTGCCCATCCCCGCTCCATCACGCCTCCAAACTTGTCCTAGCCCCGCGCCCCCGCGGCCTGTTTTCGTCGGGCAGCAAATCCGTGCATGTGCGGATGAGACGCAATGATGTCACATGCACTTTGTCCGGGTTTTGAAAAGCTTTCTTTCGTGCATAAGGAAAGCTTTTCAAAACCCGGACAAAGTGCCGGGTTTTGAAAAGTCGTCAGGACAAACAAGATGAACACAAAAGGCACCAAAAGGAATGTCACCGAGTGGTAAGGAAAGCAAAAAGAGAATATGAGGAGAGACTAGCAGAGAAAGCAGGAAACTTCAAACCATTCTTCAAGTATGTAAAGGGGAGACAACCGGCCAGGGAGGAAGTGGGACCCTTGGATGATGGAGACAGGAAGGGAGTGGTAAAGGAGGAAACAGAGATAGCTGAAAGGTTAAACAAGTTCTTCTCGTCAGTCTTCACGAGAGAGGACACATCCAATATTCCAGAACCCGAGGAGATCTTACATGGAGACCAGGATGGGAAACTGGTCAAACTAGAGGTAAGCCGGGAGGAAGTCCTCCGTCAGATAGACAGACTAAAGAGCGACAAATCACCAGGTCCGTACGGCATCCACCCAAGGGTACTAAAAGAGCTGAGAAACGAAATAGCAGAAACTTTTCGCAAAATATGTAACCTTTCCTTAGAAACAGGGGAGATCCCAGAGGACTGGAAAATAGCAACAAAGGATTAAGGGGTAACCCAGGAAACTACAGGACGGTGAGTTTGACCTCGGTTCCGGGAAAGATGATGGAAGCACTGATTAAGGACACCATCTGCGACCACATAGAAAACAATGGGAAACTGAAGGCAAGCCAGCATGGCTTCTGCAAGGGAAGGTCATGCCTCATGAACTTGCTGTACTTCCTTGAGGGAATAAAAAGACAGATGGATAAAGGGGAATTCATTGACATCATTTACCTTGACTTCCAAAAATCCTTCGACAAGGTACCCCACGAACGGCTGCTTAAGAAGCTGTGGAACCACAGGGTGCAAGGGGATATCCACCGATGGATCAAATACTGGCTGGCAGGCAGGAAACAAAGGGTTGGAGTAAAGGGCCATTACTCAGAATGGCAATGGGTCACGAGTGGAGTCCCACAGGGGTCGGTGCTGGGACCGCTCCTGTTCAATATATTTATTAACGACTTGGAGACAGGGACGAACTGTGAGGTCATTAAATTTGCGGACAACACCAAACTCTACAGCCGGGTTAGAACCAAGGAAGACTGTGAAGATCTGCAAAGGGACTTAATGAGATTGGAAGACTGGGCAAGAAAATGGCAAATGAGTTAACACTGAGAAATGCAAAGTCATGCATGTAGGGAAAAAGAACCTGATGTTCAACTATAAAATGGGGGGATCGTTGCTGGGGGTGAGAAAACTTGAAAGAGATCTGGGGGTGATGGTGGACACAACATTGAAAGCATCAGCACAGTGTGCGACAGCCTCAAAGAAAGCGAACAGAATGTTGGGTATCATCAAAAAGGGTATCACGACCAGGACGAAGGAAGTCATTTTGCCGCTATATCGGGCGATGGTGCGCCCACATCTGGAGTACTGTGTCCAGTACTGGTCGCCGTACCTCAAAAAGGACATGGCGGTACTTGAGGGAGTCCAGAGAAGAGCGATAAAGCTGATAAAAGGTATGGAAAACTTCTCATATGCTGACAGATTGGAAATGCTGGGGCTATTCTCCCTGGAAAAGCGGAGACTTAGAGGAGACATGATAGAAACCTTCAAAATCATGAAGGGCATAGAGAAGGTAGACAGGGACAAATTCTTCAGGCTGTGGGGAGCCACAAGTACAAGGGGGACACTCGGAGAAATTGAAAAAGGACAGGTTTAGAACAAATGCTAGGAAGTTCTTTTTCACTCAGAGGGTGGTGGACACATGGAACGCGCTCCCGGAGGCTGTGATAGGCCAGAGCACGCTACAGGGGTTCAAGGAGGGTCTAGATAGGTTCCTAAAAGAAAAGGGGATTGAGGGGTACAGATAGAAGTAGAAGTAGGTTATAGGATTAGACAGAAACCACTTCACAGGTCATGGACCTGATGGGCCGCCACGGGAGCGGACTGCTGGGCGCGATGGACCTCTGGTCTGACCCAGTGGAGGCAACTTCTTATGTTCTTATGACCCCTGGACAAGTCCTCAAAAGGAGGACATGTCCGGGCATATCCGGACATCTGGTAACCCCTAGGCATATCTTTATGCACCAACTGCAAACCTGCCAAGTTTCCCGCCGGGCAGGCACAATCTCCTCCTGAGTGGCCTCCCCATCCCGCAGCAGCAGGAGATGGCATTTCATGAAGGCATTTCCTGCTGCTGCTGGATGGACAGCCTACTAATTTTGCCTCTGGCCATCAAGCTACAACAAAGGGCAGTGGCTGGGACTAGATGGAATGAGGCGGCCTAGGAGCAGACCCTAAATCTCTTGCTGAGTTTGCCGGCCCCCTTGGCAGTTCTGCAACTGGTGGTGGTGGAGGGGGGGGGGGGTTAAATGTTACCCAGCAAGCTGACAGTCCTGATTCCATGTAATTTATAATCTACTTAGACAAGAGACACAACAGGAAACCAATAAGAGACCTTGTGTTAAGGCAGCAAATATCATTTCAGATAGGGATTGCAATTTTTGTGGGTAAAAAAGTGTTTTAATCTAAAATGGCTGTAAAAAATTTGCCCACTTTATATATAGGAAAAAGGACGTATGACGTGGGGATTACAAGCATGTATAGTTTTACATTTTCAAAACTTATGCACATTCTGACTTAAAAAAAGGGGGATGGGCAGATGTGGATCTCTGTGGAGTGCTTTTCCTTTGGCAATATTCCAAGTAAAAACACATATATTCTTTCTCTTTGAAAACTAAGTGCAAAGGTGATGGATAAAATATATGCTTTGATACTGCGGCACGGTGAGCAGTTTGAAAATTACTCTTACGATTATTTATCCCTGTGAGAATCACTTTCACGTTGTCCTCATTAAATTTCAGCTGCTATTTAGATAACCCACTTCCCGCTCTCAAAACTGTGTTAGCAGTTCGTCAGTCTTCTGGGAATCGGTGTTCAAAGGGCTTTGAACAGTTAACTTTTGAAGTTAGTTGCTCAGATCCTAAGGCTTGAATTTCCTTCTCTTTGCAATGACTAAGTTATGAAGCTCATTCATAAAGCTGCATTTGTACTTTAGGAAGTATTAAAAAAAAACAAAAAAACGTTTTTCTTTGTGTATAAACCCTGTTTCAGCTGCTTTTATAACTCTATCCCTGGGGTTATGCACAGATGAAATAGATGCAGAGAATGCTCACAGTGGCACAGAGAGGGAAGCTGGAACCCAGGGTAGAAGCGCCCGGTGTCACTGCACGGTGTATACCCTCAATGCGCTTTTTCCTGCCACCCCGGCATTGTTGCGCTCCCCCCTACCCCATCCCATACCTCTTGAAATTTTCACCGGCATCGAGTTATATACTCTAGGAGAGACATGATTTTTTCTGTTTCGGCCCCCCAAATCTGGAACTTACTTCCACTTAATTTAAGAGAAGAAAAACTATTGAACAAATTTAAAAGTCTCCTAAAGAGCTGGCTTTTTAAAGACGCCTTTTAATAGATCAGTCTCACTATATTTTAGGGTAGGATGAGGAGGTTACTGAAATATGTGGGTATGTGTCTCCCATCCATGTGTACTAAACCTATACCCGATTTTATTTCTTGTTTTATATTTTTTAATATTGTAATTTAAGTTGCTCTTTTCCCCAATGTTTTAATGTCAATCCCCAAACCACCCCCCAGGCCGAATCCGTTGGGGCCAGGAGGGAGCCCAAATCCTCCTGGCCCGGCGAACTCCCCCCTCCCCCCACCACACAATCCGGCCAGGAGGGAGCCCAAGCCCTCCTAGCCTGGCGATCTCCCCACTCCCCCCACCACACGAATCCGGCCAGTAGGGAGCCCAAGCCCTCCTGGCCCGCGACCCCCTCTAACCCCCACCCCCCCACACTAAAATATGGGCAGGAGGGATCCCAGGCCTTCCTGCCCTCACGCAACTCCCCCAACGACCACCCCCCTGAACCCCTGACCACCCCCCCCGCCGACCCCAAGAACCCCCCCACCCCCACCCACCTTCCACGTACCTCAAAAAATGTTGGACGGACAGACGGGTGCCAAGCCCGCCCATCCGGCAGGCCAGCCAGCACAGGAATGGGGCCGGATTGGCCCAGACGGCTCAAACTCCGCCCACAGGTGGGGCCTGAGGTGCCTGAGCCAACCAGAATAGGCCCGGGAGCCTTAGGCTTCTCCTGTGGGCGGGGCCTTAAGCACATGGGCCGGGTTGGGTCCATGTGCCTAAAAGCCCTTGTTTTGGATGTTTGGAGCTTTGCTTTTTGTAGGTTGATTATATGGTATAAGTTTAGACGTAGTGGTGGTCTGGGGTTTAAACAGCTGAACGTAGAGGCAAATGGGATGCCCAAGTGGGATCCCTTAGAGGGTTAAGCCAAGGGAACCTGTCACCAGGAGTGGGATCCCTAGGATAGTAGACTTGGGGGTGGGTCAGTAGAGTGGGCAGACCTGTTGGGCTATGGCCCTTATCTGCCGTCATCTTCTATGTTTATATGCCATTATAAAAAAGAAACCTCCTTTTGGATGTTTTTTTTGATAATGGACATTTTCCCTGCTTCTACTTTCAACGTTTAAGGCCTTAGGCAGAAAGGGGACTTAGATTTTTTTTTATTATTATGCCCCTCCAAGCTTCTATACCGCATCTTCTCTATAAATATAGAGCTCGACACACTTTACAAAATTTAAAAGGGAAGTACAGTGGAAGTTGGTGGTAGGGGGGAAGCGGAAAATTACATTTTTGAAAATAGCCAAGTTGACTTATTTGCTATTTACTTTTTCATAATCTTCTTTCATGATCCCAAATGCTTTCCACTCTATAGAAAAAATATTGTTGTGCACATTGTTGTGTGTTCTTACTAAGATCTGGCATTAAAGCATAAAAACTTCATGGCTTTCCATGCCCATGCAGCATTATTAAAAATATTAGTCTCCAAAATACCTGACTGTGCTGTTTATCCCAGTTCACCGCTCTAGCTATTCTTGGGCTTGCAGTTCACACGATCTTAATGGCAGCTTTTGAACTCCCCCCCCCCCCCCAAAAAAAAAAAAAACCACCTTTCTATTAAGATGTTTTATTCTGAACTATTAGGTGCTACAGTTTAAAAATTCTGACGTTTAAAAAAAAATCCTGAAGCTCTAAAAATTCTGAGGTTTGGAAATCCTAGAGCTTTGAGAAGCTGCATTAGTTTAGGCCTCCATAGTAGAAAGGGGTTCCCCCCCCCCTTCAAAAGCTACCATTAAGATCATGTGAAGCATGAGCGGTGAAGCAGGGTGCGTGCTTGAACTGGGATAAGCAGCACAGTAAAGTGTTTTTGAGACTAATAGCTTTAATAATGCTACATGGGCAGGGAATGCTGTGAAGGTTATAGACTTTAATGCCAGATCTTAGTAAGAAATCACAACAATGTTCTATAAATTTTTTTTTTCTATAGAGTGGAAAGCATCCGGGTAGTGAGTAGCTCCTGATGAAGCAGTTGTGAAACGGACGCTCCGTTGAGCGTTGCTAGCTGCCTGAGTCACTGCTGAAATTTAAGATAAGTTTATATTGATTTTTGCTTTAATGAATTATGAAAGAAGATTATGAATATGTCTGAAAAAGTAAATAGCAAATAAGTCAATGGACATTTTTAGAAGAGGTTTTTCTGATTGGTGATGGGGAACTACAATTCCTATGGAGAGTTACATAGATAACCCGTGTGGGTACCCACTGAAATCTTTTCCTCCTAGAATTTGAATGTTCGTATTAATTTTCATTTTGGATTCTATAGTGCTACTAGACATATGGAGTACTGCATATCAAAACACAAAGGAGACAGTCCCTGCTCAAAAGAGCTTACATCAGAGGCCTTTCTCCTACATGCCATATTTATATTATATACCCTCTCTTTTACAAAGCCAGATAGTGCAGGCTGCTGTAGTAACTGCCCCAAAACCCATGGAGGGGCATAATCAAAAGAAACGTCTAAGTCTATTTTGGGCCTAAGTCGCTAGTCGCCCAAAGTCGGCTAAGTAAAATGCCCATTCCTGAAAAATACGTCCAAAATATTTCACACACACCCTCCCGAAAATCGTCTAGTTAGACGACCAGCCATTTGATCGTCCAGACCGCTAAGTCGTCTATCGTTATACTCCATTCTCGTCCAAAAATGTGTCCAAATCAAAAACACCCAGAACAAGGCCTTTTGGACGTGGGCAGGGTCAGCAAAGTGATGGACTGGCCACCCAAACATTGCACCAGAGTAGTAGGGTACCTTACAGGGCACTGCTGTGAACTTCACAGAAAGGGTGCCACATAAACATCTCACCACAACTCCCTTATAGGTCAAAACACCCCCAGAACCTACTAGACCCAACTGTCTACCACCCCAATAACCCTTATGGCTGCAGGTGCCACTTATATGGCAGTACAAAAGGGTTTTGGGAGGTTTTGAGGGGTGCACATGTTTCACCATGAATGCAGTGATTACAGTGGCTTATGGGCCTGGGTCTGCCTCTCCATAGTTCACTAACCCACCTCCAAGACCACTTAGGCTTTCCTATGCAAGGCTGTCAGGTGCTAATGTTCTGAAGGCAGATGTGTATGTTTTTATTATGATTTTTATGGTGTTGTTGGGGGGCCAGTGATCACTGGGGCAGTGTGTGGGGGTCTGTACTTTGTGTCTGCAGTGCTTATCTGATCACTTTGGATACCTTTTTGCCACTTAGACTTGTTGTTAAATGGGCTAAGTCACAATGTACAACTTCCGTCCAGGCAGCCTCGTTAAAGTTTCTGTTATACTTGCAGCCCAAATCCCGCCCTCACCACTCCTCCTAAAATAGCCCTTTTAGCTCTGGTCGTACAGCAGCACTGACAAGGTCTAAGTCATTTTTAGGTACGTCTAAAACCCGTTTCGATTATCGGCACTTGGACGACTTGCCTTTTAGATCGTCCAAGTACCGATTTAGGCGGATTTTTAGACGAATTAATTTTTTTATTATGAGCCCCAAAGGCTTTTGCTGCGTGGCTGCCGCTACCGTGGCTTTGTAAAAGGAGATAATTCTTTATTTTTTTAAGTGGATCATCTTAAACGTACATTATTACAAGCAGACTCTCATGTAAACATAGGGCTAATTTTCAAATTTCCTCTTTTTAGTTTTAAACATCATTTAAAGAACTTAGAGGATTATATATTTTACATGTGGGATATGATAAAATAAATGAATAGTGGACTGGGTTTCATTCTGCGGAGTGATTATCTGTACCAATATATTGCTTTGCAAACATTTCCTTAAATACAAGCCACATAGGACTGAGCCCAGAACAGCAGCTTATTACATACAGAGATACATTATATACAGGAACAGAAGGCGTAATAGTGTTACTGAGGTTTTAATGGCCCAGGCTTTTTGGATTATACTTATCATAGGAAAAATACACATTCTTTTTGTAAATCAGATTGCAAATTAAATTGTATTGGTTCTTTGAGCAAGTTAATGAAGACTGTGTGTTCCTCAGATCAGCTGCTCTTAGCTGTACCCTTCTCCTCCACTGCCAATTCCAGACTTACCGTATTTTCACATAGATAACGCGCACCCGTGTAAAACGCGCACACGGGTATAGCGCGCGAAAAACACAAATCTATGTACAGAAATTTTTATATACCGCGCACACCCGTATACAGCGCATGCTGCCCGACTCTCCCGTCGCCGCCCGACTCTCCTTTCGCCCGCCCCGACTCTCCTCTGGCCACCCCGACTCTCCTTTCGCCCGCCCCGACTCTCCTCTCCCCCTTGAAGTCCTGTCCCCACCCTGAAAACCTGATCCCCCCCAACGTCCGATTCACCCCAACGCAGGACCGCTCGCACCCCCACCCCGAAGGACCGCTCGCACGCACTCCCGTCCTCTTGCCCCAGCCAACCGCGGCACCCCCGACACGATCGGGGCAAGAGGGAGCTCAAGCCCTCTTGCCCCAGCCAACCGCGGCACCCCCGACACGATCGGGGCAAGAGGGAGCTCAAGCCCTCTTGCCCCCCCCGACACGATCGCGGCAAAAGAGAGCCCAAGCCCTCTTGCCCCGCCGACTCCCCAACTCCCCGACAATATCGGGCAAGGAGGGAGCCCAAACCCTCCTGGCCACGGCGACCCCCTACCCCCACCCCGCACTACATTACGGGCAGGAGGGATCCCAGGCCCTCCTGCCCTCGACGCAAACCCCCCTCCCCCCAAAGACCGCCCCCCCAAGACCCTCCGACCGCCCCCCCCAGCCGACCCGCGACCCCCCTGGCCGACCCCCACGACACCCCCACCCGTCTTCCCCGTACCTTTGTGTAGTTGGCCGGACAGACGGGAGCCAAACCCGCCTGTCCGGCAGGCAGCCAACGATGGAATGAGGCCGGATTGGCCCATCCGTCCCAAAGCTCCGCCTACTGGTGGGGGCCTAAGGCGCCTGGGCCAATCAGAATAGGCTCGGGAGCCTTAGGTCCCTCCTGGGCGCGGGGCCTGAGGCACATGGGCCCAACCCGACCATGTGCCCAAGGCCCCGCCCCCAGGAGGGACCTAAGGCTCCCGTGCCTATTCTGATTGGCTCAGGCGCCTTAGGCCCCACCAGTAGGCGGAGCTTTGGGTCGGATGGGCCAATCCGGCCTCATTCCATCGTTGGCTGCCTGCCGGACAGGCGGGTTTGGCTCCCGTCTGTCCGGCCAACTACATAAAGGTACGGGGAAGGGGGGTGGGGGTTGGCCAGGGGGGTCGCGGGTCGGCTGGGGGGGGCGGTCGGAGGTTCTTGGGGGAGGGCGGTCATTGGGGGGTGGGGGTATGCGTCGAGGGCAGGAGGGCCTGGGATCCCTCCTGCCCGTAATGCAGTGCGGGATGGGGTAGGGGGTCGCCGTGGCCAGGAGGGTTTGGGCTCCCTCCTGGCCCGATATTGTCGGGGAGTTGGGGAGTCGGCGGGGCAAGAGGGCTTGGGCTCCCTTTTGCCCCGATCGTGTTGGGGGTGCCGCGGTTGGCTGGGGCAAGAGGACGGGAGTGCGTGCGAGCGGTCCTTCAGGGTGGGGGTGCGGGTGCGGGTGGGAGTGCGTGCGAGCGGTCCTTCAGGGTGGGGATGCGGGTGCGGGTGGGAGCGCGTGCAAGCAGTCCTTCGGGGTGGGGGTGCGGGTGCGTGCGAGCGGTCCTTCGGGGTGGGGGTGCGAGCGGTCCTGCGGGGGGGGGGGTGAATCGGACGTCGGAGGGGAACTATGTAAAAAAAATTTTGTACAACGTGCTCACGCGTATACCGCGCAAGGTTATGCACGGTTTGTAAAAACACGTATAACGCGCGCGTTATATGCGTGAAAATACGGTAGTTCCTTTCATCTAGCTGCCCCCTAAGTCTGGAATAAATTACCTGAGTTTGTCCGCCAAGCCCCTTCCCTTACCTTGTTTAAAGGCAGACTGTAAACCCACCTTTTTGATATAGCCTTCAATTCATAACCCTAATCCCCATTGCCCATCAACCTAGCAAACAGATTAACCATTTCCCTTAACTGTATCCATGACATCCTGTTTGTCTGTTTAGACTGTAAGCTCTTTAAGCAGGGACTGTCTTCTTTGTGATTCTGTAAAGCACTGCGTGTGGCTGGTAGCGCTATAGAAATAATTCTTAGTAGTAGTTGTAGTAGTGTGAATAGTTTCAGTCTTTGGGAAGCAGAGCCAAGACTGTGATGTCATAATGCCTCATTCCACCAATAAGAGCCAACCTCATCGGTGATGTCAAAATGGCTTGATTGTCCTGTACTCCCCTCTGCCCTCCAACCCAGCCAGCAGAATAACCGTTCCCTTTAACTATATCCATGACATCCTGTTTGTCTGTCTTGTCTTTTTAGATTGTAAGCTCCTTCGAGCAGGAACTATTCTCTTTGTGACTCTGTACAGTGCTGCGTACATCTGGTAGCGCTATAGAAATAATAGCAGTAGTAGTAGTAGTAATATGGAGAACTTGTGGTTTAAATGGCTGTTAGCTCTGAAATACTCTCCATGTTCTTAGATATTACTAAAATACATTACACAGCTCTCAAGTCAACATGTATTAATGCTTGTGAAGTGTAATTCTATAGTTAGTGGTTCACAGGTGCATACCTCTTTGCATGCATTAAATGCAGAGAAAATTAGCACTTACCTGCATAAGTAAAAGGGGGTGTACAGATGGGTGGAGCCTGGACAGGACATGTGTGGAGCTCACACCTAACTTACCAAATACTGTAAGTTACTCATATTTAGGTGCTCACTGTTACAGCAGGTCTATGACTGGTGTAACTATATATACCTAAGTGTAAGGTGCTTCAAATGCCAGGTTGTGCTAGTATTCTATAATGGTATCTGGATGCCCAGATGCTGTTCTAGACTGGGCTGTCACCAAGCAGCATTGGCAAGGTTCCCTCAAGCTGAGTGAGAATCCTCTAACTGCACTGCTGCTGCCAGTAGAGGATGGTGTTTTCAGCCACTAGAGACCGGCAGGTTCCCTAGAGTCCTGCCGAGGCACTATTGGAAATTTGCTAGTGAAACAGCACCCCCTACTGGCAGAACTGTAGGTGGCAGAATCCCATTCAGAGGGAAAGGTGAACATCAGAGTGATAAGAAGTGGTGCCTGATTATAGCATTATCCCGCCCCCCAAATGATTGTCTTGTTTCCTTTTTCCATGTCATTTGTGGGAATTTTCATTTAATTCAGGTTTTATAAAATAATTCTTTGTTTTAGAGGCCATGTTGTAAATAGTGCATACTTTGTTGAAACAGTGTACTAATTACAAAGAGTGCACACTATTTTTAAAATAGTGTTTGTTGTTTCTTGAAAAAAAAATCTCCCCTACCATACCTCTGATATTCAGCCACCGGTGGTGAGCATTTTGCTGCCTGCTCCCAGTGTTATTTTCAAATATCCAGTGCCAGGCCCTGTCCAGGCTCTTGAATTGAATTGAATAGCCTTTTTTAATTTTTTTTTTTTTTTTTTTTAGCCTTCTAGCACATAGCCTAGCATAGAGGTAGGCAATTGTGGTCCTCGAGAGCCTGAGTCAGGTCAGGTTTTCAGGATATCCACCATGAATATGCATGAGATGGATTTTCATGCACTACCTCCTTGAGATGCAAATCTATCTCATGCATATTTATTGCTTGGAATCCCAATCAATACTGCTAACGGATGTATTCAAATACAAATCTTCCCCTATTTTTAGTTTAACCACATAACTTACATTTAGAAGAAGAGAAAAACTAATACATATATTCACACATTAATAATTTATTAATCAACCTTATTTTTTTCACAAATATTATAAATATATTAAATATACCACCCTCTGACTTATAACAAACACCTATTTCAACAGACAACCCAGGCAAATGCCCCTGTTGCCCCGAAAACCTGGATAATCAGTTCCACATTGTCTAGTGTTTTATTTAAAATGTCCTTGCCAAATTGGTGCTTCATGGATTAAACTCCTGCTTTCGTGATAAGATCTTGTTCTCTCTTGAATAACAACTGACACAATGTTCAAGCCAGCCCAACACAATCTTGCGTTTCGCCACACAGGCGTCCTCAGGAGCTGAAGCCACTTTGGATTTTCACTGTATTTTCTCTCTACGAGATAAACATCATTCCACTATCTTGCTGACCTTAACTTATATATCAAATACCACTCTTTCTTTTCAAAATTATATCAGTATAACACATACCTGTAATCACATTTGTTAATCATACAACAACTGCAGCTTAGGCTCAAAAACCACGACTCCCCTCTGGAAGGAATAAACCGAACTACAAGACTTGACAACCTAACTTGCTCTTATCTCGTTATTCAGTCCCATTGGTTCTGTAGTTCCCCATTGAAAAATAAACCTCTGTTCTTTCTGTAGTAAAATCTCCAATATATTACTATGCTTGAATACCTGAATTAATTCATGTAAACCATTCTGAGCTCCACTGCATATCCTAGATGGTCAGATTAGAGAAGGTTAGGCTAATCAAGACTGGACTGTACCTCCTTGGAGCTTATAAAACCTGAAGCGACTAACCCACGATTCATTCTGCCCTTTGCTCTCTTTTTTTTCCCAGGGCCAGGTGTTCCAGTCACCAGTGTGCATAGTGTGAGTAGTCCAGGAAGTGAGTATGCGACCATTCCCTGAAGTCCTTATTCTTTTTATACAGCTTAGTATGGGCAGCTAACATCAGGCAGTTGTCTAGAATCTGTACCAGAGTGTCAGAATTGAAGAAAGCATAGGGTAAGTACAGCGGATCCTTAATAATGAAAGGGTGAAGTGCTAAAACTATTTGAAATATCACAACCAGTAGAAATTTGTACAGACTAGATGGGCCTTATGGCAGACATTTACCATCATATTCTTTTTCTTTGTTTATGCTAAGGTACTTGTTCAGTGTTGTGGTGCAGTTTATTTCAACGAATATCTAACAAATTGGTTAATAACGTCACCTGAAAAAATTTATTATTCTGAATCTGCATGCGATTACTTATTTACACATGTAATTTAGCAAAATCCATTTCTAGACCTCAAATGCCAATGAGTTCTTTGCGGTTTACAAAAGATTGACTGCAAATACATAATCATGAAATAAAAAGGTTTTCAGTTGTCTCTCTAAAGTTAAAAAGGGATCGATTCCGTACAAACAAAAGGAAGTTCTTCTTCACTCAGAGAGTGGTAGAAATCTGGAATGCTCTTCCAGAGGCTGTTATAGGGGAAAGCAACCTCCGGGGATTCAAGACAAAGTTCTCATGGCAACCTCATGAGACTGTGGAAACTCACAACAGCCATTTTCATTAGCAACTCTGCAAAGGGCAGGACTGTAGGAGGATTGTTGCAAAGGGCAGGACTGTAGGAGACTTGTTCCTGCCCCCAATTCATTGCTGGACCACCAGGGTATGCAAGTTAGGCCTTTGCAAGGTGTTGGGGGGAGGTGGTTTGGTGTGGAGCTGGCTTGGACAGGACACAGGAGGGGTCGGTCCTGCCCTGGCTCACTGCTGGACCACCAGGGTTCACTGCAGGCCTGGGGGAGGCCTGCAATAGGTCCGGGAGAGGGGCATGGGTACACATCTGGGGATGACTCAAAAATAACTGAGACCCCCATTTTTGAGTCATTTTTGTGATGCTTGATTAGAAGCACATTGAAGTCATACCACTGCTGTTTTGAGTTTTAACAGCTATTCTGTCTGGAGCCCAGCATGAGCTGCATAGTGGCAGGTCCATGGTTTGGATTCTCTTTTCACTATTTATGCAAGAGTTGATGCCTGTAAAAAACATACTTTTCTAAGTACAATACTACAAATTTACTGTCTACAATGCATAAAGGGGTTGATATTCTGACTGCGGGAGTTAGCCGGACTGACTTCTGTGGTTGGCGAAGCACCCAGAAATTTAATGTCGAGCTGTATCAGGTGACCAGCACTGAATTTCCATTTTCTCTAGTTTCAAGTTTATTCATATTATTTGATTGAACGCTTTTCCAAATTACAAAGCGTTGTACAAAAGATAGCTACTTTTGATATAACCAGCTCAGTCAATATTGATCAGGTTATAAGTTATAACAGCCAAAGATAGACCTGCTATTTATGCGGGCCATGGAGCTAGGAGGGCATGATCCAGGAGGTATAAAACCTCGGGGCCCAGCAACAGTGAACTGCATATGCCTCCACCATGTATCTGTGAACTGCAGCCATGACAGTCAGGTAGGACAAGTTTAACTTGGGACCTCGCTGACTTCTGTCTTTGACCCAGCTTGATGCAGGCCAGCCTACGCTAATCACTAAAGTCTGTACTGTCCAGAGTCACCTACTATGGGAGTCCGTTTTATTCAGGATCTGCATCTACCATCATTCACATTACTTCACTGAGCAAGCTCGCAACTCAGCCAATTGCTTGAAAACTAAAGGTGGGGGGATGGTGGAGAATGCTACACTGGTTACCAATTGAGGCACAAATTCTATTCAAATTCTCCTGCTTTTGCTACAGACTAATCTGGGGAATGGCCCCCAATTATCTTCTACCTTATTTCGAATTCTACTCCTCCACTAGGTCTACCAGAAACCGTAACCTCTTTGCATACCCGAAAATCGCAGGCTGCAGATATCGAACCTTCCTGGACAGAACATTCAAGTTTCAAGCTGGTAGACAGCAATCTTGGCTAGGCTACTTCATTGATGTCGCTAGGTTGACCTACAGCGTCTTCCGGAAAGAATTAAAGACCACTCTGTTTAAAAAATTCATGTCCTAGCCAGACTTTCTCCCCCCGATCAAAGCTATCACACATCACCCTGAATTCTTATTTTCCTCATTATAGGTACCCTATATTCTCTGACTGCTATAATGTCCTCTTCAGAATTGTAACCAGCTATTCGCTGGTTTCCGATCATTTTCAATGTAATATGTAAAAAGTTAATTCTTATACTGTAACCTATGTATATTTTTCTTCTAACCAATTTGCCCTTGTAATCACTGACCGCTCAGTGACCTCTTATCTATTTATACACTGTAATTCGCTGACTACAGCTATTCTTCATTGTGAATCGCCTAGAAGTCGCAAGACTATGGCGGTATAGAAAACTAAAATTATTATTATTATTATTAGTGTGGGGACTAGGTGCATCTTAGTATACCCCCCTCCCCCGACACACACACACACACTTTAGTTTTCAAGGAAAATAAAAGAGGACATTGCTAATGTTTTATATTTTATTAAATTTGATATTGCTTTACTGTTCAGAAGAAAGTGGTTCCATATTATAATTTTATGTTGGTTCCATATGATAATTTATGCATGCATCTTCCTAAAGTGTCCTCATTTTGGTCTTCATCTACTATCTTTTACTATGTTATTACTGAAAAAATACCGTTTGCTATATTTTTTATAGGCCTAGGAGTGAAAAATTGAATTCCTAGCAAAATGATGTCTAGTAATTATAGCATATGCACACGGTAGCATATTGGAAAACAAATTCAGGTTTTCGAACAACAGAAGACCATCAACACAGATATTTAACATGAAAATAAATGTCATCATGCTGTCAAAGTGATGGGAGCTAATTTGATCTGGCATGATGGGGATGATACACGGCTGTGAACTTGGAGCCCATATGCAGCACTCTCTACTGAATAATAGAGGCAAACGGGAGTTGGTTTCAGAGCCTGTTAGTAGATGCTTTCATGAAATTAACATAGTGGGTCCTGGTACCGCATCAAAAAAAAAAAAAAAAAATAGCTGGGCTCCTAGGTTAGGCTCTTGAATTCATGATCTATTTTCAGCCAAACGTAGGTTGTTTTGAGGTTTTTTTTTTTCCAATTTAAGATCTTTTTTTTTTTAGGTTTTAAACACTTTTATTCAAGAAAGCACGAAAATATACACAGGCTGAATGCCAACAAACAATATGCCTCCCCAAACATAGTAATGCAACATCCCCACCCACTAAGTGGACCCCTCGCTCTGGAATGCAATGGCATTTTATCTTCGCAATGAAAAATTCCCTAAATAAATTTAAAACAAATCTCAAAACATTTCTCTTTAAAGATGCCGACCAATAAGTGAGAAATAAGTGTGGGGTGGGGAGGTGAAAAAAAAGCTTTTAAGAAGCGATATCCCTGTTTCTCTCTCGTTACTCCCCATCCCTCTCCCCTCCCTTTTATTTTTATTTATCATTGTAATTAAAACTTCCCTATCCCCCAAAACCTCTCATTTCCAATCAGTCTCTTTTTATTTTATCGCACCTAAATCACAAATTATATTAGATCTTTCTAATTTTTAATATTGTAAACCGTCCAGGTACATGTGATGGTCGGTATATCAAGCCATGATTAAACTTGAAACTTGAACAAGTGGTCCAAGAGTAGGAAAAACAGCCAACAAGCAATGTCCCAGAGCCGTTATGGAATACCTCTCCAACGACCATAAGGAAGCCAAATATAGTGAAAGGAACCACAAGTGTCTGTGCGTGATGCAGTCAAATTAGACATCAAATAAATGTGATCAAGCTTGAGGAGTAGATCAGATTGTGTAGGAAGATGATGAGACTGTTTCCAGAAAGATGCCACACAGAGCCTGGCTGCCGTAGTAACCAGTGCTATTCAGTGAGCTTGGTTGCGCTCCAATCCCAGGGCAGGCTTATTAAGCAGAACAACATCCATTTTAAATGAAACAGGAGAACGCAAAATGGTAGATACCAATGTATGTACCATCTTCCAAAAAAATCATAATCTTGGGACAATCCCACCATACATGCCCAAAGGTCCTTTGCCCCCCACAAAGTCCCAACAGGGCCCATCCCCATACTTAACCAAAACAGTTTCTCCGGGGTAATTTAAGATCTTAACCAATGTACTTATAAAGTTAGTCCTGCCATATACAGTAAAACCTTGGTTTGCTAGCATAATTCATTCCAGAAGCATGCTTGTAATCCAAAGCACTCGTATATCAAAGTGAATTTCCCCACAAGAAATAATGGAAACTTAGACGATTCGTTCCACAACCCAAAAACTTTAATACAAAATACTATAGAACAGTTATTACACTCCTGCAGCGTCAGAGAGAAAGCAGAATCAATGGCTCAGTTGTAATGACGTGATGCGCGTATACAGTGCGTACTTGTATTGCAAGACATCGCAGCATCAAACAGAGAAGAACCATTGGCTCAGTTGTGATGACATGACGCACGTATAGGAGGTACTGAGACTGCAAGACCGTGCTCGTTTATCAAGTTAAAATTTAATAAAATGTTTTGCTCGTCTTGCAAAACACTCACACACCAAATTACTCGAAATCCAAGGTTTTACTGTATTTGCCTAGTTCTCTGGGCCACTGTAGTAACTGCCCTGAAGTCCACAGACATTTAAAGGGCTTTGGGGCTTTTGCCACGCGGCAGCCACTAGCGCAGCTTTGTAAAAAAGTGGTATTATGAGCTTAATTTATGAGCCAGGGTTCAAAATCAGTGCTAAGCTCAAAACAATGTATGTTACGTCTTGTCATTAACAAGTATGTTAATTGTTCCCCATTTTAATTGTTAAATGCGTGGAAGGGCATAATCAAAAAAAATCTAAGTCCCCTTTTTGCCTAAGGCCCTAAACGTTGAAAGTAGAAGCAGGGAAAATGTCCATTCTCAAAAAAAAAACATCCAAAAGGAGGTTTGTTTTTTTTATAATGGCCTGCCTCTACGTTCAGCTGTTTAAACCACTACATCTACACTTAAGATATATAATAAACCAAAAAAAGCGTAAGTCCCAAACGCCCAAAGCCAGCCTTCGCCTAAAAGCTGGATTTTGTAGCCGGTGTCTGTCAAAAACAACACCGGTTACAGAATCCACCCCCCCCCCCCCCCCAGCAATGATCGTGGTAGGAGATATAGCTCATCTCCCCTGCCATGACAGCGATACCACCAAGTACCTCCAAAGGCAGCACTTGGGATCGCTATCATGGCAGGAGAGATAGCCAATCTCTCCTGCTGTGATCCAACCCCCCCCCCAAGCCCAAGCCCTCCCGCCCCACTAAAACCCCACCCTCCTGACACAATTGGGACAGGAGGGAGCCCAAGCCCTCCAGCCCATGTGCCTAAGACCCCACCCACAGGAGGAGCCTAAGGCAACTGGGCCAATTCCAGTTGGCCCATGTGCCTAAGGCCCTACCTATGGGCAGGGCTTGAGGCGCCTGGGCCAATCAGGCCATAAGATCCGCCATTCTGAGGATGGCGGGCCCGCTGGATGGACGGGCTTGGACCCGTCCGTCGGCCAACTTTTCTTAAGGTTAAGGGGGGTGTCTTGGGGTCGGAGTGGGGGGGGGTTTGGCGGGCCGATCGGGGACTTAGGGGGGCGATCGTGGGGGGCGTCGAGGGCAGGAGGGCCTGGGATCCCTCCTGCCCGTATCTTAGTGGGGGTGGAGGGTAGGGGGTTTTGGCAGGGAAGGAGGACATGGGCTCCCTCCTGCCCTGATTGTGTTGGGCGGGTGGGGTTTCGATGGGGCAGGAGGGCTTGGGCTCCCTCCTGCCCGATCCGATCGTGGGGGGGAGGGGAGGGCTGGATCGCAGCAGGCGTGATTGGCTTTCTCCTGCCACAATAGCGATCCCAAGTGCCACGTTTGGCGGCACTTGGTGGTATCACTATCACGGCACTCCCCCACTGGCTGAACTGTAGGTTGAAGACTCTTACTCAGCTTAGAAAAACAGTTCTCAAGATTTGGTATCACCATGCAGCAATACGGAGGCATTTTAACATTGTCCAAATAATTCCTAACGTTCTACTTGCTTTTTGTCTGCCTCAACAGACTGAGTAGAAGATGCCAACTTATTCTTCACAATTACACCTAACTCCTTCTCCTTGGTAGTGACCCCTAATGTGGAATCTAGCATTATATAGCTATAATTTGGGTTACTCTTCCAAATGTGCATCACTTTGCACTTTCTACAATGAAGTACTTCTGTGATTTGGATAGCCAGACTTCTATTCTCTCACAGTTCTCCTGTAATTCTATGCAGTTTGCATGCAATTTAACAACTTTCACTAGTTTTGTGTCATCTGCAAATTTAATCACTACTCATTGTTCACAATATTATAAGTTAATGAGGGAGAGGGAGAACAGATGATAAGAAGAATTTCTAAAGAGAGAGAGGGAAGGGGTAAGGGATAATTGCCAGGGTCCACTATAAATGCGCCTGTTTAACTTTCAAAATCCTATATGGTATCCTCCCTCCATTTATCCCTCTTTCTTGGAATTCCTCAAACCCTAATACCACCAGATCCTCCCACAAATTAAAACTATCATTCCTCTCGCTAAAAGGCATTTCCCACACAGGAAAGCTAGGGACCTCCCTTCACTTCAAAATCACTGAGCTCTGGAACAACCTTACCTCCCCTCTTTGGAACTTGAGCTCTCTCCAAGTTTTCCGCAAACATCTGAAAACCTGGCTTTTCTCAAAAAATGTAAGTCTCCCTCCAACTTAGGAATCAAAGAAACTCTTATATCTTGGCATCTCAAATCCTCTAAATTTTCTTCACACTTCTACCTCTAACCCTCTGTTGTAGTTCCTTCCTATTTCTCCTACTGTAAACCGCGTCGAGCTCTACGAACGTGGAGATGATGCGGTATACAAACCTAAGGATTAGATTAGATTAGAAGGAAGGGGCAAGACTGTATTAAATGAAAGAGTGGATAGCTCAACATATAACTGAGTGGGTGGGAGAACGAGACAAAGAGAGAAAAGTCTGTAATGAAATGGAGGGAAAGGGACAAATGGTAAATTGTGTCTGGAGGGGGTGTGGAGACAGTGTGAAAGATCAGGGGGCTGAGAACTTAGGAAGCAATGGTGGGACGATGGGACGATGAAGGGCCAAGGTAATGCTGAAACAGGACTAGAGAAAAGTTGAAGAGGAAACATGGTAATTTTGGTAGGGGGTAAAAAGCTAAAGAAATGGCCTAGATTGCTGTTTTTCAATCCTGTCCTGATGGACCACCAGTCAGTTGGGTTTTCAGTATATTCCT
Source organism: Geotrypetes seraphini (assembly GCF_902459505.1). Classification (NCBI taxonomy): domain Eukaryota; kingdom Metazoa; phylum Chordata; class Amphibia; order Gymnophiona; family Dermophiidae; genus Geotrypetes; species Geotrypetes seraphini. The sequence continues at coordinate 241,383,675 of NC_047088.1, forward strand.
AATGAATATGCATGACAGATTTGCATGCCTGTAACCTTCGTAATATGCAAATCCCTCTCATGCATATTCATTAGGAATATATTAAAACCCCGACTGACTAGCGGTCCCCCAGGAAAGATTTCAGAATGACTGGCCTAAATGTCAGGTTAAATTACAGGGAAGGAGCCAGTGCTAGTGAGGAGAAGAGTAAGAGCAATGCATGTGATAGTTTTGGAGCATTTATCATAGGGATATCGTCCATAATCTCCTTATAATTGTCAACTAACTCTGCTTTTAGCAACCGTCTTCCACTCTGCCACACTCTGAGGTGTCTCTCAAACAGGTTTTCAATAATTGATGAACATAGCATCTCTCTTGAGATTATTGAATGCTTTTTCAAAATGCATAGAATTTATAGATATGGGGATTTTTTTTTAACTCAAAAAATATTTCTAATGTGAAAATTTAATCTGCACCTGAACCCTGCTTGTTCTTCTCAGAGTAAATCGTCCACTTGAACCTTAAGCCGATTAAGAATCATTCAACTGTAAACTTTTTCAGGTACAGATAACAGAACAATCCCTCTCCAGTTATTATAGTCAGTAAATCTCCTTTCTTAAGAATAGAGTATAATGTTGAGGAATTGCAGGCTTTGGCCATGCACTTAGAGAGATATTGCTATTTTTGGCCTTTGGATTTTGGACTTAAAGAGTGTAGCTTGTTCCTTATAAATTTTAGAGCAGGGGTGCTCAAAAGGTCGATAGCGATCGACCCGTAGATCGCAAAGGCAATGCGAGTCAATCGCGGAGCCCAGCCCAGGCTCCGCGATAGACTCGCATTGCCTTCGCGTTCTCTCTGCTTCCCCGATGCTGTAACAGGCCAGAAGTGACTGCAGAAGTACCGGGCACACCAGCCTTCCCCCCTTCCTCTGACGTCAATTCTGACATCATAGAGGAAGTTCTGGGCCAGCCAATCGCTGCCTGGCTGGCCCGGAACTTCCTCTCCGATTTCAGAATTGACGTCAGGGGGAAGGTTGGTAGGCCCAGCGCTTTTACAGTCGCTACTGGCCTGTTGTGGCGTCGGGGAACAGGGAGAACTCGGCATCAAAGGCAGCTTGGGGACCTGTTCCAAGATGGTGATGGTGGCTTGGGGGCCTGTTCCCAGACAACGGCCCTGGCGGTGGCTTGGGAGAAAGAAAGGACAGACAGAGAGAAATAAATGGGAGACAGAAAGGGAGCCAGAACAGGGACACAGAAAGACACAGGGAGACAGAAAGAAAGAAATGGGGGCAGGGAGAGAGAAAGAAAGAAAGGAGAGGGGGCAAGGAGAGAGGTAGAAAAAGTTTGGAGAGGGAATGGAGTGGGGCAGGCAGGGAGAGAGAGAGAGAGGAAGAAAAGTTGGACTCATGGAAGGACAGAGATGTTGGTTGGGGAATGGAATGAGGTCTGGAGGAGAAGAAGCATGCAGGAGACAGAAAGAAGGGAAGAAATATTAGATGCGCAGTCAGAAGAAAGTGCAACCAGAGACTCATGAAATCACCAGACAACAAAGGTAGGAAAAATGATTTTATTTTCAATTGAGTGATCAAAATGTGTCAGTTTTGAGAATTTATATCTGCTGTCTATATTTTGCACTATGGCCCCCTTTTACTAAACCGCAATAGCGTTTTTTAGCGCAGGGAGCCTATGAGCATCAAGAGCAGTGCAGGGCATTCAGCGCAGCTCCCTGCACTAAAAACCGCTATCGTGGTTTAGTAAAAAAGGAGGGGGTATATTTGTATATTTTTCTATAGTTGTTACTGAGGTGACATTGCATATTTTAAAGTCATCTGCCTTGACCAGTGTGCTTTGTGTTTTTTTTTAAATTTTATTGTTGGTAGATCATTTTGACTTGGTCATTTTAAAAGTAGTTTGCAAGCCAAAAAAGTGCGGGCACCCCTGTTTTAGAGGATGATAGTGTGCGGCGAAAGCACCAGTGTCACTCAGCTCAGTGAAGATGGCATCTGATAAGAAAGAGTTCTGGAGTGAACCAAAGATTATTTCTTCCCAAGGTTCTGGAGGAGGAGGTTTCTGTCAAGCAAAGCTTTCATAGATAAGTCCCGTTGTTGAGCTCATACCTGCTGTGCTAAGCACCTTTGGCTCAAATCTCACATATGTGCTGACTTTCTTTACTTTAAATTTAATTCTGCGCGGACTGTGATTTTTCATAACTAAAAAGTGGTACTCCGATTAAGTGCACGAAGCGGTCCGGTCCATAGGCCTTGCACGTAAACGGAGTCGACTGTACAGAATTTTGCATTGGCTCCCTGTTGAGGCCAGAGTGCTTTTTAAGCTAGGTTGTTTATATTTTAAAGTTTTACATGGTTTGGCTCCTAGCTATTTAGTAGAACATTTTAATTTTCCTAATTGAAAATCCACTGCATGTATCTCAGTTTTATTTGAATTCCCCTCTGTTAGGGGTTATCACTATAAAAGACATCATAATCGATTGCTATCTTATCAATCATCTCTTTGGGATTCGATTTTCCGCCAGCTTTCATTACTTCAACATCTTATATGAATTTTAGAAAATTATTAAAGTCTCGTTTGTTCAGTAAGTTTCTATGACAACTCATGTAAACAAAGCCTTGTAAAGACTAATTTGTTAAGATTATCTGTAGTTCGCTGTTAATGTATCAGCTTCTCTTTAATTGTTAACCACAAGGATCTGAAAGGTTTTGCGGAATATAAAATGTTATGTTATGTTATATTCAGGACTGACTGGCCAAGTGAAAACCTGCATATTCAATGCGACTCGCCGGAAATGGCCCAGCTTTGATTATTCAGGGTCAACGTCATTGGCAAGCGATCACCACACTGCCTGCAACCTGCTGAATATTGCCTGGTTAATATTTAGGAAAAAAAAAAAAAGAACTACAGTTAATTAAAAAGAAAATGCATTCACAGAAGTTCTCACACACTAAGGCCCCCGTTTATCAAGCCGTGTTAGGGGTTTTTTTTTTTTCTTTTCAAAACAGTTTATTGAACGTCAAAGTACAAACAAACAGAGCAGCTGATACAGCATTTTCATTATACAGAGCACGAAACAACTAACCATCAGAACAGGCGGAGATTGTCAGAGTTCAGGTTGGGTTTTTATCGCTGGATGCTGCGGTGAAAGCTCCGATGCTCATAGAATTCCTATGAGCGTCGGAGCTTTTATCACAGTGGCCGGTGATTAAAAAAAAAAAAAAAACCTAACGCGGCTTGATAAAAGGGGAATTAAAAACATTACAAAACAAGTAAATAGCAAGTATGAATAAGCTCCGATCCTAGGTAGGGAGGAGCGAAGACAAATCAGCCGAAAGCCGTTGCAAAGAGGAAAGGGGGGAGGGGGGAGGAGAGGAGGGCCAACCCGAGAGGGGGGGGGAGGGATAGAATAGCGAGGAGCGGAAGGGAGGTCGCTCGGCCATGAGCTTCACAGCAACGGACCGCTGATGAGAGGACACCTCCTTGAACGGGACGGGTCCGGCGAGCCGGGGAAGCTTGTACAGCGCCCCACATTGTGCGGGTGATAGAGAGGCATATGCTGTGCGGCTGTTGTTATGTCATGTTCACGTGTTCATTTGCAGTGTACAGTTCATCAACGTTCATAATTGTTACTCTGTTCATTTGCTGACAAGTTAATGTAATTCAGCTGTTATGGCTGCGGCCTAATAAATACCGCACTGAGTTGTTAAACGCCTGAGTGTCGTCTTTGTATCCTATCAGACCATGAGGTAGAGCAACAAGTGCTGAGTGCACGATTTGTCAAACAGCAAATAACAACTAATAATAATGTTGACAACTGTAAATGGATGCTTCCTGTTGTCTGTGTTTGATACAAACACATCCATTCCTGCATTATTTTAGAAAGGCTCTACGTCAGAAGAACCTTTTCTACAATACTACCAGAATTATACATGTTCTGATCCAGACATCTCAAATCTAGGGGGTCCTTTTACTAAGGCGCGATAACCAATTTAGCGTGCACCAAAAATTAGCATGCGCTAAATGCTAAAACAGCCCATAGAATATAATGGACGCCTTAGCATATAGCAAGCGCTAAATTGGTTAGCACATGCTAAATCAGTTAGCACAAGGACCCCCCTCATTTGTATGTTCTTTCTATAATCTGCCTTATTTTTATTTATTTATTATTTTAAAAACACTTAGGGCTTAGCAATTTGTAGCGCAGTGAGCCGCGCTGAATGGCCCGCGATGCTCCCAAAGCTCAGAGTTCCTATGAGCGTCGGGAGCAGCACGGGCCATTCAGCGTGGCTCTCTGCGCTAAAAACTGCTAGCGCAGTTTGATAGACGAGGCCCTTATTTCTCACATTTCACAAAAATCTACGCGGGTTATAATATGCATGCATAAATTAGTAAACAAACAAGAAAAAGACATCATTCTTCAGACAAAATCATTAAAAAACAATATGTCTTAAAATTAAAAGAAAGCTACGCAAATCACAATTTCCTCCCATCATAATTTCCAAAAACTTCCTGAAAAAAAGTAAGCCGTCAGTGACTTACGAGAAGGCGAAAACACTAAAATCTGAGCTATTAATGAGGCCAAAATATTAATTTACATCTAGGAGTAAATTCTATACAAGGTGCCTAAGAAATCAGCACTAAAAAAAAACACAAAACAAAACCGCTCGATGCTATTCTATAAATGGTGCTTAGAACTAGGCGTTATTATAGAATAGCGCCTACACCCAGTAATCATGCCTTACTTTTGCAGCAGCTCAAACATGCCTAACCCCCTCTTTTACTAAGGTGCGCTAACCGATTAGCATGTGCTAATCAAAATAGCGAGCGCTAAACGCTAATGTGTTCCTAGACTAACATGCACGCGTAAGCGTTTAGCGCACGCTAATTGGTTAGCGCACCTTAGTAAAAGAGAGCCTAAATTAGGCATGGAACCCCTTATTGTACTATGTGCATAAATTCTAGGAACGACTCCAATCCGCCCATGAGCCTCCCATTTCCCTTTCTGGACTCGTGTATAATATTTAGGCACGGACCCTGTGCCTAAATTTACACTTGTAGCTTTTAATTAAATCTAATTAGCGCTAATAATTGTTCATTAGGATGACAATTATCAGTTAATTATTCATTTAAGTTGTACTTCCCTTTCCCATTCTCCTCTTTTTATTTTTATCTCGATGTATTTATTAATCTCTCCTTCCCATCCTCTCCTAATGTATCATGTATGTCTATGCATAAATGTTCCACATTTTCTTAGTTTAGATAAGTTTTTTTTTTAAATATAAATATCAATCAAATCAACATCTATTCATATGGATACCAAAATAAAACTTTTAGGCGTCACTATTGACAGGGAACTTTCTTTTCATGACCATATAAGTTCAATTGTTAAAACCTGCTTTTTTAAATTACGTATTATTCGATCTCTAACTTCTGTACTGGAAACCAGTTCAATCATTATTCTGGTTCATTCATTAGTAATTTCCCATTTAGATTACTGCAATTCACTCCTTAATGGTCTCCCTCAAAAAGAAATCAGACGCCTACAACTAATACAAAATACTGCAATAAAACTTATATATAAAATAGGTAAATATGACCATGTCACTCCTCTTTTAAAAAAAGAACATTGGCTCCCTGTCACTCATCGCATCACCTATAAAATCATCTTACTTTCCTTTAAAATAAAACTCTATCGTCTGCCCTCGTTCCTAGATAAACTTCTTATTCCTCAAAGTTCTCCACGCACACTAAGATCAATCGACCAAAAACTTCTTTTCATCCCCTCCTTAAAAGATTTCTACTATACACGGAAAGTAAACTTCGCAGTAACTGCACCTACTCTCTGGAACTCCCTACCACAGCATCTCCGTGATGAACTTCGACTTGACAAATTTAAGACTGGTCTTAAAACTCTCCTATTCGGTGATGCATTTAATAATCATTAGAACTATTATTCTTCTTCTTCTTCCTTTTCACAACAATCTCTTTGACAAAGCAACCCCTCCCTTTATGTACTACCCAACCCCTACTATCTCCTTTCTACTTCTTTAATATGTAACTTTACCCATCCCATTATTCCACCCTCACATTCCAGTACGTCTGGTAATTGTTTGTTCGTTTGTTTGTTTGCTTTATTATATGTTCACACATTTTTATTTTTCTCAGATTTCTCTATCTTTTTAATTCGATTGTTAACCAGCTAGATATTAATTTGATGGTTGGTATATCAAAATCAATAAAACTTGAAACTTGAAACTATTAAAAAAAAAATTTAAAAAATATATATATATTACATTTTATTGTAAACCGTTTAGATACCTATATGATAAACGGTATATCAAAAATAAAGAAACTTGAAACTTAAAGAAATTTGAAACACATGCAAATTAGGTGTGCACCGAAATTTGGGTTCATAGACATAATCGCGGAAGACAAAGGCGTGCGCCGACAACTGAGCGCAAGACGGAGGCGCGCGCCAAAGAAAATTACTGTTTTTAGGGGCTCCGACGGGGGGTTTTGTTGGGGAGCCCCCCCACTTTACTTAATACAGATCGCGGCGGCGTTGTGGGGGGTTTGGGGGATTGTAATCCCCCACATTTTACTGGAAACTTAACATTTTCCCTAAAAACAGGGAAAAAGTGAAGTTTTCAGTAAAATGTGGGGGGTTACAACCCCCCACAACGCCCCCACAACACGGGGCGATCTGTATTAAGTAAAGTGGGGGGTTCCCCCCACGCCCCCCCCCGTCGGAGCCCCTAAAAACAGTAATTTTCTTCGGTGCGCGCCTCCGCGCTGCGCTCAATTGTCTGCGCGCGCCTTTGTCCCAGCGTGCTTTTGACCTGACACCGAAATTTGTGGTACTGAAAAGTTCTCAGTCCAACCAAGAAAAAAATGACGTGGATATGGTTCAATCGATGATCTGAAATGATGTCAAAACGTAGAATTTTGTTTCTGCAGACTGGCCCTTAATGAAATAAGATAACACTCTTCAGCTACAGAGACAAGATAACGCTCAGAATTTAGGAAGTTGGTTGGTTGGGCTGAGAACGTTTCAGCACCCCCTCATAGAATTTTCCCCTTAAAAAGCATATATTTCTTTTGCTATTTGTAAAATAATAATGGGTTTGTTGTACACGTATGCATATGCATTTAGCTTGTGTATTAGAGGTGTCAAATTTTTAATGAATGCCTTTGTGAAATTTAGAAGTGATGTCGGAAAAAAGACCATAAGGCCTATATAGTCTGCTCAAAGTTCTATAAAACGTGCTTTTCAAGGCCATCGTCGAGAAATCCAAAATGAATATACATGGGATGTATTGGCATTTACTACTGCCAGTGTATGCAGATATATTTTATGCATATTCATTGAGGAGATCCTAATAGCAACATTGGAAAGTGGTTCTTGGGGATCTCAGCCTCGTTTACTTCTTAGTTACCTCGGATCCAGTGTGCCTCTCCCTTGCTTTATTGAATTCTGCTGCCGCTAGTAAACAGTTCCAAGAATCCGCCACCCCTTTTCCTGAAGGAATATTTTGGTGATTATTGCTGAATCTACTACTTTTGAGCCTTCTGACACCTTGTCTTGCTCCAGAAATTTTGTTCCAAGGAAAAATGTTTGCTTCCTGTGCATTATAGAAACCTCAGGTAAAAACAAGCTCCGATTCCGTATAGGGAGGAGCGCGGCCAAATTGGCCGAAGCCGGTGCAAAAAGGATGGGGAGGGGAAGGGAGGAGAAAGGGAAGGCCAATCAACAGAGGAAGCGAGGGTGGGGGGGGAGTTAGGATAGAATAGCGGTGAGCCGAAGAGAAGTCGCCCTTTCTGATACGGCGATCGAGGGAGACGGACGCGGCTTCCTCACCTGCAAGAATTTTTCCTTCAACGGCCCATCTGCAGCGACTTCGCCGTTTAGTCTCCCCTGCGCGAATCGGCACTGACCCGGCTACCAGCGAGTACTCTCTCTTAAGGAGGCACGCACAGCGTGAGTAGCATCAAACGCGTCGGACTCTCACTGAGCTACCGGAGATTCCGTAGTGTGGCCAGGCCCGACGAGACACCATCCCAAGCCACCCCAGGGTACACACAAGGAGCCACGCACGGCCTGAGTAGGGCAACGGGTAAGTGCGCTAGGGCCCGAGGTGGCACGCGGCCTGGGTTTAGCCACAGCACACGCGGCCAGTAAAAGTCTCGTTTCTCCGGCGATTATTGCTGAATCTACTATTTTTGAGCCTTCTGACACCTTGTCTTGCTCTAGAAATTCTGTTCCAAGGAAAAATGTTTTCTTCCTGTGCATTAAAGAAACCTCAGGTATTCTCTTTCTTCCTTTCTCTAGGGTACACATGTTTTAGGTTCTTAGATCCCATTTCAAAATGCACCTTCCAGAAGTGGACAAAGATGACATAAGAACATAAGAATTGCCGCTGCTGGGTCAGACCAGCGGTCCATCGCGCCCAGCAGTCCGCTCACGCGGCGGCCCCCAGATCAAAGACCTGTGCCCTAACCGAGACCAGCCCTACCTGTGTTTGTTCTGGTTCAGCAAGAACTTGTCCAACCTTGTCTTGAATCCCTGGAGGGTGTTTTCCCCTATAACAGCCTCTGGAAGAGCATTCCAGCTCTCCACCACTCTCTGGGTGAAGAAGAACTTCCTTACGTTTGTACGGAATCTATCCCCTTTTAACTTTAGAGAGTGCCCTCTCGTCCTCTCTACCTTGGAGAGGGTGAACAATCTGTCTTTATCTACTGAATCTAATCCCTTCATTATCTTGAATGTTTCGATCATGTCCCCTCTCAATCTCCTCTTTTCAAGGAAGAATAGGCCCAGCTTCTCTAATCTCTCATTTTACGGCAGCTCCTCCAACCCCTTAACCATTTTAGTTGCTCTTCTCTGGACCCTTTCAAGTAGTGCCATGTCCTTCTTCATGTACGGCGACCAGTGCTGGATGCAGTATTCCAGGTGAGGGCGTACCATGGCCCGGTACAGCGGCATGATAACCTTCTCCGATCTATTCGTGATTCCCTTCTTAATCATTCCTAGCATTCTGTTCGCCCTTTTCGCCACCGCCGCACATTGTGCAGACGTTTTCATCGACTTGTCAACCAGTACTCCCAAGTCCCTTTCCTGGGGGGTCTCTCCAAGTACCGCCCCGGATATCCTGTATTCGTGCACGGGATTTTTGATACCAACATGCATTACTTTACACTTATCCACGTTGAACCTCATTTGCCATGTTGTTGCCCATTTCTCGAGCATGGTTATGTTGTGTTGCAGATTTTCACAGTCCCCCTGCATCTTCACTACTCTGAATAACTTCGTATCGTCTGCAAATTTAATCACCTCACTCATCGTACCTATTTCCAGATCATTTATGAATATGTTGAAGAGCACGGGTCCAAGCACCGAGCCCTGCGGCACCCCACTGGTGACGTTCTTCCAGTCCGAGTATTGTCCATTTACCCCCCACTCTCTGTTTCCTATCCGTTAGCCAGTTTCTAATCCACGTGAGTAGTTCACCCTCTATTCCATGGCTCTCAATTTTCCGAAGAAGTCGTTCATGCGGAACCTTGTCGAACGCCTTCTGAAAATCCAGATATATAAAGTCGACTGGGTCACCCTTGTCTATCTGCCTGTTGGCTCCCTCGAAGAAGTGCAGCAGGTTCGTCAAGCAAGATCGTCCTTTGCTGAAGCCGTGCTGACTGGTCCTCAACAGATTGTGTCCGTCTAGGTGATCAATGATGCGGTCTTTTATCAGCGCCTCTACCATCTTTCCCGATACCAAGGTCAGACTCACCGGTCTGTAGTTTCCTGGATCTCCCCTTGTACCTTTTTTGAAGATTGGCATAACATTCGCCACCTTCTAGTCTTCCGGAATCTTTCCCGATTTGATCGACAGGTTGGCTTTTAGTTGAAGTAGTTCAGCTATTGTCCCTTTCAGTTCCTTAATGACCCTAGGATGGATGCACGAAAGCATTATCATTTCAATTTTTCTACTGGTTATACATGTCCGTTTATATTTACTTTATCAATACTCTAGCAGTAGCAATGGTCTTGTTCACTGTTTTATTACCATGAGATCATCAGATATGATCACTCAAGATTAGGGTTACCAGATTTTTACTTTAATAAAATCCAGACCCCTAGATCCGCCCTCCAGGCCCATCCAATTCCACCCATCCCCACCTCGTTACGCCCCAGCCCCGCCTCCAATCCCACCCTAGCCCCACCCCAGTCCCTCCCTCCTGCTGCCTGCTCTTGATTCGACGTGGTGATGTCACATGCATGCATGCATGCGCAGAGGCTCTCCCGCCCGATACAATTTCAAGGAAGCTTTTCCAAACCTTGGACAAAGTACCGGGTTTTGAAAAGCCGTCCTGACCCCCGGACATGTCCCTGAAAAGGAAGACATGTCCGGGGAAATCCAGACGCCTACCCAAGATCCCTTCTGATTGATACCATATTTTTATTTCATCCCTATGTGTTACTCCCTAGGATTTCTGCACCCTCTGTACTTCTTTTTCATTGACTCATAGCTTACACTCCATTTCAGATTTTAGCATCATTGGCAAAAAGACAATTTTACTTACAAAAAATATCGAAAAGATGTGACTCTGGTCTGATTGCTGTGACACTTTGTAGATAGCCTCTCATTCCTTGGATTGAGATCACTTTACTACTGTCCTCTGTTTTCTCTGAGTCAGCAAGTTTCTAACCCAATCAACCACCTTTAGCCCACCCTTAGGCTGCTGTCCACTTTCAGAAATTGTCAGTAGCTCTACAGGGATCCAATTGTTCAATATCCTCATGCAAGCCCCTGATCTAATTCGCTGGTCACCTAATCAAAGAAACGTATCAAGTTTGTTTGCTTCGATCACCTTTATAAGGCTAGAATCCTGCAGCCTGCAGAATTCAAGGTACTTCATTGTTTTTAGCAGTGACCTCATTAATTTAGCCACCCCTTGAGTAACTGGGCCGTAGTTTCCAAGTGCTTCCTTTTATCCACGTAGGTCTTGATTCTATAAGTGACGTCTAACTCCTAGATGCCATTCGGCATGGTTGTCAATCAACCACTAGGCACCATTTAAAGAATTGTACCTAGCAGTACCTAAGTGGTCTTAAGCAGGCATTAAAATCCTTAGGCACGCTCTATTTTGGCCAGGGTTTTCCTAACTCAACGTATGCCCAAATTCTGCCCCAAAACTGCCCCTTAACCATGCCTTGTCATTTAGGCACCAGTAGACTCCTAGGTGTAGATGCCTACCTCAAAGCGATAAGCGCCTTCCAAGTTAGGCGCCTACCAGCAGATAAATTTTTTAAATTGGTTTTTAATGCTGCTTCCAATTATCGGTGCCAATTAAGCCAATTTAAAAAAAATTAAGTTAGGCGCGTCGATCAGCTGGGCACACCGATTTAAACGCCTAACTTTAGGCTTCTTTTATAAAATCAGGGCTTCAAAGCCTAGAACCAGTCTTTCCACAGCTCCCAGAATTACTTCTATGGAAAATCGCTTCACTCTAGCATACTCCAGGCCCTACAGACGTGGCCGGAGCTCGTCACAAAGAAAGGAAGCTTTCTGGAGGCGGGTCTGGAGGCAGAACTGGGCGAGGCTGAAGGCGGAACCGTGTGGGGCTGGGTGAGAACAGGGCGGGGCTGGAGGCGAAAAAGGGTGGGTTATGTGTCCGGGGTTTTCTTTTTTTTTAATATGGTAACCCTACCCATGTGAACCATTACTATCACCTATTTTATAGGCAGTAAGGCCCTGATCCTATAAGACGCCTACAGTTAAGTGCCTAGATTGACAGACCTAGATGATCTAGGGGCCTAGCGTAATTTTTTTTTTAATAAATCAGTGTTAATAATTTAAAGTGCCATTAAAACCAATTTTAAAAAAGAATTGTAAAAATAATTTGCCGGTAGGCCTAACTTGGTAGGCACCTGCCACTTCAAGGTAGGCGTCTACACTTAGGTACCAGTAAGTAGGCATGGTTATGGGCAGATTTGGTGTAGATTCAGGGTAATGGATTGAGTCAGGTGCCCTCATTTAGTCCAAGAAAAACCTGGCCTAAAGAATGTGTAAAGAAAGGGGTAGAGCTTAAAGCAATTCACAAAAATGAGCGATAAAAAGACATATGTTGAAATACAAAAATCACTCATTCTATAAACAACACGTCATTTGGCATGGTTGTCAATCAACTGCTAGGTGCTGTTTATGGAATTGCACCTAGAGGTGCCTACACATTCTTTAGTTGAAATACAAAAATCACTCTATTATTGTGCTTATAAGGAAGCTGTGCAGATGAAATAAATGAGTCTACACAAATTATTATGCTCAGAATCATGGAGGGGGGGTACTGGGGATCGCCCCAGAACCAACCACCTCACTGCCCAATCATCGCACGTAAAGAGTAGACAGCGTGTTATATCATGTAAAAATTTTTGTTATGAACGTCTAATAACTCATAAAGAGACTCAGCAAATTTATCTGTTAGCTTGCAGGTCCCGGCGCGCACATTTCGCCCCTGCCTCAGGGGACCAACAATGATATATAGAAAAAACGATCACACTTAAGAAACAAGCTGTGACATTTGTCTTCCGCTTTGTTGCGTGAGACAAGTGCTGTTTTTGGTAAGTCCCGTTCCGTATAGCCAAGACATTTAGACTTTATTTGTATTTATTATTTAGGTTTTAAACGTTCTTTGATTAATAAAATATTAACTTGTTTAACCCTTTGTATCTTCCAGAATCCTTGAGCCCACCGTATGATTGTTTTTTCTATATATCATTGTTGGTCCCCTGAAGCAGGGGCGAAATGTGCGCGCCGGGACCTGCAAGCTAACAGATAAGTTTGCTGAGTCTCTTTATGAGTTATTAGACGTTCATAACAAAAATTTTTACATGATATAACACGCTGTCTACTCTTTACATGCGATGATTGGGCAGTGAGGTGGTTGGTTCTGGGGCGATCCCCAGTACCCCCCCCCCTCCATGATTCTGAGCATAATAATTTGTGTAGACTCATTTATATCATCTGCACAGCTTCCTTATAAGCACAACAATAGAGTGATTTTTGTATTTCAACTAAAGAATGTGTAGGCACCTCTAGGTGCAATTCCATAAACAGCACCTAGCAGTTGATTGACAACCATGCCAAATGACGTGTTGTTTATAGAATGAGGCCCTAAGGGATGATGCGTTAATCTTCTGCTAATCAGTTAGCACATGGCAATGTAGATGTGTTGATTAGCACAGAAATACGCACTCTGCAACCCAGACATGCCTCCTGACAGAAAAATGTAAAACTTTGTATTGCGTGGCTCGCAAGTGCACATTCGAAACTTATCACAGAGTGCCTCATCGTGTCCAATGGTAAACCCTTTTAAGCTGTGATAAGGAGGCACTAGTGCTTATTGGAGCCTTAAGGGTTGTAACAAAAATGGCAAAGGCAGGTAGCACGTTAAAGACTAGGGATTTTGTCCCAGATTCTCTAAATGGCGCTGTTATCGGAAGCCACCTTAAAAGCAGCCACCAATCGCATGTAAATCATGCGACGACACTGTTTAGAGAATCACACCTCCGGCAAAAGCAGGTGCCTGAAATGTAGGCCAGAGTTTTCAAGGCTTACATTCTCAGTGCCTACCTTTGACTTGAATTGTGTCTCCAGAGGTGCCTACTGGTGGCTAATGCCACATCTGGAGTTAGCCATACCTGCAGTGGTGGTAGGCGTGATTCCGGCACCATTTTTTAGGTGCTGGTAGGTGACTGGAAAATCATTTTAAAAATTATTTTAAACGGCGTTTCCACTTAACTTAGATGTGGCAAGGGGCCTACCGGGCTTAAATTAAGGCACCGTTTATAGAATATGGACCTTTGTGAGTTTTTTTTGGTGAGGGGGTTCATTGGCTGATAATAATGTACACACTTTACAAACCATCGTTTACTGTTTTCAAAAGAATGTGCCTGCTTTTTAAAGAGGACACACTCTTAACAACATTGCTCCTGTAATGAATAAAACAAAAATCCCTGGAAAAAATATGGGAAACGCAGAACAAAAAAGAAACAGTTCCCACTGCACATCGCCTGGCCTCTGTTTCTGTAAAATCACCATACCTGGCTGGCCCAGGGAGCTAAAGCCAAGTCTGGTAATCAAGCTCAGGTTTTCCATATGGTGCAGCACAGTACTGTCACTGAGCTTTTGGGCTTGTATATTCTCAAATGTACATGTACTTATTTCTCTGTTGAAACAAATGGACACAAAAAAAATAACCAGGAAAATTATAGAGTTTAAAGCCTTTGTCTTCACTCCCAGTACTCAAGAGCCACCAGCAGGTTCGTTTTTCAAGAAATCACTGGTAAATATGCATGCAAAAGATTTTCATATATACCACGTACATACCCCCAAATTCTGTATATGGTGCCTTAAGTTGTGCATGCAAATCGATGTGTAAAGCTGATTTTCACACACAACATAATTTATTGATTGACCTGATTGGTGCAGAGAACACCTGGCAATTAACACCTCGTTATTGGTGCTAATTGACACAAATTAAAAGTTAATTTCCAATCACAAAAACCCAGGGCTAGATTTACAAAGCAAACCGATCGCGTACCAATCGGTTTGCGAACCCCTTTGCGACCAGATTTCCCTCCTGCGATCCGCTTTGAAAATCCGTACATGCAAATGAGGTGAAACGCATGCAAAGTAGGCAGGGACACGATTCACAACACAAAATTTCACATCTGATTGGGCTGGCTGTTCAACTGAAGAAGCGACTGCTGGGGACAAGTCGAAAACATCTTTCCAACTCTGGAAACCCTGCTTGCCGCCCTGCTCTGCCCCGAATCGCCGCCCTGCTCTGCCCAGATCTCTTGTCTCCTGCCTGCTTGCCCCGAATGCCGCCCTGCTGTGTCCCGATCTTCGCCCCGAATGCCGCCCTGCTCTGTCCTGATCGTCACCCCGAATGCCGCCCTGCACTGCCCAGATCTCTTGTCTCCTGCCTGCTTGCCCCGAATGCCGCCCTGCTGTGTCCCGATCTTCGCCCCGAATGCCGCCCTGCTCTGTCCTGATCGTCACCCCGAATGCCGCCCTGCACTGCCCAGATCTCTTGTCTCCTGCCTGCTTGCCCCGAATGCCGCCCTGCTGTGTCCCGATCTTCGCCCCGAATGCCGCCCTGCTCTGTCCCGATCTTCACCCCGAATGCCGCCCTGCACTGCGAGCCCGTGGTTTTAACCCACAGGCTTTAAGTGGGTTAAAATCATGGGCTCAATTAAAAAAATAAATAAATAAATCTACGCCGGGCCCGGCTTTCTCCGCCAGTACACCAGTTTCACATTCCCCCTTCCCTCTTCCCTAGAAAAAAAGAAATAAAAAAATAACGTGCGCTAATTTGCCGGCTGCGCAAGCCGCTACCGCCTCCTCTTGAGCAGGCGGTAGTTTTTCAGCTAGCGCGGGGAGTAGCGCGCGCTTAAAATGTGCGTGCGATAAAGCTGCTAACGCGGCTTCATAAAAGGAGCCCCTAATGTGCAATAATGTCCCCAAAATAGAGGTTCTCCAAAAATATGGTTTATATACAATTTGGCCGCTGCTGTTCCGCACAAACAGCATTCTGAATTCAGTGTTCAAGCCTTTAAAACACTTTTGATAAAGATACTCATTAAAAGTTACATGCTCAACTTAGCGCAATTCCATAAAAAAAGAATGTCCCAGTTCTAGTGCGTGAATTTAAAAAGGAGGGGGGGGGCATAGCCAGGGGAGGGGCGTGGGAGTTCGTAAAAGTTAGGCCCATTGTTATGGAATATGCCCAATCTGCGCATGGCTTAGGTGCAAGCATTTAGGCCTGGTTTTAGCCGGCCTAAAGGGGTATACCTGAAATGTACGTGACACACTAGCGCTTAGCGTGATTCTGTAAAAAGCGCGTGCACCATGTAGAATTGCTGTAAGCGTGGTTCAAGTTGGCATTTTTATTAAGGGTATCTTGAAAACCTGAACTGCAGGCAGGGCAAGATTAACCAGTAGGCCAAGTAGGCACGTGCCTAGGGTCCGAAATGGTCAGGGGGGGCCCGATGAAGGAGGGCATCAACATTGGTTTTTTTCCAAACGGCGATGGGCCCCTCCAGCATCGATTTGCAACGCGCCCCCTCCCCCCCCCACAATCGTCGGAAAGTAAGACAAGCAAGCAACGCGGGTAAGAAAGGCAACGGGAACTGTAATTGTGCAAGTGGTGCTACTTGCCCAAAGCTTCCCTCTGACGCAGCTTCCTGTTTCCGCCTGGGCGCATGGTGGGGTGGGGCGGGGCAGGGGGCCCAGTATACTTGTGTGCCTAGGGGCCCTCGACTAATTAATCCTGCCCTGCCCTCAAGGACTGGGAGTGAAGATTCACGGGTCTAAATCAGGGGTGGGGAACGAGGGTCACAACCCATTCAAGTGTTCAGAATTTCCCCAGTGACTATGCATGAGATCTATTTGCGTACAATGAAGCCTTAGTGCATGCAAATAGATTTCATGCATATTTGTTGGGGAAATCCTGAAAACCTGACTGGATTTCAGCCCTCATTCCCCACCCCTGGACTCTAAATAGTACATTTTGTATTATATTTCTGGTAGCTCTAACAGTATACATGTATTTCTCCTCATATCATTTTCCTACAGAAATATATATATTGGAAAGCAATACAGAGCTAAAAGAAGCAATTTTTAGAAAAATGTTTTCCAAATCAGACATTAAAATGATTCACATTGAGGACTATGGTAAGTCAGATAAAATGTTACCTTATACATCATATACCCAGGGGTAGGGAACTCCGGTCCTCGAGAGCCGAATTCCAGTCAGGTTTTCAGTGCATATTCATTGGGGAAAACCTGACTGGAATACAGCTCTCGAGGACCGGAGTTCCCTACCCCTGATTTACACTAATAAATATTATAGTAAATCGGTGCAACAAGCTATCATTAAATATTGTTTTTCTTTTTGAAGAACTTCCTTTGAAGCTGTCGTTTCCAAAGGAATTCACTGAACAGAACCAATATTCTCTTCTATTGATCATGTAAGTATTGTCATTTATATTTTAACAGTCTACTACTACTACTACTATTAATTATTTCTATAACGTTACCAGAAGTACGCAGTGCTGTACAGTCACAAAGAAGACGGTCTTCCCCCCCCCTTAAAAAAAAAAAAAAAAAAAAGGAGACAGGAGAAGGTCCATTGATTTTATTGAGTGGCAAATGCAAAGAGCTACAGAGGAATGTAAAGAGAGGTGTATTGAGCATGGAGGGCTGACCGCGAGCATTTTTTGCTCGAGGTGTATAACAATGACGCTGGTAGATGGCGCACCCCATGTTCCAGTAGCTAAGTGAAAGCTTTCTCTTTTTACATACCCTGTGCACAGTGGTGGGCTTTGGTCCGATGTGAGATGTACATTTTTGTTACGTGGAGTTTTTTTTTATTATGCCAATGACAAGTTAATGAGCAGCTTGAAATCCATGCGGATTGCTGCCAAATTGTGTGTACATTTGAGGCTTTTTCTCCATTTTTGATATTTAATGTTGGTCTCCTGAAGCTATCCCACCGCTGACTGGATTATTTATTTGGTTGTTACTATTTATAAAATGTTTTGGAAAATTTTTTGAAATGCAAAGAGCTGTCTATATCCACCAAGAAGATATGACGCACATGGGGCTGTGTTTCGGCACTTTAAAGCTTGCATCAGAAGTCGTAATCTTATGGTGATTGTGCAGTCATATAGTGCAAATTGAGAGTCCATAACATAGAAGACACAGCTAGGCACAATTTTTGTGGCTACAGTGACGATCACTGCTGTTACAATCTGGGGGCGTTCTGCACTGGAAAAAAAAGTTTTTCTTTTTTGGTGTTGTACATTTATATTTTAATACATGTCAGAGATATGAAAGCAGTCAGACCAGTTGATATCATTCTCCTTCATCTATTTGAGAAGCAGCTGGTATGGAGCCTGAAAGCTACATGTTCAATTCCTCAAGTGCCTTATTGGGAAATCATCTGTGGTAGTCTAGGGCAGTGTTCTTCAACCACCGGTCCATGGACCAGTGCCGGTCAACAGAAATTTCCTGCCGGTCCACAGGGCCAGCACGTGCATCAGGCCCAAAACAGTGTTATTCAACCGCCGGTCCACGGTGCGATCGATGCGGCATTATCTTCGAGCCAGCTCCCTCTTCCTAACTGATTCAGTGCACAAAGCCACGGGCAGTGGCTCCTACAGGCATCCTGTGCCTGAACCGGAAGCCTTCTCTCTGACGTTGCAACATCAGAAGGAAGGCTTCCAGATGAGGCACGGGACGTGCAAGGTGAATTAGTACTATTATGGGGGGCGGGGTCTGGCCCATGACTTAGCCCAGTGCTCTTCAATCACCGGTCCACGGACAGATGCCGCTCCACAGAATAATTATTTTATTTCTGCCGGTCCATAGGTATAAAAAGGTTGAAAAACACTGGTCTAGGGCATCGTACAAACCATGAAACCACATCCGATTAAACCCTAGTCTCCTCTGATGTAGTTTTATTTAAGTTTGACTAATTCAAATCAAAATCAAGGATCGATATTCAAAGTGATTTAAGTGGCCGAGAAAGGCTTCTGGCCACTTAAATCACCTGTGCGGGGCTAACTGCCGATACTAAACTGAAAGCCAGCTGTTTTGGTGGGCAGTCAGCACTTAACCACTTAACCCCCTTCCCCCCCCCCCCCACACACACACACATCGGGAGCAGCGTAGAGCATTCAGCGCGCTGGCCCGCGCTAAAAACCGCTAACCACGGTTTTGAAAAAGGGAGGTGGGGTGGTAAGTTAAGCAGCCATATTGGAATGCATAAAACATCTTTATGCAGAGTCACTTAGGCAGTTAAGTGCTGAATATTGGTCTTAACCACCAAATAGAAGATTGCCGGCTCCAAAAACCTGGATATTCAACGCCAGTCCATGGACATGGCCTGGCATTGCTAAAAAGAGAATGCTTAATGCCACCAGCTGAATATCGACCCTATCGATTATAATCCAGTGATAGGCTCACAAGTATTCAAGCCAGCTTGACACAGAATTTGGATTTGAGATCTTGAGACTCATTTTCCAAATGTCTGAAAAGTGGCACAAAGTGGCCGATGGACTTTTTTTCTGGCCCAAACGTCCAAATCACTATTTTCAAAATGCATTTTAAGACGTTTTTTCTATGCAGGTCCACTGCAGTGCATTTAAATCTCAAGAGGGCTTGTTTTGGATGGGACTAGGGTAGGCTTATGATTTGGACCATTCCTGCAATAATAAACATTTAGGGCAAAAAAATGAGAATGTTTGCGGCTAGACCAAACTGACCAGATGACCACTGGAAAGATTATGGTATGCCCCCCCCCCCTTTACTTCCCCAGTGGTCACAACCCTCGCCCACCACCTAAAGATGTGAAAGAAATAGTACAAACCATCATGTATGACAGCTGGAGATGATATGGCCGAAACATTTAAGTACCTCAAGGGACGTGTCGAAGTGGAAGATGATATTTTCTTTCTCAAGGGACCCTCGGCCACAAGAGGGCACCCGCTCAAACTCAGGGGCGGAAAATTTCATGGCGACACCAGAAAGTATTTCTTCACAGAGAGAGTGGTTGATCATTGGAACAAGCTTCCAGTGCAGGTGATCGAGGCAGACAGCGTGCCAGACTTTAAGAATAAATGGGATACCCATGTGGGATCCCTACGAGGGTCAAGATGAGGAAATTGGGTCATTAGGGCATAGACAGGGGGGTGGGTAAGCAGAGTGGGCAGACTTGATGGGCTGTAGCCCTTTTCTGCCGTCATCTTCTATGTTTCTATGTTTCTATGATGAGTCATTTGGCCTTTATCTGCCATCATGTTTCTATGTTTCTATAATCAGAAAGTTCCATGACATCACAATGCAGGTGTAAAGAGCCTTAGCCTATAGGATGAGGAGATGCAAATGTTAAGAGCCTTAGCCAATAGGGAGAGGAGGAGAGAGTGGCTGTTGCAGACACCAGAAAGTATTTCTTCACAGAGAGAGTGGTTGATCATTGGAACAAGCTTCCAGTGCAGGTGATCGAGGCAGACAGCGTGCCAGACTTTAAGAATAAATGGGATACCCATGTGGGATCCCTACGAGGGTCAAGATAAGGAAATTGGGTCATTAGGGCATAGACAGGGGGTGGGTAAGCAGAGTGGGCAGACTTGATGGGCTGTAGCCCTTTTCTGCCGTCATCTTCTATGTTTCTATGATGGGTCATTTGGCCTTTATCTGCCATCATGTTTCTATGTTTCTATAATCAGAAAGTTCTATGACATCACAATGCAGGTATAAAGAGCCTTAGCCTATAGGAAGAGGAGATGCAAATGTTAAGAGCCTTAGCCAATAGGGAGAGGAGGAGAAAGTGGCTGCTGCAGACACCAGAAAGTATTTCTTCACAGAGAGAGTGGTTGATCATTGGAACAAGCTTCCAGTGCAGGTGATCGAGGCAGACAGCGTGCCAGACTTTAAGAATAAATGGGATACCCATGTGGGATCCCTACGAGGGTCAAGATAAGGAAATTGGGTCATTAGGGCATAGACAGGGGGTGGGTAAGCAGAGTGGGCAGACTTGATGGGCTGTAACCCTTTTCTGCCGTCATCTTCTATGTTTCTATGTTTCAACTATTCAAACAGCAAAGCAGGTCCCCGGAGTATCCTAGTAGTTGGTGCAGTGGACTGCAGAGAAGGGGACCCAGGTCTAATAGTGTGTCAGTGTAATAAATGTATCTGAAAAAATGAGACTGTTCTCGCTTGCATTCAGCAGAATAATTTCAGTCATTATTACTACTACTACTACTACTACTATTAATTATTTCTATAGCGCTACCAGACGCAGCGCTGAACAGAGTCACAAAGAGTAAGAAAGCAGTCCCTGCTCGAAAGAGCTTACAATCTAAACAGGCAAGACAGACAATTATATGGGTAGTTGATTGTCTTCACATTCTTCTACACTTCTTCCTCCGTATTCGCTGTGATCGGGGATTAACAGAACCGCAAATACTGAAAAAGCGCGAATAAATTTTTTATATGTTATTTACTGTTTTCTATTAAAAACCATCGTGAATATAGTGAAACCGCGAATAACACGCTGGGATTCCTGATCTGAAGGAGAGGCAAAACACGGTGAAGAGCTGGGAATCGGCAATTTTCTCTGTAAAATGCTTGGAATTAGCGATTGCTCTATGCAAGCTGATGTAATTTGGAGGAAGGAGCCAGCAAGCTAAAAACCGTGAATAATCGAAACCGCGAATGCTGAAACTGCGAATACGGAGGGAGAAGTGTACCCATAAATGTTGTACCATTTCTCAAAGGGAAAGTATGTATTCCTGCTCCCTTTCAAAACTGTTCTTTTTTTTTTTCTCTTGAAAATTTATTGAAAATTTTATCAACTGTTCTTACGTGTGTTCTGAGTTGAAAATTTTCAGGCATCCTATTCTCTGTACTGAGGGAAACCGTTTTTGAAAATTACCCTCTTCAGTAGCATTTCCAGAAATAAAGCATTGACACCCCATTTTATAATACCGTGAAAGCGGTTTTTAGTGCCGGCCGGCGCGCTGAATGCTCTGCACTGCTCCGACGCTCGTAGAATTGCCGTGAGTGTTGGAGCATTGCAGAGAATCCCACGCTCCATCCAGTGCTAAAAACTGCTTGCACGGTTTTGTAAAAGAGAGGGGTGGTGAATTAGGCTCTTGGAAAGTTGTTTGTCTGGAGAGAAATGTCTTCAAATGGGTTATGTTTGCAAATTGGAGGAGATGAAGAGACAAGGCAGTCTATAACGTTCAAGTGGATGACTTTATTGAATAAAAAATGACTCAACAAGATTTGTGTTTTGGCCGTAAGACCTGCAACAGTAGTTCCTCTCTGAGAATTTATAATCTCCTTCCCTTCCCTTCCCCCTCATTTTAATCTCCCCTCCCCCCTCCCCCGTTTTCCTTTTTTTATCTTGGTTTTCCAGTATAGTTTTTCTCTGGGGCTATAATTATTTATAATTTAACATTATTTATAAATTAACATTCTTAGAATTTTAGTAGGTTTGTGCATGGTATTATTTAATATTTATTTTGTATGTATACTTAGGGGCAAATTTTATAAATGGCGTCCCGATTGTAGTCGGCTGTAGGTGTCCTACCGCTGTCTAACCAGCCAATCGGGATGCACGTTTTTAAAAAAAACCTCCCAAAATAGGCCACCTACATTGGAGGCGCTTCCAGAAGCCTAAGGAGGTGCGCAAGCCCACCAAAAGTCGCCTAACGCTAGGCTTGGTTTGAACCGGAAATAGCCTTAGTCGAACTTAGGTGACCATATGCATCTCACTAGGCCAGCGGGAGACGCGTACAATGTAGGCCAGCAAAATGCTGGCCTACAATGTAAGTAGACACGGCTGCTGAGCTTATTGCGGCTTATTACCGCAATAAATTTATTGGCCGCTGCCACCCATCCCCCACGAACGATCGCAGCAGGAGAGATGCCCAGTCCCTTCTGCCTGGTACCCCCCCCCAATGATCGGTGCAGAAAGGATGCCCAGTCCCTTCTGCCCACTACCCCCATAACGATCGCAGAAGGAGGGATGCCCAGACCTTCCTGCCCGGCACCCCCGTAGATCACTGGCAGGAGGGAAGCCCAGTCCCTCCTGCCTTCCCCCCCCCTCCCGCCCTTATAGATTACTGGCAGGAAGGATGCCCAGTCCCTCCTGCTGGATACCTCCCACCCCCCTGCCGAACTGCCCAGCCCACCCCCAGACCCCGGATCCCCTTCCACCCCTACCCGGACCCCCACCAGCAGCAGATCAGTGTAGAAATACACTTACATGGCTAGGTACTGGATATCTATGAAAACAAGGGGAAAGCCGAGAGTCGATCTGACCTCGACACATCGGACCACAGTATCGAGCAAGGATACTGAAACAGGAAAGGAAGATAGTGGACTAGAGGCAAAATGGACACTTTATGGACATAAACCCAAGGATACAGTACAGGGACCCGAGAGGCAAGTAGAGCTAAACAGCAAGACAAGGAGGACACAGCCGGAACCAGATGGCTATCAAAGATCAAAGAAGCGGGCGGAGGACGGGATAGACACACCACAGGAGGCAGCCCAAGAGGAGACCAGCAGGAGCATCAAATCAAGAGTAGACCCAAAAGAAAAGGTAACAAACCGGGACTTAAATTGCCTATATACAAACGCTAGGAGCCTAAGGACTAAAATGGGGGAGCTAGAAGTTATAGCCAGAAATAAGGACCTAGACATAATAGGAATCACAGAGACATGGTGGTCAGAGGACAACAAATGGGATGTGGCCCTGCCAGGGTACAAACTCTACAGGAGGGACAGGGCGCACAAGAAGGGGGGAGGAATAGCACTGTATATAAAGGACTACATTCCTTCATCCAGATCAGAAACAACAATAAGGGCAGACAGTCTGGAGTCACTATGGGTTAAGCTAACAGGAGGGGAAGGAGCTGACATCAAATTGGGACTTTACTATCGCCCACCAGGACAGCCAGAAGCAAACGACCTGGACCTGGAGGCCGAACTGAGGCAGGTGTGCAAAAGTGGAAGGGTGGTGGTTATGGGGGATTTCAACTATCCGGGAATAGATTGGGGCATTGGGCACTCAAATTGCACGAGAGAAACTAAATTCATAGAGGTGATAAGAGACTGTTTCATGGAGCAGCTGGTCACAGAACCAACGCGAGGGGATGCCACTCTAGACCTAATCCTCAACGGGCTAGAAGGACCCGCAAAGGAAGTGGTGGTACTAGCACCATTAGGGAACAGCGATCACAACATGATCCAGTACAAATTAAACATGGGAACATCAAAGGTGAAAAGAACCACAACGACAGCACTCAACTTCAGAAAAGGAAACTACAAAGACATGAGGAAACTGGTAGGAAAAAAGCTCAGCAACAGCTCAGGGAAGATAAAGACCGTAAAGGAAGCCTGGACACTGCTTAAAGGCACAGTGCTCGAGGCACAAGACCTGTGCGTCCCAAGGTTCAGGAAAGGGTGCAAAAAAAATCGAACTAGAAACCCAGCATGGATAACAACTGCAGTTAATAAGGCGATAAGCGACAAGAAATCATCCTTCAAGAAATGGAAAAAGGAACCAACAAAGGAGAACCAGGAAGAGCACAAAAGGCACCAGAAAGAATGCCATCGAGAGGTCAGGAAAGCAAAGAGAGAATATGAGGAAAGACTGGCAGGAGAAGCAAGAAACTTCAAACCCTTCTTCAGGTATGTGAAAGGGAAACAACCAGCCAGAGAGGAAGTGGGACCACTGGACGACGGAGACAGGAAAGGAGCGATAAAGGAGGAAAAAGAGATAGCTGACAGGTTAAACAAATTCTTCTCGTCAGTCTTCACCAGAGAGGACACATCCAATATCCCAGAACCCGAGGTGATTATAAACGGGGAACACGACGAAAAGCTGGTACAACTAGAGGTAAGCAAAGAGGATGTCCTCAGACAGATAGATAGACTGAAGAGCGACAAATCACCAGGCCCGGACGGCATCCACCCAAGGGTACTAAAAGAACTGAGAAACGAAATAGCAGAGACACTTCGCCAAATATGTAACCTCTCCCTAAAAACTGGGGAGATCCCAGAGGACTGGAAAATAGCAAATGTCACGCCCATCTTTAAGAAGGGATCAAGGGGTGACCCGGGAAACTACAGGCCTGTGAGCTTGACCTCGGTTCCGGGAAAGATGATGGAAGCAATGGTAAAGGACACAATCTGCGAACACATAGAAAAAAATGGACAACTGAAGGCGAGCCAACATGGCTTCTGCAAGGGAAGGTCGTGCCTCACAAACTTGCTGTACTTCTTCGAGGGAATAAACAGCCAGATGGATAAGGGGGAATCCATAGACATCATTTACCTTGACTTCCAAAAAGCCTTCGACAAGGTACCTCACGAACGGCTACTAAAAAAGCTGTGGAACCACGGGGTGCAAGGGGATATCTACCGATGGATCAAACACTGGTTGGCAGGCAGGAAACAGAGGGTTGGAGTAAAGGGCAAATACTCAGACTGGCAATGGGTCACGAGCGGAGTTCCACAGGGGTCGGTGCTAGGACCTCTATTGTTCAATATATTTATTGATGATCTGGAGACGGGGACAAAATGTGAGGTTATCAAATTTGCTGATGACACCAAACTCTGCAGCAGGGTTAGGAACACGGAAGACTGTGAAAACCTGCAAAGGGACCTAACGAGACTGGAAGACTGGGCAAATAAGTGGCAAATGAGTTTTAACGTAGAGAAATGCAAAGTCATGCATGTAGGGAAAAAGAACCCGATGTTCAGCTACAAAATGGGGGGAACACGGCTAGGGGTGAGTAACCTTGAAAGGGATCTGGGGGTGATGGTTGACACATCACTGAAACCATCGGCGCAATGTGCGACAGCCTCAAAGAAAGCAAACAGAATGCTGGGCATCATCAAAAAGGGTATCACAACCAGGACGAAGGAAGTCATCATGCCGCTGTATCGCGCAATGGTGCGCCCGCACCTGGAGTACTGTGTTCAATACTGGTCGCAGTACCTCAAAAAGGACATGGCGGTGCTCGAGGGAGTGCAGAGGAGGGCGACTAAACTGATAAAAGGTATGGAAAATTTTTCTTACGCTGACAGGTTAAAAACGCTGGGGCTATTCTCTCTGGAGAAGAGGAGACTTAGAGGGGACATGATAGAAACCTTCAAAATCCTAAAGGGCATAGAGAAGGTTGACAGGGACAGATTCTTCAGACTGTGGGGAGCCACAAGCACTAGGGGTCACTCGGAGAAATTGAAAGGGGACAGGTTTAAAACAAATGCTAGGAAGTTCTTTTTTACCCAGAGGGTGGTGGACACATGGAACAAGCTTCCGGAGGAGGTGATAAGCCAGAACTCTGTACAGGGGTTCAAGGAAGGTTTGGATAGGTTCCTGGAGGATAAGGGGATAGAGGGGTACAGATAGAACTTGAGGTAGGTTATAGAAGTGGTCAGTAACCTCTTCACAGGTTGCGGACTGATGGGCCGCCGCGGGAGCGGACCGCTGGGCAGGATGGACCTCTGGTCTGACCCAGTGGAGGCAACTTCTTATGTTCTTATGTTCTTATGTTCTAATTGGAAAGGAAGTGTTCCCAGGGGAAGGTCATGGGCAAGTCAGGAGTGTTCTAGAAAACTGCATGCAGCATTGCTGAATTCTGTGGATGCGTGCCCAATAAGCACACCAGTATTTACACCTGGGTTCAGGTGGTGTTAGTTCTCGCACTCAAAGATGGGCATGTCATTCTCTGCCCAACGTTATTGAATAAAGAGTGCTCAACCTGGACTGTCCTTTATAGAACAGAGCTGGGAGCCATTTACTGAATCTGGCCCAAAGTGCAGAGCTTGTGTTTGAATATTGACCTCGTTACCCTTAGTTTATGTTCTTTACATTGGTGTCCAGCAAAGGTTTAAATTCAGTTGGTTGAGCATTATTTTAAATTCAAGTTTGTTTTTTTTTTGTTTTTTTTTGGGGGGGGTGTCTATGGACATTATTACTATTTATAACAACAAAGAGCTATAACCACATTAATAAAATTAAGTAAAGGGAAGATAAAAGCAAATTGCCATACCATTGTTTATGCAGAATCCACAAATCAGTGATTTTAAGATGTTATAAAAATGAAGGAAAATAATACAGGCACATTTAGGGAAAAAGAACAGGTGAACCCTTTGATCCTAGACTCACAAAAATGTTGAGTGTCTAATCAAGCTGGGGTCGGTACAATGAATTATCCATCAAAGAAAATATATTTAACAGATTGAAATTTAATAATACTCTTGCACAGGATCTTTAGAAGAAAGAGTGTGTCTAACTGAAGCACACCGGGTCTCAGTTGCAAAAATTCCTTTGAGTTTCCCTAGAGACATCTAGAACAATTTTAATCAAACAGTTCATAAAAGAAACTGTGCAATGCGTAAAGTATAATCAAAGGCGTCAATCTCTGTCTTCAGCAAGTGTGAAGGCCACAATCACTGCGGCTGGTACAACATTCTCTCTGCGACAGATGTTTCAAATATAGCCAATGCCTGCATTTGGGCTGCAAAAACCTGAGGGAACGTTACAGTTTAGGGAGTGAAGAACTTTAGTACACAAAAGAAGCTTGATAATATATGCTGATTTGAAGGTGGCCTGAATACAAGTTTCATAAAATTTTGATCAATCGCTTAATCGTAATTCTAAGCGATGTACACAGTACTAAAATTACAAAATTTAGGGAACAATACAACGCATCACAAGAGCTAAGTCTTGGAGGACTATTGACAAACTTGACAAACCTATAAAACACTAGGGAGGGAAGGAAAAAAGAACTACATGTTATTTGAAAGTAAGCAAGACATTCAAGGAGAATACATGAAGGTAGGGGAAGTCAAAATGCTACAATGAGGTTATACAGTAGAGTTAAAATCAGATAGAAAACTGGCTAGCTAAGTATCAAAAGCCATGCCTGCAAGTATCACACCCTCCTTAGCAATTAAATTAACCATTGTTTCAAACAGTTTACAAATTCTAAACAGAAAGATACTGGGACATACAATAGTTTCTATATTCAGAATAAGATTCCAAGGTATAAAAGCCTCCTCTCTGATCTATCAATTTATCTATCAATCTATCTATCAATCTATCTATCTCTGGAGGAGAGGGGTCTTGGCTCTCTCTCTCTGGCTCTCCCTAGAACTTCAGACTCTCTGTCTCTTTGTCTCTGAACTCTGTAAGGCAGGGAAACTGCTTTGCTCTCTACTGAATTGTAATGCTTAATTATTGTAATGCCTATGAATATTGCTTTCCTGTAAGACTATTTCTATAATATATTCTTTATGCAATCACCTCTGGCTGTGCCTCTTTGATTCTACTTCCTAGTGAGTCATCTGTGAGGGAACTGAACCTGGGACCTGGCGTTTGTCAGGGCGCCTCTCACTTAACCCCTACCACATAATATTGTGGGGGCCACTAACAAACCTGATAACAACGAAAGATGGAATGATGCTAGGGTGCATAGGGAGAGTTATGGCTAGTAGGGAAAAGTTTCAAGTTTCTTAGGATTTTATATACCGCCTATCAAGGTTATCTAAGCGGTTTTTACAATCAGGTACTCAAGTACAGGTACTCAAGGTATTGATGCTCCTGTGTGAAACCTGTGGCAAAACCTCATTTAGAATATTGCGTAAAATTATGGAGACTGCACCTTCAAAAAGATCGTAAACAGAATGGAGGGAAGGCTGGTCTTCATCCTAAGGCATATGGGGACAGACTTAAAGATCTCAATATTTATACTTTGGAGGAAAGGCAGGAGAGGGAAGATATGATAGAGATGTTTAAATACCTACATGACACAAATGTGCTTGAGGCAAGTCTCTTTCATTTGAAAGGAAGCTCTGGAATGAGAGAGTATAGGAAGAAGTTAAGAGGTTATAGGCTCGGCAGTAATCTAAGGAAATACTTTATTACAGAAAGGGTGGTAGATGCATGGAATAGTCTCTCTGTAGAGGTGGTGGAGACAAAGCCTGTGTCTGAATTCAAGAAAGCGTGGGACAGGCAAGTGGGAGCTCTTAGGGAGAGGAGGAGATAGTGGATGCTGCAGATGGTCAGTCACGGTCTGAAAGGATATGAAAGACGGACTGTGGGTCTGCAAAGGGACTGTGGGTCTGTACAATAGGGACTGATGATTATTTATATACAGTATGTTGTATTCAATAAATGATTCAACTCAATTCCATCTACGTTGATGTGTACAGTTCCCTCGCCACTTCTCTTTCTCTGTATACTTACCATGGGGTTGTTTTTCTTGTTTTTGGGGGATTACGCTATAAATGTAATAAAAAATGAAATAAGGTTCTTTACTTAAACCAAACCTAATGTAGCTATTGCTTCTAAAAAAAATCTTTAGTTTCTAGGATAGCGTAGCTGGTTTTAAGAATGGTTTGGACAAGTTCCTGGAGGAAAAGTCCATAGTCTGTTATTGAGAAAGATACGGGGGAAGCAACTGCTTGCCCTGGATAGGTAGCATGGAATGTTGCTACTCTATGGGGTTCTAGAATCTTGTTACTCTCTGGGATTCCGGAATCTTGCTATTCTTTGAGATTCTGTATGGAATGTTGCTACTCTTTGGGTTTTGACCAGGTACTAGTGACCTGGACTTGCCACCATGAGAATGGGCTACTGGGCTTGATGGACTATTGGTCTGACCCAGTAAAGCTATTATGTTCTTATGATCTCTGCTCTTGTATGAATATGTATATTACAACCGCCTAAAATCATAATTTGCTCTAAAATTTCTAAAAATTAGTTTAAAAATTTACCCCTTTTTACAAAACCGCACTGCTCTGATGCTCGTAGAGCTCCTATGAGCGCTGGAGCAGCGCAGAGCATTCAGCATCCCGCTTGGTGTGAAAAACTTTTTGCGCAGTTTTAAATAATACCATTGGCTCACCATGCCTCGTGGATGGTGATGAAGGAAACAAATATCCCAATCCTTAAATTTCAGTGCAAGAAATTCACATCCTTCCAGCTAAAGCATCATTTGTATAAAAGACAAAGTCTATTTTAAAATTGCCATAATTCTCCCTCCTCCCTTACCCTTGGCCATCTGAGGTTGATACTCGTAAGCATAATTAGGGACCATAACTGAATCATAGTCACATGATCAGCATCTGCCAACCAAATTTAAGCAAAACAGAATACATGTTTACAATTAACACTATGGGCTCCTTTTACTAAGGTGCCCTAGCGTTTTTAGCGCCCGCACAAGATTAGCGTGCGCCCAGCCGAAAAATTACCGCCTGCTTAAAAGGAGGCGGTAGCGGCTAGCGCACGCGGCAATGTAGCGAAGGCCCTAACGCACCTTTGTAAAAGGAGCCTTATGGCTATCTGATGTGCAGTGTCAGGGATCAATATTTTTCATATTAGAATCCTAAGCTACATCTGCTACAATTTTTACAAAGTATACCCAGCAACAACAAAGTTTTCATTTATTTATTATATAGGCTGGTAATATAAGTTGCATTCTTATATCTTGGGGTAACCGCCTAACCAGTGTTTTGAGTTAGAAGACCCTTCCTTCCTCCTCACTGCCTCACTAGAGCTTAGGTCCTTTCTTTTAAGGGAAGAGACATCTCAAATTATTCAAAATACTGCCATTAAAATTATTTCTAAAGCACGTAAATTAGAGAGTTGCACGGGGACAGAAATCCCACCCATCCCCGCCCGTCCCCACCAGGATCCTCTTCGTCCCCACCCGTCCCCGTCAGGATCCTCTCCGTCCCCACCCATCCCTGCAAGGAATTACCTCCATCCCCGCCCGTCCCCCATAAAAAGCAGCAATTGCTTCTGACAGGATCATCAATTTTACAGTTTCTTTTGCGTTTGCGCTGCTGTTTTCCTTGTGGAATCTGTTTGGTGGAACCCTTTTTTTGTTTTCTGTTCAGGTAATTAACTTATAAACCCCCTCTTTTACTAAGGCTGACGTGTCCATTATATTATATGGACGAACCCTGCTTCCAAAGCCTTCCATCCCCGTGGGAGTCCCGTGGGTTAGGGGGGGATTCCTGCGGGAACCCCGAGGGACCCGCGGGATTCCCGCAATCCCCATTCCCATGCAGACCTCTAACTTAAATACAATCATGTCACACCTCTTTTGATCAAAGCTCACTGGCTTCCTAGAGATCATCGAATTACCTATAAAATAATGTTGCTGACTTACAAGGCCAAAACTTCAGGCCAACCTGATTTTATTAACAGGCTACTAATCCCCCATACTCCCCATCGTACATTGCGTTCATCTAATCAAAACTTGCTATCCATCCCCTCTTTAATACATTAACACTATGTGCACTAGCATCTTTTCTGTTACGGCCCCTACCATCTGGAATTCAGCACCAAATTATAGAAGAGAAATTGCATCCCTTGACAAATTTAAAAGTAACTTGAAGGCTTTTCTTTTTAAAGACGCATATGTTGTATAATAGTCCTTCTAAGGATGGCAATGGAAATCTGTTCCTTGCCATTTTTTTAATCACTTTATCTTATTTTACATTATTCTAGACCAGGGGTCTCAAAGGCCCTCCTTGAGGGCCGCAATCCAGTTGGGTTTTCAGGATTTCCCCAATGAATATGCATGAGATCTATGTGCATGCACTGCTTTCAATGCATATTCATTGGGGAAATCCTGAAAACCTGACTGGATTGCGGCCAAAAAGGAGGGACTTTGAGATCCCTGTTCTAGACTATTTATATTTTTCCCCCTTCCTTTTGTTTTGGTCCCTCTTCCCCTCTCTTTCTTTTTATATAAATTGTATTTCTGCCCATTTCCATCCTGTATTGGTAAGTTAATGTTTGTCAGGGCGTTTGATTGTTTGTAGCATTGTTTGTTATTTGTTTCTAATGTACGTTCTTATTATACTTTGTTTTTATATTATGTAAAACCGCTTTGAATTTTAATAAGGCATTATATCAAATTTTTAAATAAACCTGAAACCTGATCCTTTGCCTCAAACATCAGGTTGCCTTGAGCATGAGATCAGACAAAGAGCTGAGGATTCGCCTAAGCATTCGCCTAAGCATAGGCCAACCCTGGTATCACTGTAAAAGTTTCTGACCTGGTTTTATAAACTTCCATGATTCACATCTTTCCACCTCCATAAACAACTTGTTTTTAACAGGTAGAAAGGTCTTTCCAATATCGAACCTAAATCACTGCTGCTATAATTAAAGCCTGTTACATTTTGGGTTTTCTCGTTGCATTACTTTGCCAGTAGACCTCATTTGTGTCCGCTGTGTTGGCATTTGCAGCGATGACGCTCCAGGCAGCCAGTTGGTCACCGATAAGTTTCACATCGACTGGGATTCAGTGCTTGTCGACTCTGATAATGTCATTGTTGCTCGATTTGATGGCCGAGGGAGTGGATTTCAGGGGCTTAAAATCCTGCAAGAAGTCCACCGATTCGTAGGATCAAAAGATGTCAAAGATCAAATAACCGCTGTTGAGTGAGTATTTGAAAATATTCTCTCTTCATTCTTTGAATATTTCTACTCTCCTTTTCATATTTGATTTTTTTAAAATTACATCTTTGTCTTCGATTATACACATGATAATGTTGCTTTTAGTTTTTTTTTATATAATGATTTACTTTTTCTTAGAGAATCATACCTATTTCTTCGTACTATTCTGAATGTCAATAATTTTCCAAACCTCAGCTGTGAAAAAAAAGACCAATTTATGTGGGAGAATGGTTTGTATGAAACCGATCAGATCAGTGTTCTTCAATGGTGGCCTCTGAGGCAACTCTCATTGTTTGGCTCTTTTCTGCCATGCTCTGCCTCTTTAAGCTCATTAGAGAATGACTGTCCCTGTCACTTCCCCGTCCCCAGACTACCGTCCCTTTCACCTCCCTGTCCCGCCATCCCCTTCACCGCCCCGTTTCCACCCTGCTGTCCCCTTCACCGTCCCATCCCTGTCCCCGCCTTCCCCTTCCCCCCCCCCCCCCCCCCGTCCCCGCAGCATCCATACAAGCCTCAGTACTGCAATATTTAGCTTATTCCTTCCTTATAAATCAAAGTTCTGGCTGCTGAACTAGAGAAAGAGATGTTCAGCTGGCAGGGCTTTAGGTATAAATTTTTATCAACACAACTAATATACTACTTTATCCTAAAGCAAAGAAAATAATAAATATAATTTTTTTTCTACCTTTGTTGTCTGGTTTCTGCTTTCCTCATCTTCTCATTCAATTTCTTCTATCCACTGTCTGTCTTCTCTCTGCGCCTTCCATTTGCTTTGTTACTGTGCCTCTCCCTTCACCCCCGCCAATTGGTCTGGCACCCATCTTCTTCCCTTTGCTCCCCCATAGTCTGGAATCTCTGTCTTCTTTCCTTCCAGCGTCCTCTCCCCACTCTTTCTTCCCCATTCCCTTCAGTGTCTTCTCCCCACTCTCTGTTCCCCATTTCCCTTCAACGTCTTCTTCCCACTCTCTCTTCCCCATTTCCCAGTCTCTTCTCCCCACACTCTCTTCCCCATTTCCCAGCATCTTCTCCCTTCTCTTTCTTCCCCAGTTCCTTTCAGGATGCTTCAGCGTCTTCTCCTCTCCATTCCCCCTCCCCCAGCACCCTTCAAGTGGTCCAGCAGCTCCCTCCCGCTGGCCAGCCGTACATCTCCCTCCCTCTCTTCCCCTTATCTTCTCTTCGTGGCGAACTGGCGATTTCTATAAGGCTATGCCTTGTATTGCAGCCGGAGCTTTGAAGTCATGTCGCGTTGGCTGCTAGAAAAGTCTCCTCCAATGCAATTGGAAACAGGAAGTTGCGTCAGAGGAGACTTTTCCAACAGCCACATGCGACGCGACTTCAAGGCTCCGGCTGCAATACAAGGCATAGCTTTATAGAAATTACCAGTTCGCCATGAAGAGAAGATAAGGGGAAGAGAGGGAGGGAGATGCACGGCCGGCGGGAGAGATGGGCTGCCGGACCGCACGCTTGTTCACCATGCGTGCTCACTCTTTAATTGCGGAGACAAGACCATTCACCGCTCCACGGGGTGGTGAATGGCCTTGTCCCCATACTCGCGGTGACCTTTTTTTGTCACCGTTTCGGCGGGATACCTGCGGCTAGCCACAGGTAACAGCCACCATGTCATTCTCTAAAGCTCAGGACAGAAAGGAGGAAGTGGATGGGCGAAAGAGAACCATGCTTGAAGGTCAAGGCATTTCTCAGTAAATGAAGAGAATGCATATAGAAATGCCCACCTCCTTGAGGATATACCCAATAAAATATTTGAAGGTAGACTCTTGGGGGTAGATGTCATTGATTTAAACTAGTTAGCAGTGCCATGCCCCCCCCCCCCATGGGTAGATATTTGGTGGCTCTTTTTAGTTTGTTTGGATTCAAAGTGGCCCTGTCTTATAAATTCGCGAAGGCCACTGGTCCCTATGATGTCAGTAAAAGTATGTGCATAATGCCTTTTGAAGTTAATTTCATAACAAGGAATCTTTGTGAAATGTCTAAAAAAAACATCTGTTTATGCCTATTTTATAAAGCCTCCGTCTGTCTGTCCCATCCTCCCCAAAGAGCTCAGAATAGGTAATAACATGCAACTGTCATTATTATACTTGGGGTTCATAAATTTTTTTCTCAGTTCTGTAAGTTATCTTCTAACTGGAAGAATGTCATTTCTAGGATGGAAAGTGTCTTTATATATGCAGTATTCTTCTTCATTAACAGCTCTGACCTGCTACACCTCATTGTGATGCATCCCATCTAGATAACATATTTGGTAAGATAAGAGTATGTGAATGGCAACTCAAAACTAGCTAGGTTTCCCAAATGATGGTGTAAGACGTAATAGCCTAAAACAATACTTACGCATATAGTTCTCTCTTTATTACAGATGGCTATTGAAGCAGCCCTTTATTGATCCTAAAAGACTGAGCATATTTGGAAAGGTAATTAGTAAAAACAGTAATGTAGATCTTTTTGTAAATGTAAATTCTAGTATGTTTTTTGTTTTTGTTTTTAGCCCATTGAAGGGTATTTCTATAACCTAGGAGCCTACATTTAGCTCTATATTTCATGAGTAAATATTTTAACATAGAAACATGTTAGAAGCATAGAGTATGATGGCAGAAAAGGGCCGTCGGCCCAACAAGTCTGCCCACTCGAAGAACCCTCCCTCTAAGAATTTCCCGGAGTGAACCCACTCCAAGAACCCTTCCTCAACAAGAACCTTCTTTTTTAAGGATTTCCCCGGAGCAAACCTACATGTTTATCCCATCGTCCCTTGAAGTCAGATGGCAGATAAAGACCAAATGGCCCATCCAGTCTGCCCATCCGCAGTAACCGTTATCTCTTCCTCTCTTTAAGAGATCCCACGTGCCTCTCCCAGGCTTTCTTGAAACACAGCCTCTGTCTCCACCACCTCTTCGGGAGACTGTTCCACTTATCTACCACTCTTTCTGTAAATAGCCATATGTGCTGGAAGGTAAGAGGCTGATATACACGGATGGGGAGAGGGACCTTGGGGTGATAGTGTCCGAAGATCTAAAGGCAAAGAAACAGTGTGACAAGGCGGTGGCTGTTGCCAGAAGGATGCTCCGCTGTATAGAAAGAGGCATAACCAGTAGAAGAAAGAAGGTGTTGATGCCCCTCTACAGGTCGTTGATGAGGCCCCACTTGGAGTATTGTGTTTCAAAGGATATTAGAAGACTTGAAGTGGTCCAGAGAAAGGCGACGAAAATGGTAGGAGGTTTGTGCCAAAAGAAGTATGAGGAGAGGCTGAATATGTATACCCTAGAGCAGGGGTGTCCAACGGCGGTCCTCGAGGGCTGCAATCCAGTCGGGTTTTCAGGATTTTCCCAATGAATATGCATGAGATCTATTAGCATACAATGAAAGCAGTGCATGCAAATAGATCTCATTCATATTCATTGAGGAAATCCTGAAAACCTGACTGGATTGCGGCCCTCGAGGACTGACATTTAACCCCCCTGCCCAAGAGGAAAGGAGGGACAGGGGAGATATGATTCAGATGATCAAATACTTGAAAGGTATTAATGTAGAACAAAATCTTTTCCAGACAAAGGAAAATGGTAAAACCAGAGGGCATAATCTGAGGTTGAGGGATGGTAGACTCAAGAGTAATGTTAGGAAATTCTTATTTACGGTTGATGCCTGAATGCCTGGAAAGCGCTCCCGAGGGAGGTGGTGAAGAGGACAACTGTGGCAGAGTTCAAAAAAGGGTGGGATGAACACAGAGGGTCTCTAATCAGAATATAATGGTATATATATTGAAGAACTAAGGCCAGTACTGGACAGACTTGCACAGTCTGTGTCCCGTATATGGCCATTCAGTTGAGGATGGACTGGGATGGTTTAGATGAGCTGGAGTGAGCTTTGCCGGAGACTCCAGTAGATGCACAGTACCGGGCAGAGCATTGGGTTTTTGGCCCAGAAATATCTAAGAAAAAGAACAATTTAAATCAAATCATTAAATTATAGAGAGTGTATGTTTGGGCAGACTGGATGGACCATTTGGGTCTTTATCTGCCGTCATTTACTGTGTTACTATGTTATATTTTACATGTGTATGTGGAGCTGCTGGAAAGTTCTCATCCCAATTATTAAGAGAACTAGTCTTTAAGCCCGTTACATTAACGGGTGCTAGAATAGATGTATGTGTCTGTCTTTCTTTCTTTCTCTCTCTCCCCTTGGCCGCTGTCTGTCTGTCTATGTTTATTTGTTTTTCTCTCCTTGGACACTGGCTGTCTCTCCTTAGACGCTGGCTGTCTCTCCTTGGACGCTGCCTGAATGTCTTCCTTTCTGTCTGTCTCACTGGCCCCCTATGTGTCATTGTTTGTGTCTGTGTCCTTGTGTCATTCCCCCCCCCCTCCAGAGCAAAGCTGTCTGGCCCCAACATACCCCTTCCCCCAAAGCAGCCCCCTTTCCCTCTCCCTGACCCCCTTGTGTCTTCCCCCTTCCCCCCAGCAAAGCCATTTACCCCCCAGCACACCTCTCCAACAAAAGCATCCCCCTGTACCTGCAGCACTGGCACGACACCCTTCAGCCAATTGTGAGTGCTCAGAGCGCGAGAGGGAGCGGAGCCTGCAGCTTCTTCGGCGTCGGTGAGGAAGGAGAGGTTGGCCCAACTCTCCGCAGGGGCTTTGGGGACAGTCTTCTGCGTCTCGAAGCCCTCCTCCCAGTAGCCACTTCCAGCAGCACTCCGTACTGCCTTCCTTCCGCTGCCCAGAGTAGATGTCTGTACGTCTAGGTTTTTTTAAATTTATCTCTCTCTCTTTGGACGCTGTCTGTCTGTCATTCTTTGTGTCTGTGTCTCTCCCTGGTCCCCTGTCTGTCCGTCTTTCTTTCTGTCTGTCTCCCTGGCCCCCCTGCTTGCCAAAGCAGCTCCCTTTCCCTCTCCCCCTGTTCTGCAATGCCTACCTGCTCCATGGCCCCATTTTGTTCCTCCCCCCCCCCATGATTGCTGTCTGCACTCAGCATAACCCTCCCACCAAAACAGCCCCCTTTCCTGCCTGCTCCATGGCCCTTCTTTTTCCTCTTCCCCTCCAGTTCTTCCCCTCCAGCACACCCCTCCCCCCAAAGCAGCCCCCTTTCCTGCCTGCTCCATGGCCCTTCTTTTTCCTCTTCCCCTCCAGTTCTTCCCCTCCAGCACACCCCTCCCCCCAAAGCAGCCTCCTTTCCTGCCTGTTCCATGGCCCTTCTTTTTCCTCTTCCCCTCCAGCACACCCCTCCCCCAAAGCAGCCCCCTTTCCTGCCTGCTCCATGGCCCTTCTTTTTCCTCTTCCCCTCCCTCCATCCATGGTTCCTGTCACCGTTGCCATTCCTATTTAAAACGGCCTGCTGAGGTTCGCGGCCGGCTGTAGTGAACCTCGCAGGCCGCTGTCCACCTCAGTAGCATGTTCCCTCTGACGCGATCGCGTCAGAGGGAACGTGCTACCATGTGGAGAGTGGCCTGCGAGGTTCGCTACAGCCGGCCGCGAACCTCAGCAGGCCGTTTTAAATAGGAATGGCAACGGTGACTGGAGGGAGGGGAAGAACAGGAGCGGTAGCGGTTGTTGCGGGAGCGGGGGAGTCGGCGACGTGCAGGCCGCTGTGAACAGGAGCGGCAGCGGCGGCAGGACCATGAGCCCTCCTCCCGCCATCCGCCGCTCCTGTCGGCCGCCTCAAGCCGCGGTCAAGGCTGGGGACTCGCGCATGCGCACTCCTGCAGCCACAGACCTACAGCGCACAGAACACGCAAAAAGGAGTGCGCATGCGCGGCTAGCTCTTTATTATATAGGATGATATGGAGCCATGAAACTTACAAGTTATTCCACACTGTTCTATTATATGAAATGAGATGAAAAGTGTCAAGAAAAGCGTGGAATAACTTGTAAGTTTCGTAGCTCCACATCATTCTCTTCATGGGTGGGCTGAGAACATTTCAGCAGCCCCTTGTACTGTGATGTCATAATGCCTCATTCCACTAGTGCAAAAGAGTCAACCTCATCGGTGATGTCACAATGGCTTGGTTTCCCTATGCTTGTGCTCATTTACTAGAAGCATTTGCCTCATTGAAACGAAAAGTGTCAAGGAACGTGTGGAATAACTTATAAGTTTCATGGCTCCACATCATTCTCTTCTTGATTGGGCTGAGAACTTTTCAGCAGCACCTTCTAAATGCTCACCTACCTGTGAAGAACTAAATTTGCCAGTGGACTCACTACAACTGAACTGATTTTGCCCTTTCTTAGGGATATGGTGGTTATGTTGCATCAATGATCCTGAAATCCAGTGAAAGGCTTTTTAAATGTGGAGCAGTGATTGCACCAATCATAGACATGAAATTATACGGTGAGTACATTAAATTTGCAATACAGCACGATGCTATTTTGAGTGGAGGAGTGGCGTAGGGGTTAGGGCTGCAGCCTCAGTACTCTGAGGTTGCAGGTTCAAATCCAGTGCTCCTCCTTGTGACCCTGAGCAAGTCACTTAACCCTTTATTGCCCCATGTACGTTAGTCAAATTGTGAGCTCACCGTGACAGAGAGAAATTCTTGAGTACCTGAATGTAAACCACTTAGGGCTAGATTCAATTGTGTCCAATCCGGGCAGGTCCGATGGATTCTTCAACCAGTAATATTCAAATGGGGGCGATCAGAAAAACGCCCCCATATGCCGGCACAGATTGTTAGTGCATGATCCCGACGCATGCACAGACCATCTTTAGACTTTTTTTTTTTTTTTACTTTACTTTTTAACCCAGCGAGCCCGTGGTTTTAACCCACTTTAAACACACGGTTTAAAACCACGGGCTCGCTGTGCGGGGAAGAGCAGGAGAAATTCGGGGGAGAGCAGGGCGGCAATGGAGCTGGAGAGTCGGAAAGGACGTTTGCAATTGGTCCCCAGCAGTCGCTTCTTGGGTTGATCGGCCAGCCCAGTTGGATCACAAAATTTGTGTTGTGAATCGCGTCCCTGCCTACTTTGCATGCAGTTCCCCTCATTTGCATGCACAGATCGGAATCGGATTGGCAGAGAGGTAAGTGAATCAGGCTGGAGTAAAATTGGGTCGCACAGGGGTCGCAAACTGATCGGTACACAATCGGTTTGCTTAGTGAATCTAGTCCTTAGGCTGAAAACACATCGTTTGGAAACACAACCTTTATACGGCATTGGATGTATCAGGGTGTGGCCTCACTCATAGTTCACATTTTGGTTAGGAAAAGCTCAAAGCCTACAGTAATTAAATTACAACTCAAAGGAGCAAATTCTGTAAACAGCTGTCCTGATTTTAGGCAGCCTACCACTGCCTAAAAGCCAATCGGGAAACACATTTTTGAAAAAAACTCCCGAGGCAGGCATCCCCCTCATAATGACCGTGCCCAGGATGGACACCTCCCCACCCCTCCGTGAAGTAGGCCTAGCAGGAACCCCCCCCAGCCCAGCTGGACACCCCCCCCCACCTAGCCCCCCAGCCCACCTGAACCCCTGTATCTTTAGTAGTTGGACGATAGGACGGATGCTTCCTCTGTCTGGCCGGTAAGCCCGCCTTCATCTACCGGCTGCGGTCATTACGAGGGGGAGAGTGTCCAGCAGGAGGGACTGGGCATCCCTCCTGCTGGAGGATGTGTCAGCTGGTTGGCAGCAGGAAGAATTGTGCACTCCTTCTGCCGTGGACATTTGGGGGTGGGGGGCTGGTTTTGGAGGTTCCGGCAGGAGAGACTGGGCATCCCCCCTGCCGGAAAGTCTTTGCGCGGGGGTGGGGAGGATGGGCTGCGGCTGCTAAATTGATCGCGGCAGGGAGATCCCTTGCCACCATCAGTTCAGCAGCAACGCAGTTCTCAAACCGGCGCCTGTAACATGGTCGCCGGTTAGAGTGGTGGTTAGGTGGCTTAGGGCGATTCTGTATAGGGCACCTGTGAGCGATTCTCAAAAACCGCTGAGGCGGCTTCTGAGAACGGGTGTCATATACTGAACCCGGGCCTAAAAGTATGGCCAAACTAGCCTGCAATGTTGCCATTAATACATGCTGCATTTTTCATTGCATTGTGCTTGGGCCTTTAACCCCATCATTAGCTTTTCAGAATGCCCCCTCTCCTAATTTCCATAAAATTGCTATCTCATTTCTGCTGGAATAATGCAGAGCCCATTAAAGCAACATTGATTGCAAATGAATTCACATATTATTTTTAATACAGTTCACTTAAGCCCTCTTTTACTAAGTCAATATAGTCTCCCTGCTTTGCAATGACCGAGTTCCAACGTCTGGGAAGCTTCATTATTCCATCCAAGACACCGTTTTTGTTGAGTTGCAGAATGGCTCGGGTAACGGCGGAAGAAAGCTCTTCCAGAGATGCAAAATGATGTCCACGCATAGGTTGTTTCAACTTTGGAAAAAGGTTGAAGTCGGGTGGACTTATGTCTGGACTGTAGGGAGCAGGAGGTAACACCTCCCAGCTGTATTCGTGCAGTTTTTCAATGACATTCCCCTATGTGCGGTCAAGCGTTGTCGTGAAGAATGAGTGACCCAGCCAAGAGCAACTGAGGTCAGGTTTGTGCATTTTTCTGTGCATTTTTTGCAAAAAATCACAATAATACACTGCTGTGACACTTCTTCCACATGGAACTTTGTCTGTGATGATGATGCCTTCATGATCATAAGCAAAAATCATCATTTGTTTGACTTTTGATTGAGCTCGTCAAAATTTTTTTGGGCATGGGGAAGATGGAGCTCTCCACTCGTCATTGAAAATCTACACGAATACGGCTGGGAGGTGTTACCTCCTGCTCCCTACAGTCCAGACCTGAGTCCACCAGACTTCAACCTTTTTCCAAAGTTGAAACAACCTATGCGTGGACATTGTTTTGCATCTCTGGAAGAGCTTTCTTCTGCTGGTACGCGAGCCATTCGGCAACTGAACGAAAATGCTGTCTTGGATGGACTAATGAAGCTTCCCGGATGTTGGGACTCGGCCATTGCAAAGCAGGGAGACTATATTGAAGGATTGTAAAGAAATACTTGAAAAAAAAAATAAACATGTTAAAAAAAAAAAAAAAATAGTGTGCATTATTTATGAAATGACCCTCGTATCATGTTTTGATCCCCCTTTTGTGTCCTATGCACCTGAAATCTTTTGCTACACTTTAATTTTAACATCAGATTTCTTTATTTACTGTAGCTTCAGCTTTTTCAGAAAGATACCTTGGGCTTCCCACAAAAGACGACAGCATATATCAGGCAAGACTTCGGTTTTTATCGTGTGTGTGTGTGTACATGCGCATTTGCGTACGGTAAACATCATAGCTGTCTTTGATTCTCTACAGGTATCTAGTGTCCTGCACAATTACCATGGCTTAAAAGAAGAAAACCTGTTAATAATCCATGGGACTGCTGATGGTAAGGAATACAATTTTTGTATTTATAGGGGCCAATATTCAAAAGAAGATATGGTGCTCATTTTCAAAAAAGAAAAAAAAAAGTGTCAAAAGCAGCAGCTGGATGTTTTTCACGGGAAAACATCCAAGTCACTATTTTTGAAACTCAGATTTCAGAGGGTTTTTCTCTGCAGTTTGTCTAAATCGTAAGGGGGCATCTTAAGGTGGGGGGAGGTGTTGGGCAGGATTTAGGTAGGCCCAGAAATTGGACATTTTCAAGGATAATTGGACAAGATAAAAACGACTAGTGCATAAAGTAGGAAGCTTTCCTAAACCCGTTTCAATCATGACTAAGTCACAAAAAGGTTCCCTAAATCAGTTGTATTCAATCCAGTCCTCAGGGACCACCTGGCCAGTCAAGTTTTCAGGATATCCACGATTAATATGGATGAGAGAGACTTTGAAAACCCGACTGGCCAGGTGGTCCCTGAGGACTGGGTTGAATACCACTGCCCTAAATGACCATCTGACCACTGGAGGGGTTGAGGCATGACCCCCCAGTAGTCACTGCCCCCCCCCCTCCACCTACCAGAGTTAACTGCCTTAATTCATTATCTGGCCTCTCTCTTCTGTATTCAGCCAAACTATGCTGGTTTAGCATCTAACGGCCACGCTGCCTGTATCTTAAGGCGATGGACCAATATAACACAGGAGTGTGGTGTCGAGCAATAAAAATCACTGCTTCCCGTACTTGAAGATAATGGCCAGACTCTTAACGGATTTTTTTTGGTTTACTTATTGCACTAAAATTAGGTGTCATTAAAGCTAAATAGACCTTGAAGGAAATAATCTACTAGCGCCAGAAAGAAAGTGTGCCTTTTCAGACTCTCTTAACAGCACAGATGAAAATAAAATGTCATTAATGATGCTTTGCACAAAATGTATGTTTGGCACAATTAGAAATCTAATGACTGGTAAGAGAAGTACGTAGCCTTTTTTTGTAGGTAATTCCATTCATATTGACCACTCGCGTCATCTCATAACCCTGTGGGCTCCTTTTACAAAGGTGCGTTAGGGCCTTTACGCGCGGAATAGCGCGCGCTAGCCGCTACCGTCTCCTCTTGAGCAGGCGTTAGTTTTTCGGGGTAGCGCGTGCTAATCCGGTGCGCGCGCTAAAAAACGCTAGCGCACCTTTGTAAAAGGAGCCCTTACTGTGGAAAATGCCGTTGGCCCTGTGTCAATAGAGAAAGGTAACGATAATTGCAAACAGGATGTTTTCCAGAGTTAAGGGCTTGATGTGCTAAGAATGTTTTTAACAAATCATGGCCTTTCGTAGAAGGTCACTATCTTATGGACAATGGCTGTTCTGCAACTGGAAATGCTGATATTCTAGTAAGTGGAGAAAAAAAAAAAAAGACCTCAGTCATAAGGCATAAAAACCACCATCATAAGTTAGAAAAAAACTCCACTTTTCTTACGCAGGGTAGGAGAGGAGTGCCACTGCCCCGGACGTCGCTCACCCCTGCAATGCCACTGGCCTAACTTTAAGTTTCAAGTTTAATAAAATTGCTTATCTGGAATTACTAGGTGATTAACAATGCAATAATTATACAAATTAAAACATGAATTAAACATTTAAAACTAACAGGGGTACATGACAAACCGGTACATAAGGCAAAAAAGGGGAAGAAATACAATCTTTGTTAGAAAAGAAACAGATAAGGTAAGTACAGTGTTCGCGAATCGCGGACTCACTCATTCGCGGTCTGCTCTGACCACCTTTTCCTGTAGTAAAGTCGGGGTACACCAATCAGGAGCTGCGTGGCGAGTGATTTTCTTCACCCGCCGACACTCCAGCTGCCATCTCCTGCCTCTTCGGCTGCCTCCCCTGCCTTTTTACATGCTCCAAATTCACGGGGGTTCCTGGAACGGAACACCTGCGAATTTCGGGGGAGTACTGTACATCAGTGGTTCCCAACCCTGTCCTGGAGGAACACCAGGCCAATCGGGTTTTCAGGCTACCCTAATGAATATGCATGAAGCGAATTTGCATGCCTATCACTTCCATCATATGCAAATCTCTCTCATGCATATTCATTAGGGCTAGCCTGAAAACCCGATTGGCCTGGTGTTCCTCCAGGACAGGGTTGGGAATCACTGCTGTACATCAGAGAAAGAAGAAAAAAAAAAAACAAAAAGAGAGAAAGAGAGAAAAAAGAAATAGAGGAATAGCACGACATATAAAAAATTGTAGTGAAGTTGCTAAAAATGGTTAAAGTACAGAAGTCCTAGGAAGGAATGCTGCCCTGGGAGATTTAGCAATTATAAGCGTACCTTTTAGAATACTGCATAGTGACACTTACCCCCTCTTCTACTTAACCGCGCTAGCGGTTTTAGTGCAGAGAGCCACGCTGAATGGCCCGCGCTGCTCCTGACGCTCATAAAAACTATATGAACGTCAGGAGCAGCGTGGGCTATTCAGCGTGGCACCCTGCTAGTGCAGTTTAGTACAAGAGGGGGTTATTATCGAAGCACATGGAAAGCTCAAAATAGCCCCCAAAAAACCAACCTTCTGACGAAAATGTACATCTGTATACCCATTTCTTTCACAAAGCACAATCGTGCAGGCTGCTGCTGCGGTAACTGCCCTGAAGACCACAGAGATTTAAAGGGCTTCAGGGCATTTACCGCGCGACAGCTGCTAGCACAGCTTTATAAAAATGGGCGGGGGGAGGGGATAGTGATTTTTGAAAAGGCAGAATTTGGGCATTTTCCACTGAGTTCAACCAAATAGCAAGAGGGCATGTTGGAGGAGGTGTGTTTTGTATGGGACTAAGGTGAAAAATAGAAACATAGAATATGATGGCAGAAAAGGACCACTGGCCCAA
The DNA here is from genome assembly GCF_902459505.1 of Geotrypetes seraphini. Classification (NCBI taxonomy): domain Eukaryota; kingdom Metazoa; phylum Chordata; class Amphibia; order Gymnophiona; family Dermophiidae; genus Geotrypetes; species Geotrypetes seraphini. The sequence continues at coordinate 241,427,970 of NC_047088.1, forward strand.
CAAGTCTGCCCACTCTAAGGACCCTCCCCCCCTAAGCACTTCCACGAAGTGAACCCACTTGCTTATCCCATTTTTTCTTAAAATCGAGCACGTTGCTTGCCTTAATTACCTGAAGTGGAAGATCATTCCAACGATCAACCACCCTTTCATTGAAGAAATACTTCCTAGTGTTGCTACGAAATCTCCCACTGATGTGGGAGACCAGTGGTCCATCATGCCCAGCATTCCGCTCACGCGGCGGCCCCCAGGTCAAAGACCAGTGCTCTAAATGAGTCCAACCTCACCTGCGTACATTCCAGTTTAGCAGGAACTTGTCCAACTTTGTCTTGAATCCCTGGAGGGTGTTTTCCCCTATAATAGACTCTGGAAGAGTGTTCCAGTTTTCTACCACTCTCTGGGTGAAGAAGAACTTCTTTACATTTGTATGGAATCTATCCCCTTTCAACTTTAGAGAGTGCCCTCTCGTTCTTCCTACCTTGGAGAGGGTGAACAGTCTGTCTTTCTCTACTAAGTCTATTGCCTTCAGTATTTTGAATGGTTTCAATCATGTCCCCTCTCAGTCTCCTCTTTTCAAGGAAGAAGAGGCTCAGCTTCTCTAATCTCTCACTGTACGACAACTCCTCCAGCCCCTTAACAATTTTAGTCGCTCTTCTCTGGACCCTTTCGAGTAGTACCTTGTCCTTCTACATGTACGGTGACCAGTGCTGGATGCAGTACTCCAGGTGAGGGCGCACTATGGCCCGATACAACGGCATGAGAACCTTCTCCGATCTGTTTGTGAACCCCTTCTTTATCATTCCTAGCATTTTGTTCGCCCTTTTCACCGCCGCATTCTCTTAAAATCATTAGTACACATTGACAGTATATTTTTTTCTGCCACAGCCCCACAAACCTGGAATTCCTTGCCCATTTATCTAAGAGAAGAACATCTTATAAACTGATTTAAAAGCAAGTTAAAGTGCTTTCTTTTTAAACATGCCTTTGACTGATTTAGTTTTATTTTTTAAAATTTAGTCTGCCCTTTTGAATTTTATACTCCGTTGTTTTTATATACCCCCTTGATGTTAAACCCATTTGCTTCTTTTCTATTAAATATTGTATTTCTTACCCTTTTTCCATTTTTGTAATGTATGTCTTGTTCATTGAGTACTGTTTATGTGTTTGTTCCCCCTGAAAACTGTAAAGTGTTTTTATTATGTTAATCGCTTTGAAGTATGATTAAGCGATTAATCAAATTTTAAATACATTTTGAAATCTTGAATCTATATTACAAGCTGCAAGAGTTAGGACGTAAACGCAGCTTTAATAAAGTAGATTTTGAGCCTGAATTTGAATACTGCCAGGGATGGAGCCTGGCATATTGATCCAGGCAGGTTGTTCCAGGCACATGGCTCAGCAATACAGAAGGGGCTGATTCAGGAGTTGGCAGTAGAGGAGACAGGCACAGACAAGAGAGTTACCCAAAGAATGAAGTTCCTGTGGAGGGGGGGTTGGGATAGATACGAGAGGAGAAATATTGAGGAGCCGTAGAGCGAGTACCATATTTTCACGAAGATAACGCGCACCGTGTAAAACGCGCACACGGGTATAGCGCGCGGGAAACCCACATATATGTAAAAAAAAATTTATATACCGCGCGCACCCGTATACCGCGCATGCTGCCCCGATTCTCCCGTCGCCGCCCGACTCTCCTTTCGCCCGCCCCGACTCTCCTCTGGCCACCCCGACTCTCCTCTCCCCCTTGAAGTCCTGTCCCCACCCTGAAAGCCTGATGCCCCCCCCCGATGTCCGATTCACCCCCCCGCAGGACCGCTCGCACCCCCACCCCGAAGGACTGCTCGCCCGCACCCCCACACCGAAGGACCGCTCGCACGCACTCCCACCCGCACCCCCACCCTGAAGGACCACTCGCACCCCCACCCTCATCACGTAGAAGCAGTCTCATCACAGCCTCCCGACCCCCCCTCTGGGACCCTGTGGGGGTGCGAGCGGTCCTTCAGGGTGGTGGTGCGGATGGGAGTGCGTGCGAGCGGTCCTTCGGGGTGGGGGTGCGGGTACGGGTGCATGCGAGCGGTCCTGCAGGGGGGGTGAATCGTATGTCGGGGGCGGGAACTATGTAAAAAAAAATTTGTAAAACGCGCTCACGCGTATAACACGAAAGGTTATGCACGGTTTGTAAAAACCGTGTATAACGCGCGTGTTATATGCGTGAAAATACGGTACACTTGTAGGTAAGTAAGATGAGTTTGAACTTTATGTGGACGCAAACAGGGAGCCAATGAAGTGGCTTGAGAAGAGGGATAACATGAGCCTAACGACCCTGGCGGAATACAAGGCTCTACTACATTTTAAATAACGTTCCCTCTTTGATGTGTTCAATTTCAACAATCCACATTTTCATCTTGAAGGCTGGGGTGAGAACAATGGTGCATTTTTACCTTGCAAAGAATGAAAAATACCAACGAAAGCTTATCTATTTGTTAAAATTAAACAATGGCATTATTTTCTTTTGGCTACGCTGCTACAAAGACAAATAGGATATTCAAGCTTTTGACTAACCCGATACATACACTTTTTCATTTAACTTTGCTACTTGTGTTCAATATTCACTTCTAAGAACTTGGCACTTTGTAATTATCTTCCAGTCAATATTCGGCCACTGCCAGTCAGTGTTTTCTTAATGGCTGACCATCACGGGCAGAATTAGTTAAACATTTAAGGGCAAATTCTATAAGAAGCGCCCAAAAGATATGCGCTTAATTAGGCACTGTTCAGCGTGATTCAAGCAGAATCGGGTGCTGTTTAATGAATCACACTGAGCGGAACCTATTTTGGAGGCGCCCAGGAAACAGGCCAGCTCTAGGCACAACTAAAAGTGAGACGCCTAGTTGAGCGCCTGAGCACGCTTAAGAGCAGTGATTCTGCAACAAGGCGCCTAACATGTAGCCACGCCCACCATGTATAAGCGCCTATTTTTTTTTTAAGGCTGCCTAAATTTTTAGAGGCGCCTTGTTACAGAATCGCGCTTTCTTGATAGGCGCCTAGGTTTCAATCAGCGCTGTTTAAAAAGCTTAACTGAGCTTGTTGTTCAATTTAGATAGGCGCCTCCGAAATAGGAGCCTAACTTTAGGCGCTGGTTACAGAATTGGGGCCTGAGTGCTAGTCCCAATCTGGGCATGATACTGGTTATCCAGGGATTTTTATAGTGGCTGAATGTTATCTGGGTATAGATGATATTCTTTATAGGACTTGGATGTTTCTTCCCATTCCATTATCACTGAAAGACATCTTAATTTTGGGCCCAAGGATCTCCCATATGAGGAACATCTAGGTAAGTTGCAGCTATACTCTCTCAAGGAACGCAGACAGAGGGGAGATATGATAGAGACGTTCAAATATGTAACTGGCCATATTGAGGTAGAAGGACCTACGGCAACAAGAGGGCATCCGTTGAAACTGAGAGGGGACATGATCGAAACCATTCAAAATACTGAAGGCAATAGACTTAGTAGAGAAAGACAGACTGTTCACCCTCTCCAAGGTAGGAAGAACGAGAGGGCACTCTCTAAAGTTGAAAGGGGATAGATTCCATACAAATGTAAGGAAGTTCTTCTTCACCCAGAGAGTGGTAGAAAACTGGAACACTCTTCCAGAGTCTATTATAGGGGAAAACACCCTCCAGGGATTCAAGACAAAGTTGGACAAGTTCCTGCTAAACTGGAATGTACGCAGGTGAGGTTGGACTCATTTAGAGCACTGGTCTTTGACCTGGGGGCCGCCGCGTGAGCGGAATGCTGGGTATGATGGACCACTGGTCTGACACATCAGCGGCAATTCTTATGTTCTTAAGGAGCTATCAATAAGTGTTGATCATTAGATCTGAGCATTCTGGCAGAAGCATAGGGAACCAAGAGTCTATCGATAAATGCTGGAGCTTTAAAAAGAAGAGATTTCAAAGTTAACAGACATATTTTATAAGTAATGTGATGAGCTACCGGAAGCCAATGTGCTTTTTTGAGAATAGGCGAGACATGGTCATATTTCTTAGCATTCATGATGAGCTTAATAGAGGCATTTTGGATGATTTGTAAGTGTCTTATTTCTTGTTGAGTAATGCCCTTGAATAGGGCATTGCAATAATCAATTTTTGAAATAACCAGTGCATAAGAGTGTATTAGAATGTTCATTGATTTAGGCTCCAATAATTTTGAGACAGAGCATATTTGTCGTAATCTGAAGAAGGTGGACTTAACTATGCTACTGATGTGTTCATGGTATGTTAACTTCTGATCAAATGTGACCCCTAGGATCTTGACGGTATTAACTACTATCTGTTCTCATTCCTTCTGTAGCCCCTGCCCTCACTACCTCTTCTTCCCTTGTTTGTCCCTTCATGAGCATCAAATATTAATCCACCCTATGTCCTGTGTGTCATAACTCAGATTGTAAGCTCTTTTGAGAAGGGACTGTCTCTTCTATATTTTGATTGATAGCGCTGCATATGTCTAGTAGCATTATAGAAATGATTAGTAGTAGTAGAGCTCTTCTGTGAGGGGTTCATAGGTAAAGCAAAGATTACATTTTAAGAAACTCTCAGCCCTCATCAATCTAAAATCACATGCTGAGACCAGAAAAAATCTTTTTATATTCTGGATTACAAAAGGGATCTGAATTTTCATCTAAGTTGCACAGAAGTTCGCCAAAGTTCTCCTCAGCTCATCATTACTTAAGAACATAAGAATAGCCCTACTGGGTCAGACCAAAAGTCCATCTAGCCCAATATCCTGTCTTCACAATGGCCAGTCCAGGTCACAAATACCTGGCAAAACCGAAAGACTAGCAACATTCCATGCTACCAATCCAGGGCAAGCAGTGGATTCCCCCATGTCTTTCTCAATAGTAGACTATGGACTTTTCCTCCAGGAGCTTGTCCAAATCTTTTTTTTTAAACCAGCTATGTTAACTACTCTTACCATATCCTCTGGTAATGTGTTCCTGAGCTTAATTATTTTCTGAGTAAAAAATGATTTCCTCAGTTAGTTTTAAAATTATCTCGCTGTAACTTCATCGAGTGTCTCCTAGTCTTTGTAATTTTTGATGGCATAAAAAAAAAAAATGATCCACTCCTACCCGTTCTACACCTCTCAGGATTTTGTAGACTTCAATCTCCCCTCAGCCGTCTCTTATCCAAGCTGAAGAGCCCTAACATTTTTAGTCTTTCCTCATACGAGAGGAGTTTCATCCCCTTTATCATCTTGGCCGTTCTTCTTTGAAGCTTTTATAGATTACAGTTCTTCCTAGTATTCCAAATGTGTGATATAGATAAGTGTAGAGATAAGTGTAGAGGTAGGTATAAAATTAGTCAGGGACCGCTGCTCAGGCAATATGCCTGATGGGCCGCCGCGTGAGCGGACCGCTGGGCAGGATGGACCTCTGGTCTGCCCCGGCGGAGGCGACTACTTATGTACTTATATATGTCAAAATTCTGAATCTTCCTGTCACATTTCAGGCATGGATGAAATCCTGACTTTGGTGACCTTAATTTTTAAATGAAAAATAAGAACATAACATAAAGAACATAATAATTGCCTTACTGGGACAGATTGAAGGGTACTCGACATGGACTATTATGTAACTCCAGTGTTTCCTGAGAGTTTTCCTCCTCCCCATTTGGTTTACCATTAGTAGACTGTTAGAAACATGATGGCAGATAAAGGTCTAATGGCCCATCCAGTCTGCCCTTTCCCTACCATCCATTCTTTTCTCTTCTCCCTAAGTGATCCCATATGCCTGCCCCAGGCTATGTTTAATTCAGATACAGTCTTTATCTGTACCACCTCCACCAGAAGACCATTCCACTTATCTACCAGCCTGCCTGTAAAGAAGTATTTTCTTACATTACTCCTGAGCCTCTTAACTTTATCCTAAGCCCTCTCCTTCCGGAATTTTCCTTAACTTGAAAAAGACATCTTCTGTATATATAATTTATTCTTAATATCTTGCATATATTTAATAATGCAGCACCAACATTAGAACATAAGAATTTCCGCTGCTGGGTCAGGCCAGTGGTCCATTGTGCCCAGCAGTCCGCTCACGTGGTGGCCCTTAGGTCAAAGACCAGTGCCCTAACTGAGACTAGCCTTACCTGCATACGTTCTAGTTCAGCAGGAACTTGTCTAACTTTGTCTTGAATCCCTAGAGGGTGTTTTCGCCTATAACAGCCTCCGGAAGAGCATTCCCGTTTTCTACCACTCTCTGGGTGAAGAAGAACTTCCTTACGTTTCTATGGAATCTATCTCTTTTTAACTTTAGGGCATGCCCTCTCGTTCTCTCTACCTTAGAGAGGGTGAACAACCTGTCTCTCTCTACTAAGTCTATTCCCATCATTATCTTGAATGTTTCGATCATGTCCCCTCAGTCTCCTCTTTTCAAGGGAGAAGAGGCTTAGTTTCTTTAATCTCTCACTGTAAGGCAATTCCTCCAGTCCCTAAACCATTTTAGTCGCTCTTCTCTGGACCCTTTCGAGTAGTACTGTTTCCTTCTTCACGTACGGCGACCAGTGCTGGACGCAGTATTCAAGGTGAAACATAGAAACATAGAATATGACGGCAGAAAAGGGCCACCGGCCCGGGGCCACTGTTCCCTCTAAGCTGAGCAGGAGTCCTCCACCCACAGTCTCACCAATAGAGGGTGCTGTTTTACTGTCACATTTTTCAATTGTGAGGGACATGCAAGTTCTGCAGGACTCCAGGGAACATACCTGTCCTTAGCGACTGAAAATATTCCACCCCCTAGTGGTAGCAATGCAGCTGGAGGACACCTGCTCAGCTTAGAGGGAACACCCCCTAACTATCTCCATGAAGAGATCCCACATGTCAATCTGGGCCCAGTACAGTGGCATGATAACCTTCTCCGATCTGTTCCTCATGTCTTCCATTTGTTTTTTGGTTGTTTCACTGTGACCACTTTGTAATTCAGTAATGAACAAAAATATTACATTAAATTTGCTAACTTGCATGGAGTGACAGTTACAGCCCTAACTGAGGGTTTGGGGTAAAATGGCAATTACAAGCCAAAGCAAAATCAATGGTGGTGGTGGGGGGGGGGGGAGCAAACAAGGGGGCATGAGGCAACAGTTGTCATCTACTCACCTTGCAGGTTAAGTAAGATATTTCAGTCTATCTGGGATATTCTATTAAGTTAATATGCTGTCGAGTACTGAAAATGACAGCATTTTCTGACAGTGTCAAAACGTGTTTTGTTTTCTTCAAAAGTTAAAACAACAGTACAGTCATTATTGTAGCTGAAATAACCATTTTTTTCTTCTTTCTACTCTTTCCAGCTAAAGTTCATTTTCAGCATTCAGCAGAACTCATTAAGCATCTAATAAAAGCTGGAGTGAATTATACCATGCAGGTGAGTAGCATAGAAGCTCTCATTGTTCAATTTCTGCAAATTGACTGTGGGCATTTTTTTAAAGTGTGTTATGTCTCGCAATTGGAAGAATTGGGGTCGCCTTAGTTTTCCTCTCTGGTGGGCGAGCTTATGCTCAACTTATAAGTATGAGAAAATTAGTGCTGACTTGCTGGGGCATAATAAGATATTCAAATTGGTTTGTGGTCCTTTGACGTCTTTTGTAGATTTGTTATAGTTGTCCTCTATCTTTATTTTGTTTTCCGTTGTTTTACACCCACACATCTGGGGGGGGGGGGGGGGAGATGGGGGTATATCTTTTTGTTTTGATATTATTCCTGATGGTAATGCTAGATGGGAGAGGGAATTTTATTTTTGTATAGATACTGATTGATTATAAGTGCTTGATTGATTATTATTATTTGTATATAATTGTATTGCACTTTTTGTTGGCATTAAAAACTAAATAAAGTTATGTTGTTGTTGTTGTTTTTTTTTTAAAAAAAGGGTGTTATGTCTAAGATACAAGTTTTCAAACTTCATTATCCATCGTTCTAGAAAAATGCCTTTCTGCCCACAAATACAAAAGTTGGGCCAAAATCAATATTGTATTTTCTATTCAAGTATAGAATTTAGAGCAGGGGTGGGCAACTCCGGTCTTCGAGGGCCGGAATCCAGTCGGGTTTTCAGGATTTCCCCAATGAATATGCATTGAAAGCAGTGAATGCAAATAGATCTCATGCATATCATTGGGGAAATCCTGAAAACCCGACTGGATTCTGGCCCTCGAGGACCGGAGTTGCCCACCCCTGATTTAGAACTACTAAAGTGGTTATTACCGTTATTTTACTGTAATTGATCAAAAATTATTTTCCACAGAATAGGAAAGACTTTTAATAAAAAGGAGGAGAAGGTGCTATGTTGCGATGGGGTTGACATTCAGCTGGCAGTGGTCAGCATTTTCTTGACCACCTTCTGCTTTATTCCTGTTTATTTTTATTGTATTTTTAATTTTCATTTGGCTTTATTTTTGTTGGGTTTGTTTAATTTTGCTTTTTTGTTCCCCACTTTTATTTTTCGGATTTTTCTTTGGGGTTCTTTGATTTTGAAGTTTTCCCTTCTTTTATGCCTTTTATGCACCTATAGTATTGAATTTGTGGTATTATATTTCCCTTTTCCTTCTCTTTATATAGGTAAATGTAAGTAATTATTTCTTTCTTAGGTAGCATAGTTAGATTGTGAGCCCATTGGAACACAGAGGGAAATTCAAAGTATCTGATTAGAATTTTGGCCATTACTTTATATTAATTTAATTGTTTTGTAAATCACTTCAAATCTTTGGGAAAATTAGTGGTATACTGTTTAAGATAGCACATTAAATTACATTTAGGCCCCCTTTTATTAAGCCGCACTAGCGTTTTTTAGCGCAGGGAGCCCTGCTGAATGCTCACTTTGTAGGGAAATACTTCCAGAATTGAAACTCTTCTTTATCACACATCCAGAAATCCAGACAGAATACACAATTCTTAATCTTTATCTTTATTTTTCTTTGAAATTGCTTGCCCCAGACTTTAAGAATAAATGGGATACCCATGTGGGATCCCTACGAGGGTCAAGATAAGGAAATTGGGTCATTAGGGCATAGACAGGGGGTGGGTAAGCAGAGTGGGCAGACTTGATGGGCTGGAGCCCTTTTCTGCCGTCATCTTCTGTTTCTATGGCCCGATGGGACCCGTTTCGCCTCACAAGAGGCTTTCTCAAGGGTTCCAGGGGGAGCACTATACAATATAAAAAATTTATTTAATCAATTTCATTTTTTTTTAAAACATTTTTCATATTTTACCCATAAAACTGTGTATTAGCTTCAAAAAATATATATATATAAACAATAAATAAGAATAGAATTACATATTGCTCAATTTATCAATTTTATAACACCAATTCAATATAGAATACATTCATCTTTCTCTTATTGATAAATATAACATTCCTTAATATTTCTCTCTAACAGTCCATACCAATGACACCAATTAAACATATAAATTCTATTCTTATTTATTGTTTATATATATTTTTTTTGAAGCTAATACACAGTTTTATGGGTAAAATATGAAAAATGTTTTTAAAAAAATGAAATTGATTAAATAAATTTTTTATATTGTATAGTGCTCCCCCTGGAACCCGTGAGAAAGCGTCTTGTGAGGCGAAACGGGTCCCGTCGGGCCATAATGTTGGGGCAAGCAATTTCAAAGAAAAATAAAGATAAAGATTAAGAATCATCGTGTATTCTGTCTGGATTTCTGGATGTGTGATAAAGAAGAGTTTCAATTCTGGAAGTATTTCCCTACAAAGTGAGGATTTCTTTTGTTGCAAGAGTTGTTATTACCTCGCTCTCCATCTTCACCTTCTTTGCTTTAGCCCTGCTGAATGCCCTGCGCTGTTCCCGATGCTCATAGAGTTCCTATGAGCGTCGGCAGCAGCACGTAGCATTCAGCATGGCTCCTGGTGCTAAAAACCACTAGCGCAGTTTAGTAAAACGGGTCCTTAATTATTCACAGATCTTCGGTGCCAGACTCTGTCCAGGCACCAGCATTGTATATCCATTCATATACAACCAGTTAAACATAGACCTTTGAGTGGAATATAATAATAATAATAATTGTATTTCTTATATACCGCTATACCAGAAGTTCAAAGCAGTTTACAACAGAAGTACATACAGACAGTGTTTGAGATACAAGATAAAACAATCAATCTGTAATACAATAATAGTTAAAAGTACATCAGTTAAATCTAAATTCTAAAAGTTGGAGCAATGAAACTTAACCAGCATCTGCCTCCCTTTCAGTAAAAAAGCATTTCCTTAGATTACTCCTGAGCCCATCACCTCAACTTCATCCTATGCCCTCTCATTCCAGAGCTTCCTTTCTAATGAGACTCACCTCATGTGGCCTTATGCCATGTAGTTATTTAAACATCTCTATAATATCTCCCCTCTCCCACCATTCATCCAAAGTATTGAGATCTTTGAGTTTGTCCCCATACGCCTTATGATGTGGACCATTGACCATTTTAGTAGCCTTCCTCTGGACTGATTCCATCCTGTTTATAACTTTTTGAAGATATAAACTTATACTTATCGCACTTTAGTGATAGGACTTCTAAATTTGTGTTGGTTAAATCAAAATATATAAACCAAATTGTGCCAGATGGGACTAACATATGCCAAGTTTTAGTTAAAGTCATCGGGAGTCCACAAAACACCAACATCCATTTTGTTTGTTTAGATAAAATTAAAGCTGTATGAATCTCAATATACTGTGAATTCTTCAAAGATAGTTGGGGAGGGGTTCACTATGCTGTCTTTGAAGGATTCGCATTATATTGAGATTATATAAGCTCTAATTTTATCTAAACAAACAAATATGTGTTGTGTTTTGTGGCCTCCCAATGAAGGCTTCAGCCAAAACACAGCTTGTGTTGGGTCCCAACTGTGTACCTTTCTAATAAAGAGATGTTTATCTTGAATCCCATATTCATTTGCCAGGTACTTCCCACTGTATTTTGCTACTGGCCTTTTGGGACTTCTTTGGTTTTCGACCTTGTTTTTGAAGGATTCCTGATTCATGCCAGAAGTGGGAATGGCAATTAAATACCGCAATATCAGCAATACCATTTCTAGTGTAAAATTATTTTTCTCGGTGCAGCAGGCCTAGTGTTGATGATAACCTAGAATGGTTTTCCAAATCATGCATTTTCAAAGGTGGAATTTTCTTGTCACAGGACATGTTGTTTGCTTCCTGACTTGCTATATATTCATGAGTTACAATACACTTCTCCCTCTGAATCCACGGTTTCAGTATCTGCAGATTCGATTATTCACAATTTTTTTTTTTTATCGTTTTTAATTTTGGGGGCTATTTTTAAGCCCTCTGAGACTCCCTGGAACCTTACCTGGTGGTCTAGCGGGCTTTCGGGGCAGGAGCGATTGTCTTATGCTCCTGCCCCATGCAGATCTCTCATAGGAAATGGCTGCCATGAGCTCCCATAGTCTCTCGAGACTATGACGAGAGCTCACGGCAGCCATTTCCTATGAGTGATCTGCACGGGGCAGGAGTGTAGGAAGATCGCTCCTGCCCCGAAAGCCCACTAGACCACCAGGTACGGTTCCGGGGAGTCTTAGAGGGCTTGAGGTAAGGTTCGGGATTCCTGGGGAAGGCGGGGGGTGGGTCAGAACTGGCCCGAATATTATTCACAGTTTTTTAATATTCGTGGGCCGGCTCTTTCCCTAACCCCCGCAAATAAATTACAAACAAAGCTTATTAAAAACAGTCTGATAAATATAACTTTTGGGCTTAATTGGACAAGCACATTTAGCAAGGAAAATAAAGGAGGCCCCTAGTTCAAATCTGAATCCTTGATAATTATGCTGTTTATGTAGAAAATGATGAATCATATTCTTTATTTCTGTATTTTCAGTAACTTATTTACTATAGCATATGTTTTCATCGTGTCATCCAGATTGGCATATTTAGGAATTCAACCTTTGGTGTACGTTTGATTAGTTAACATTTTCTGTAATTATTTCTCAGTTGTATCCTAGGTTTGCTAATTAATCTCAGGTTCTGTTTCCATATTTAAAAAATATAATTGATAGTTGTTTCCCTCTTGCTGCGCAAAGGTTGAGAAAAAGAGAACAGAAAACTGCAATCTAATCCAAAGTGATTTGTCTGATTATTTCATTTCCCCCATCTTACCTGTTATAGGTCTATCCAGATGAAGGTCATATTATATCCGAGAAAAGCAAGCCTCATCTTTACAGCACACTCCTCAGGTTTTTCAGTAATTGCTTAAAAGAGGAAACGCCAGTCTTACCGCAAGAACCAGAAGAGGATGAATAAGAAAAGAGAACTTGTCAGGATAACGTGTATGATGAGACTCTGTGGCTCAATCAAGCCGAAATATAAGGTGACTCACTAGAAGCTAAAGAGCAGCTAAGGACATATCGGTGGATCAGCACACTTAGAGACAATGATCTAATAAATTGTCACTTGACCACGGAAGACTATCGTATTAAAAGGAACACTATTTTTTTGCCTTGTAGAGAGTTAATTGTTGGATACGAATTCAATGAAGAACTTAGTTTTGCCTACTCGTAGGGTGGTGCATGTTTTATTCTGTTCAGCCTCACTGTTGGTTATATGACTAGCTGCGCTAATTTTTTTTTTATTTAAACGAACATTCGCCTTTCGATTTGCGTAATACAGGACTTATCATTCGTCAAGGTTAAGCTGCAGTCTTATTACTCTACTGTAACTTTTACAATAAGTGCAATTCCCTTCACTGTCGCTCAACTTTAATCAGTTAATAAAGGACATAGTATTTTCTATAGCTTCTGTTTAAAAGGTAAATATTGCTAAGCAGTTTTCCAACGATGCATACAGGAATAAGGATGGCTAAATTTATTCAAATTTCTAACATTATGAGCTAGGGAGTAAATAACAGTTTTGGTAGTTTTCTGCGACTCTTCATACTGTGTGTGTGTGCGTGCGTGTGTGTGTGTGTATACATATATGAAAGTTAATATATATATGCTGATGTCTATGTCCATGGATAGATATTAACAGATATATATTAACCCTTTTGTGTGTTTAAAGATAATCTATTTTTCAAACTATATGGAAGCATTGTTTAAACTATGTCTATAGTGAGATATTTCTCTGTAAGAACTGCATTGTTTCTATACAGAATGCTTGGATTGTGTTTGGAACTTGTTTCTAATGGTTAATAGCTCTCTGGTTAGACTTTAATTTTAAAATGTCAGTATATCACATGTAAATTAGATATATACATATTAAATTATAGTTTCTTATAAAGAACATATTAATAATGTCATGCCACTGAGTATTATCTCACTCTTTTAGCACACGTTCTCCTTCTAGTTCAGTTAAAATTCAATTCTGATTTCCATTTTGGCATTGTACACCCAGAGCAGTCTGTCAGATTTCTAGGGTTTCCTCATTTGCCCATTAAGGAGGCAATTCTACAACTTTGGCACCTGGATTTACGTGCCACAAGGGGGCGTGCTGGGTACCAGTTCTGTAATGATTTCTAGGCACACTTTAAGTCGTTATAGAATTCTTGTGCAAACTTGCTTTAGCATGCCAAAGTTAGACATCACCACTTGTGCCAGATCAATGGTTAGAGAAAGTGGGCTTACCTTGGTGCACCAATCAATGCATGCAACTGATAGTATTCTATAAGTTGTGCCAGCTGTTTAATGACACACCCATGGCCCACCCAAGCTCCGCCCACAAATATGGCCGCCTTACAGTTATGGGTGTCCTTAAAGAATAGCACCTGATGCAAATATATGTGTCACTGTCAGTTACTGATGGCAATGACGGGTGCAAATGGTACCTAATTTTAGGTTTATAGAATTTCTTCCTAATCCAGTTATTATTCAGTTTCCATCCATATTGGAATTAATGTAAAAATCAGGCCTTTAATCTATAGTCCTTAAGTACACCCAGTAATGATCCAAAATTCATCATTTTATTTAACCTGACCTCCAAAGAGCTTCCTTAGTACTGATAAAAATTAAATAGATGGGTTAATTTAAGAGGTCGAGGGTCTAGAGGTTTGGCCTGCTAAAAACTGCATACGGAGCACAATGTCTCACATTTTAGCAGACAAAGCTGCATATGTGAAAATTTACTTCTTAACAAGCAAACAGTACAATTATGTGAACTGTTTCCTGTGTGAAAACCTTTTATTGAACTACAGTAGTTAATGTGCTGTTATGATACTAAATCATGCAAAGCAGCTTATTAACTATTCAGATATAAATAAACTAGGCTTTGCAGCCATAATTTCACATTTGCTGTAGCAATATTTCACACACTTTTATTTCTACATAGCTCACTTGCAAGTGTAAAAAATGGCATTCAAAATTCCCATAAGTCTTTAGAAAATTAGCCCCATAAGCAGTGGCATACCAAGGGTGGGTGGGGGGGGGGGGCGGTCCGCCCCGGGTGCAAGGCCCGAGGGGGTGTTCAGCTGGCCACTTACCGGGGAATAGGCTGCCACCGGGGAAAGGCTGCCATTGCCGTCATCAGAAAGAAGCCGGCGCCGAATTCTCCCTCCCTGCTGCTTCTCTTCCCCGAGCCGAGCAACTCTACCCGTCCGACGTCAATTCTGACGTCGGAGAGGACATTCTGGGCCAGCCAATCGCTGCCTGGCTGGCCCGGAACGTCCTCCCCGACGTTAGAATTGACGTCGGACAGCCAAAGTTGGTCGGCCCGCGGGAAACAAGTAGGGCAAATTTGGCGCCGGCCTGTTTCCGATGGCCAGTGGCAGCCTTTCCCTGGCGGTGGTGGCAGCATGGTGGTGGTAGCGGCGATGGCATGGGGGAGGAAAGGGAGAAAGAAAGAAAGGGGGGAGCCAGGGAGAAAGAAAGAAAGAAAGGGGGGGGAGCCAGGGAGCCAGAAAGAAAGAAAGGGGGCAGGGTGAAAGAAAGAAAAAAAATGGGGCATGGGAAAAGAGAAAGAAAGAGGGCATGGAGAGAGAAAGAAAGAAGGGGGTAGGGTGAAAGAGAGAAATGGGGCATGGAGAGAGAGAGAAAGACAGACATACAGAAAGAAAGGGGGCATGGAGAGAGAAAGAATGAAGGGGACAGGATGAAACAAAGAAAAAGTTGGGGGAGGGAATGGGAGGAGAGGAAGCATACAGGAGGCTGAAAGAAGGGAAGAAATATTGGATGCATAGTCAGAAGAATAAAGTGCAACCAGAGACTGATGAAATTACCAAACAAAGGTAGGAAAAATGATTTTATTTTCAATTTAGTGATCAAAATCTGTCCATTTTGAGAATTTATATATGCTGTCTATATTTTGCACTATGGGCCCCTTTTACTAAACTGCAATAGCAGTTTTTAGTGCAGGGAGCGTCGAGAGCAGCGTGGGGCATTCAGCGCAGCTCCCTGCGCTAAAAAACACTATCGTGGTTTAATAAAAAGGGAGGGGGTATATTTGTCTATTTTTGTATAGTTGTTACTGAGGTGACATTGCATAAAGTCATCTGCCTTGACCTCTTTGAAAACCCGCGGAATATAAATGATAATTAACATTTTCTCTGCGTACAATGTGCTTTGTGTTTTTAACATTTTATTGTTGGTAGATCATTTTGACTTGGCCACGAAGGTAACGGGGAGGGAGGGGAGCTGCTGAAAGACATCTAGTAATCCTTGCAGGCTTGACTGCAGGGAATTATTTTAGTAAAATCATGTTTTGTTATGTGACTGGCATTATTTAGACTTTAATTTCTATGAATGAATAGAATGAAAATGATATAAAATTACTTGCTTGTTTTTATGTGCGTGCACTGAAGGAAAGTGGAGAGAGAGTGGGCTGAGAACGCTGAAGGGAAATGAGGAAGAGAGAGTGGGGAGAAGATGCTGATTTATAAATTGACAATTGTACAGAATATTGTTTCTTTTTACTTTAATATAATAAGTTCAATATAAAACAATTCAAGGCTTGTGTGGATGGAATCAGGTGGTTTGTGGGGATGAGGACCGAGCTTACGGGGATTAGTCCAATAAAATGGTATTTTCATATTTCTCATTATTTGTTTTATTTTTATTTGTTAATTTGTAAAGTGGTGATTGTTATGTATCAGTTTTTCAAATTTACATCTACTGTCTTTATATTTTGCACAGTATTAGAGGACATGTATTACTGTTTTTGTGGTGTTGTGGTGTTGCATTGTATGCAGAGTCTGGTTTCTTGGCAGTTCAGTTTAACTTTTGTCTACATATTTCTATTTTTAGTATGTGATTATTCCATATTGGGCAAAGGTGTATCTGTGTGTATGAAAGGGACATGGCTTTCTGATAGCATCGACTGTACTGGATCAATTGACTGTGCAGGATCTGGTTTGTTTAGTTTTACAATGTATGTGTTGGTGTTGTAGTGCTCACTGCAGTATTTAAGATGCTGCCTTTTCCTCTTGTGCAATATGTAGATTGTTACTAAAAATCATATTTTTCATATAGATGGGGGGGTGTCAAAAAATGATGGGCCCCGGGTGTCACATATACTAGGTACGCCACTGCCCATAAGCCTTTACAAAATTAGTACACCAGAAAAGAAGAGACCACACTTGAATATATATATATATTTTTTTTCTTTATTTATTTATCAATTTTACATTTTAACAAAATAAAACATTTTGTACATAAAGATTGTATGATAACACAAGATTTAAAAAAAGAAAAGAAAGTTTATCCCCAATAACTTCTCTATTCAAACAATCTCAAGTCCTCATTTTGATCCAAGAATTTATGAGTGAATATTAAGGAAATTCAAAAAAATAAAACAAGATATATGGATGAAAAAGGTATCTAGTGACTGGATCAAGGAGCTTATATTCTATTAGGCTAGTCCGTTGTTCCTTCCTTTTCCAGACGTTTCAGCATCAAGAAAGTTGTAAGTTGGGCCGGTTCAAAAAACACATATTTATTATCATGATATCTTACTATACATTTACATGGAAAACACAAGAAGAAAATACCACCCAACTGAGCAACACCTGGTTTCAATAGAAGAAATTGTCATCTACGATTTTGAGTTTCTTTGCTAACATCTGGGAAAACTTGAATTTTCAAGCCTAGGAACTCCACGTATTTATTTTTAAAAAACACTTTTAATATCCATTCTTTCTCTGGCAATAATGCCACAGATAATAGAAGAGTTGCTGGTTTAGCCAAATCTTTATCGGATACTTCCAAAATTGCTGTTAAATCGAATTAAGGTTCCTGTTCGACCTGTTTCTGATCCTCCGCTTGCTGTTCCAATTTTTTAGAAGGCAAATAGTACACCCGAGTAAAGGGAGGTATTGAATCCTCGGAGATATTCAAAATTTCCATGAAGTACCTTTTTATCATTTCCCTTAGACTTATAGACGGGACTTTTGGAATGTTCAGCAAGCGCAGGTTATTGGCTCGATAGCTATTTTCCATTGTCTCCAATTTTCTTCTAATAATCTGATTGTCTTTTATTATTGTGGATTGAACTTGCTTAATTGTTGTCACTTTTTTTTTTCAATTTATCCTACTTTTACTTTCACATTGGAAATTTCTTGTTTATTTTCTTCTATTATTTGTTTCTGAGTTTTTAAATTCTTTTCACCTTCTTTAATCTGTTTAGTTAATGAGTTTCCCAGTTTGGAAAGTCCCATATTGAATCAAGAGTCACTTCAGCTGGTTTTTCAGGTTGAAAGGAAAGTTCATGTAAAATTGAAGTTGGCTCACCTTGACTGCCTTCTGTCTGCCGATCCTGGCTTTCTCCTCCTACTGGTTTTCTATCCGCTGGTACTGTCTCTGGACTTAAAAAATCCATCGAGACCTCTCCTAGCTGGCTCCCAGATGACTCAGCCTCTCGGTCGGGGAATGCTGCTGCTTCTGGCTCACTCCCTTCGTGTGGTGAGCTAGCACTCAGCGGCGGGGGAGGTGGATTCCTTTGGTCGGGGCTCAGAGTAGTTTCTAGCCCTTGGACTTCCAGGTCGGCATCACTCGGCGCCGCAGGGTCCAGCGGGCGAAATTGCAGGCTCCCTCTGAAGACGCTGCAAAAATTGCTCGATAATGGCGAGAGGGGGATTTTCGGAACGTTGCGAGGCTGCAACAGAGCTCCTACTCCGTCTCTTCGGCATCGTGGAAAAGCAGACAGAGGAATCAACACAAACGATCGATGATTCTTACAGCGTTTCTCCAGTCAGCAGGTACCTGACGCCATCTTGGATCCTCAAAAGCACACTTGAATACATGATAAGCACACTTAAATACATATCAAACCCCCTCTTTTGCAAAGGTGCGCTATGCTTTTTAGTGCGCGATAAATATTATCGCGTGCTAAACGCTAATGCGTGCTTGTTATCCTGTGGACGCGTTAGCGGTTAGCGCGCACGATGATTTAGCATGCGCTAAAACACTTAGCGCATTTTTGTAAAAGAGGGCCAAAGGAGTATAAAGAAATTAAAACCCCAAACTTTATGTTTAGGAACATATAACATGGGGCTTCATCCAGTCTCTTTCCCCACACCTGGCTTCAGCTGCAGAAGAAACCGCAGGATTCCCGCCTCCACCACAGCAACACAGCTCTCTGCAAGCTTGAGGCACATGGTGATGAAGTTCAGGTTCATCTTTGGTTTCAAGTTGTGTAAGACACGACACTGCAAGACAAACCTGAACGTCCAGTACTACATGGCTCAAGCTTCCAGAGAGCTGAGTCGTGGTGGGAATGCAGGAATCCCACTGTAAGCATCACAGGAATAGCCATAATAAACCACCTGGTGGAACAGATTCTGGCCTGAAGACAATAGGTTAGATAACCCTAATCTAGAGACTGAATATCGCCACTAAACAGATAACTAGTCCCACATTACAGATAAAATCTAACCAAATAGAGCAGTATTTTAGAAAGTACCAGTTTGTAGAAACTGGAATTGAGATGTCTAGGTTGGGATATAGTCTGTTCATAGTGAAATGGACATTTATGCCTAGTTACATGTAACAGGAACATCCATTTTAGAATTGTAAATCCCTAAAATGTGAATGGCCACAGAAAACACAATGTGCAAATAGACCGAGAGCAATAGGATATATGCGGTTTATTTAAATCCAGTACCCGCCATGGCCATATTTTGCCCTAAGGCTGCATCAGGGGTTTGAGATGCAGTATAGACATTAAAACTGTATAAATTATGAAAGAATACCAGAACAATAAATACAATAGAACTTCAAGCATGCACAGTCAATATCAATCAAATAAATGAATAATGATAATGAATTAGGTAAAGGAGTCCTTTTATTAAGGCGTGCTAACCGACTTGGCGTGTGCTAAATGCTAAGGTGCCAATAGAATATAATGGATGTCTTAGCATTTAGCGCGTGCTAATCTTTAGCGCATCCTAAATCGATTAGCGCGCCTTAATAAAAAAAAAAAAGATTTAATTAACATCATAAAACAAGACAGATACATAATTGTGATAAAGGAACATGCATAAGATTTTTATTATTCATTTATCTGATTGATATTGGCTGTAATCAAAATGTCTCGATGGTAAAAAAATAATAATAATAATGATAAAACCCTCTGATTCTCTTCAGTTTTCATAGAGTTCAAAAAATGTTAGTTGTTAAGCTGATACTTCTTGTTCAAATGTTAAATATTGATCGAAAAATGACCCTTAGGTCTCCTTTTACAAAGGTGCGTTAGGGCTTTAATGCGCGGAAGAGCGCGCGCTAGACCTTAACGCCAGCATTGAACTGGCATTAGTTCTAGAAGCATAGCGTGGGTTTAGCATGCGCTAAAATCCTGCGCACACTAAAAACGCTAGTGCGCCTTAGTAAAAGGAGCCCTTAGTATTTTCAACTTAGTTTCCAGTGGATAGACAATATTTTCTTCGTTGAAACTATTATAAAAGACAGAACTAAAGGGACTGGACGCAATTAAAAACTTTCCCCCTCATTTACAAAGCCCGATAGCGTGGGCCGCTGCGGTAACTGCCCTGAAGCCCATAGGGATTTAAAGGGCTTCGGGGCTTTTGCCACACGGAAGCTGCTAACATAGCTTTGTTAAAGGGGGGGGAGATTTGTTTTCTTAAGTATCAGTTTAAGGGTTCCTTTTACTAAGAGGCGCGTTAGCTATTTTAGCAGGTGCTAAATATTAGTGTAAGCTAAATGCTAACGTGTCCATAGACTATAATGAACACATTAGTGTTTTTAGCGCACACTAATAGTGTATGCTAAAATGGCTAGCGCACCTTAGTAAAAGGACCCCTAAGGGTTCCTTTTACAAAGGTGCGTTAGGGCCTTAACGCGCGGAATTGCGCGCCATGCACGCTAGCCACTTGAGAATGGACCATGAGACACCAGCACACTCATAAAGCTGCAGCTGCCAATTAAGCTGCTAGCTTTCACTCAAGGTGTGAAAAATAACAAAAACATGAAAAATGACGCTAACACAAGGTTCACCAAAATATTTAATTTTATTATTTCTATTTTTTCCTATCATGGACATCAAAAGGCTAGTTGCGTTAACGGGAGGTCGTTATAGTTGCCAAAATGCTGGCCTTCTGATAACGAACTCAGCTTGATACTTCGAAGCTCCTCAATATATACCTTTAGTCTAGTGTGACACCATTGGCCCGTGGGCCAACCAAAAACAGAGGTGGTCTTTAAAGTTAGACAAAGAAAATTCCTCTTATATGTTTAAAAGTTTCAGAAATCATATTTGTTTTGTTTACATTCATTTCTGAATATACATTAACATTTTATACCATATCCAATATTTTTTTGTCATTCTTAAAACTTATTTCAGACAATTTGTCTATGTGTCAGGCAAGATGCTGAAATGTTCTCAGCCTACTTTGAACAACTAAGTTTCATGTTACACCTAAAAAATTTTGGAAACTGGTCAGCTTTGGAGGAAAGGAGGGGCTGTCTCCCCCTCTCCCTGAGCTGACAGCTTCACACACAGTGTCTGACTCTAGTTATTTCCAGATGCTGCGCTCAGGCTTCCTTTGAATTTCTTTAGGTTGCAAATATATATATAATATGTTTTTCAAAACCAATTCTTTTGTTCAATACATATCCATACACCTAATCACTCACTTTCGGGGCCCCTTCATTCATTCAGACCATGTATTTTCATTCATATTTAATGCATGTTATATCTCACTTTGGGATACATAATCTAATATGTTCTTCCTAGCCAGCCTAAGGCACATCTGGTACCAATTAAAACCACAAGGCTTAGAAGTGGGAAACTCTGAACAAAAGGACACAGGCTAAACACAAAATGGAGTAATCAAACAGAAGAATACAGAAAGACAGAGAACAAAATGGAGTCCATGTATATCCTGATTTCCTCCATGATCTAGTTTAATAGCAAAGTACATAAAAAGAATATTATTATGCTTTCCCTTAATATTAATCTGTAGTATGTTTTTCTGGCCATGCCGTGATCAGCTGATGGCAAGTAGCAGTCTAGCTTCAGGATCCCCCTCAGCAAAGATAAGCAGCTGAAATGAAGATCAGGGTTTTCCAGCCTACATTTTGGCCATCTATCTTTACGATCAGGCGCGATTCTCTAACCAGCGCCGGCTAGAGAATGGGGGGATAAGGCATTTGAGTGTCAACTTAGACGCGATTCTGTATTGGACGCCGATGTGTGATTGACACACGATCAGTGGCCGCTTCTTATACAGCCGCCAAGACGCATCCTATACAGAACGAGGCCCCTAAGACATAGTGGCCAAAGATAGACTTAGCCAGCAACCTAATGAATATTAGTGGTGACTGGCTATGTCACGTGACATACCTGGTCGCTGACCAATCTGTTGACTGGGATATTCAGCAGGAGATACGAGTCAACTATCTCCCGTTGAATATCGTGTTTAGCCAACTAAATACATTAAATAAACATTCAAACCTGGTTTTGCTTTAGCTTATACTTGGAAAACTTGGAATAAGATGCCTCTAAATTATGTTTCTGGGGAAATTACCGACATAAGAATTTTGCTGTGCCTCGTATATTCTCTGTCATCACTGCCTCTTTAGAACACTGCTTGCACATTACTGTGTTAACTGCCATCCTAATCCGGTCATGCTGTAGGCCGAAATCCCTTGTGCTCAGTTTTTTTCTTCATAGAAATCAACCTTTCTCCTCCTCTTTCTTGCTACTTCTGCAGTGCTTTGGGCAATTCATCCCTCTACAGTACACACAGGAAATGATTGCTGCATTTCTTTCCCACTGATTACAGAAGTGCTTCCAGGATAATAGTTCCTAGGCCAGAGGTAGCCAATTCCAGTCCTCGAGAGCCGGAGCCAGGTCAGGTTTTCAGTATCTCCACAATGAATAGGTATGAAATGAATTTGCATGCACTGCCTCCTTGAGAGGCAAATCTATCTCAGGCATATTTATTGTGGAGATCCTGAAAACCTGACCTGGCTCTGGCTCTCGAGGACCGGAATTGCCTACCCCTGTCCTAGGCTAAAAAAAAAAAAAATTCAGGTACCAAGTACCTTGGGAAACTGATGCCAGGTAGAATTCTGACCTGTCCACTATATCTCAATGGACAGATCTTGAGGAATAATCATCTGTATTGCCTTGAGATACTAAAATGTTTAGCATAGTACATGATGCAGATAAAGACCTGCACTGTCCAACAAGGCAACCAGAGCCACACTTGCCACTCCGTGCTGGTTACACTCCTTCATGATCGCAAAATGGCATTACAAATAGAAGGGTTGGCAATTTGCCATAATGCCGGCTGCAGATAAGCAGTGATATATGATTTAATCTAGGAAGAGTGGTTTTATAATTTTGACTGTATGATAGTCACATTCATTATAAATACTCAATTAAACCAATTTGCCAACAATGTTGAAAACTGACATTTTATTCATCCTCCTCCCCTCTGAGATACACTCCACTACTACTTTTATAGTGCTGAAAGGAATACACGGCACTGTATGTTTTGACATTGAATAGACAGTCCCTTCTCAGAAGAGCTTACAATCACTCAGTTGCCACTCACTATCTCTCTCCACTTATCTCCCCTTATCTTTTGGCGTCCGTTAATTAATCTTTAACCCAATTTAGGATCTTTACACTTTAGTATCAGAAATAAAGAGTGAATGGCTCTTACATCCTATGTTGTGCAGAGAATCCCCATGTTTTTTTTATGTCTACAGACCCCAAATTGTGCCACCTAACAACTATAAAACGGGAGAAGGAATCATGCTAAAACCTTAGCATGGGATTCATTATTCATGGCTTTAAAGTCTGAAAAGTCTTTGATAAACAAAAATCAAGTAATTTGTCAGACTCAATCTTTTGACTATCTGTCTTAGAGGCTGTGCATCCAAATTTTGTATCTGTTCCAACTGAACAGCTAAATTAAACAAAATGCTAATTGATACTTGGCCTCTATGAAGAATGCATCAATCTTACTTTCTTCTTCAGCTGACATGGAATAAATGTGGAGCCCTGGGAGGAAAATAACAGGAATTTACTGCAAAGTGCTTTGAATTCTACAAACTCATTAAAACAAAAAAGTAATGCATGGTATATCAGACAGTCAATTAAGTGATTCAGTTGCATAATGTAAACTTTAGGAGTTCATCAAGCTCTTTGTGCTAGATAAAATTACTGGTTGTTGCAAAACAGTGTTTAAAACAAACCTCCCCTAACCTCTTCTGGTGACCTCTCAGTTAATCAGGTTCTCAAAACAGCCACAATAAATATGCATGAAATAAATTTCCATGTATTGAAAACTACTATGACTGCTTATAATTTCTATAGGCAACCCACTATATGCAAGTATACACTATAGGCTGCTTTTACTAAGCTGCGATAGTGTTTTTAGCGCACGCAGCATGTTAGCGTGGGCTAAAACCGCACTACGCAGTTAGAACTAATGCCAGCTGTAATTCAACGCACGCTAAGTGTGCGCTAATACCGCAGTTATCATGAAAGCCCAAATCACTGTGTGATCAATATGTTAGGTTTGGAACCCTCTAAATTAACTATTATTAACTGCCCTTTCTTAAGGATTCCTACATAATGACAAAAGTGGAATATTGTGAAGAATGGTCAAGGGTGTATGTTCGTAATTATATTTTCAAATCACTTCTATGTTTACATTAATAAACCCCAATTCTTTTTTCAGCAGAAGGGCTATATGCAGATGGATTATCAATGGCTTACCGATATAGATGGAACTTTAGATCTATAAAATACATGATAAAATACATGATTGTTTGAATTTTAACATGTTGTCAGTCAATGTCAATAAAACCAAATCAATGATTTTCCCAATTAAGAAAGGCTGTTGTCTACTCTCTCCCATTAAACTCAAATCTATCCCGGTACAGACAGTTCATACAATTAAGTTCTTAGGAATCACTTTTAATGACAATCTCATCTTTCACGAACATATAAGCTCAGTTCGAAAATGCTTCTGCCATCTAAGAATGATCCGTTCCTTAGCTAAACTTCTCGACCACTCTGCTTTAAATACTCTTATTCTCTGGTCATTTCCTGTTTGGTCTAGGGAAACACTTTATACCACGGAATCACCAGGAAAAAGTTAAGACGTCTACAGATAATCCAGAATACTACCGTTAAAATCATTTATAAGGCCAAGAAATTTGACCATGTAACTCCTCTTCTAATTAAAGCTCATTGGCTCTCTATTAATCATCGAGTTACATATAAAACACTATTGTTGACTTTTTAGACTAGAAAAACAGGTCAGCCAGAATTTATCAATAGACTTTTGATTCCATACACTTCATCACATACCCTTCAATCCTCTGAGCAAAACATATTAGCTATTCCGTCACTGAGTCATAGAAATATTTTCTTCTTCGTGGTTGCTCCCTCCCTTTGGAACTCAGTCCCGAACTCATTAAGAGAGACAACCACCCTTGAGAAATTCAAGTCCTCTCCTAAGACGTTGCTCTTTAAAGATGTTTTCCAAGTTTAACTGTCATAAGGATTTTTAAACTTTTCTTAGTCCATTTCTTTTGGACTTACATGTTTATTACCCCGCCCTCTTGTTCTTTCTCGGTTTCTTCTCTTTCCTTAAAATTATATTGTAGTTCTCCCTATTCCCTTTTGTACCTGTTGATCCAGTCTTAATATAATCTGTCTTGGTGTCCTGTGTGTTGTCCCTTTACGTTAATTGTTTTTAGTATACTATTTGTTTTACTCTAGTTTTTAGTGTATAACCACCTTGGATAAACTTTTTGGATAAACTTAGAAACTTAAAACTTGAATCATAGGGTTTTATTATTTGAAACTGTAGGGGCTTGTTTTTAAGGAAATTTGGAGCTTTGGAAGGCTAAGAAAAATATGGGTTTTTTGAAAATTATCTGCTAATTTACCCTCCTCCCTTTTATGAAGCCACATTAGGTGGTATTAGAATTCCTATAAGCGTCAGAGCTAATGCAACCGGTGATTTAAAAAGACTAACTAAACTTCTTAAAAGGGGGGGTTAGCTAGATGCTGTTAAATACTTCAAAATGTTCTACAAACTCTATAATAGGATAGACACCCCTTATGGTATGGATGGTGTGGTACGGATACCCCCTTATGGTATGGATCACATGAGGAAGAATCTATCAAAGTTTTGAAGAATAAAGAGGAAGAAATAGTGGCTGTATTAATAGCAGTTGTACAGGCTAAGCTAGAGGATAGCCTGTGTCTGTGAGTGGACTTTGAGGAAAAGCCAGGAATTTAAGAAAGGCTTCTTTTTCTTTTTGCCCTTTTTCTGTAAGGAGTTGAACAGCAGCATTGTTTAAAGCTAAAGTTAGAGCAGGCAGGGAAGGTAGGGCTGAGTCTTGAGCTAAGGAGGCTTATTAGCTGAGGGGAGTAAGAGCCTTAATGTTAGAGTTGAATTATAAGTTTCTTCCACAGCCTTCAGAACACCAAGATCCAGAATTCAGACGGAGGAGTCAAGGGTTCCAGTAGACCCTGCAACCAGAAGCAAGCCGGCCAACGCACAAGAGATACGTTTTTTTATTTGTGTGCACGCAGCTTAAGGTTTGATCATTTCAACAACAATCCATCCAAGTTTACAGTATCGAAAGCCCCAGAAGCATCTAATGAAATCATGTAATTTGAGATCTTTTGATCCAGGCCCTCTCTTAGTCTATCAACAACAGATGCTGTGAGCCTTCCAAAATCCAAATTAAAATGGGTCCAAATATCCTACCAACTGAACATGCACTTCCAACTGCTGTAAAACCTTCCCAATGAAGGGCACCACAGAAATCGGACGATAACTAGAACATTTTATTGTGCCTCATCCTCCATAGGGGAGTACTGCCTGAGATAGCGGCCTAGTAAGATACTTTGAATAAACAGGTAAAGTAAGGTAGTGCTCGCTCTGTGGAGGGTGGGGTTACTGTACCGTATATAAAGCTGGAGACTGTACCTTCAAAAAGATATAAACATGATGGAGTCTAGTAGCCACCTTTAGTAAAGTGATCAATAGTCTCCATCACAAAAATTATAGTGACAGACTCATAGATCATATGAATAGAGAGGCGATATGATAGACACATTTAAATATCTCAATGGCATAAATAATAGGAGGTGACCTTCAACTGAAAAAAAACAAAACAAAACTGGAATGAGAAGGCATAAGGGTCTTGGAAAGGGACTTGGGGGTAATGGTGGACATGACAATGAAGCCGTCGGCACAGTGTGCAGCGGCCACTAAGAGAGCGAATAGAATGCTTGGTATAATCAAAAAGGGTATTACAGCCAGAACGAAAGAAGTTATCCTGCCGTTGTATCGGGCGATGGTGCGCCCGCATTTGGAGTACTGCGTCCAATATTGGTCGCCGTATCTTAAGAAGGATATGGCGTTAGTCGAGAGGGTTCAAAGGAGAGCAACACGTCTGATAATAGGTATGGAAAACCTGTCATATTCTGAGAGATTGGAGAAGCTGGGTCTCTTTTCCCTGGAAAAGAGGAGACTTAGAGGGGATATAATAGAGACTTACAAGATCATGAAGGGCATAGAGAGAGTAGAGAGGGACAGATTCTTCGAACTTTCAAAAAATAAGAGAACAAGAGGGCATTCGGAAAAGTTGAAAGGGGACAGATTCAAAACAAATGCTAGGAAGTTCTTCTTTACCCAACGTGTGGTGGACACTGGAATGCGCTTCCAGAGGACGTTATAAGGCAGAATACGGTACTGGGGTTCAAGAAAGGATTGGACAAATTCCTACTGGAAATGGGGATAGAGGGGTATAGATAGAAGATTACTGCACAGGTCCTGGACCTGTTGGGCCGCCGCGTGAGCGGACTGCTGGGCACGATGGACCTCGGGTCTGACCCAGCAGAGGCATTTCTTATGTTCTTATGTTAAGTTAAAAGGAGATAGACTCTGAAGCAATCTAAGGTTTCTTGAACTAGCTTAGAATGCTACACAGACTTAAGTCCCCTGATAATTTATTTGCAGAAAGTAGGACCCACTACTGAGAAGGCCGTTGCCCTCTTATCTGCATAATGGATACCAATGGTTCCTGACTTTAACGATCAGCTAGGTTGATAATGCTGAATCACCCTGGACAGCTACTCTGGTAACCACCTATACACTATTCAATGAAGCATCAAAACCTTATGCTCAGTTCAGGATGATACCGGCAATAATCAAGTTTCACCAACACCATAGATTGGACCACCTGTCTAACATCATAAGCAGACAGCATTGGTTTCAAACAACCTAACAAATGAAGATGAAAAATGCAGACCGCTACCACTGATACTTGCTCCTGCATACCGAGCCTATAATCCAACATCACCCCTAACACGCTCATACAATTTTTCACTTGTAACACTACTGAACCAATCATCACTAACACTGGCCTTGGCTCCCTTCTGACATCACATCCTGGTCCCGAGACCAGGAAGTAATGTCAGAAGGGAGACAAGGCTGGCGTGAGCAGCAAGTGGAAGATGCTGCTCATGCCAACAAACATTTAACGAGGTATGTGAGGGGACAAAGAGAAAGAGAGGTGCTGGTGCCCGGGGTGGTCCACCAACCCCCTCCCCCACCCCACCCCAACACCCTTACTATGTCACTAGCATATTTTATACATTAATTTGTATGTTAATTGCCCAGCAGGCTGTAGTTAAAGGGACCCATTGTGGCTATAAAAATGTCATTCAATCTTTATGAAATATTAGAAACATAGAAACGTGGAGTATGACGACAGAAAAGGGCCGGCGGCCTAACAAGTCTGCCGACTCAAGAACCCTCCCTCTCCAAGTCCTCCCACAATAATTCTGCCCACTCAAGAGTCCTCCCACTCAAGAGTCCTCCCTCCCATGAGAATCCATCTTATAAGCATAACTGTAGCATCCACACTTGTTTATCCCATCGTCTCTTGAAGTCGAGCACACTACTGGCCTCGACCACCTGGCGTGGTAGACCATTGCATCGATCAATCACCCTTTCGGTGAAGAAGAATCTCCTGGTGTCTCCATGAAATCTTCCCCCTTTAAGTTTTAGCGGATGCCCTCTTCTTGCCGTGGGACCCTTAAGAGAAAAGATTTCTTCCTCCACTCCAATGCGGCCCGTGACGTATTTGAATGTTTCTATCATGTCTCCCCTTTCTCTGCGCTCTTCGAGAGAATATAAGCGCAGTCTTGTCAGACGTTCTTCATA
This sequence comes from Geotrypetes seraphini, assembly GCF_902459505.1. NCBI lineage: Eukaryota > Metazoa > Chordata > Amphibia > Gymnophiona > Dermophiidae > Geotrypetes > Geotrypetes seraphini. The sequence continues at coordinate 241,456,632 of NC_047088.1, forward strand.
TGGGAGATCTTTAAGTCCTGAGACCATCCTAGTAGCCATTCTCTGGATCGACTGTATTTTGGGCAGATGTTTTTCGATATTCCCATGTGCAACAGTTCTTCATAAGAACATAAAAATAGCCTTACTGGGTCAGATCAATGGTCCATCAAGCCAAGTAGCCATTTTCATGGTGGCCAATCCAGGTCACTAGTACCTGGCCAAAACCCAATGAGTAGCAACATTCCAGCATCTCAAAGAATAGCAAGATTCCAGAGCTGAGATTGTGATGCCTCATTCCACAGTGCCTCAGAGACAACCTCAACAATGATGTTACAATGGCTTAATTGTCCTATACTTGGCTCACGTAAGAACATAAGAATAGCCATACTGGCCCATCAAGCCCAGTAGCCCATTCTCATGGTGGCCAATCCATGTCACTAGTACCTGGCCAAAACCCAAAGAGTAGCAACATTCCATGCTACTGATCCAGGGCAAGCAGAGGCTTCCCCGTGTCTTAATAACAGACTATGTTCTTTTCCTCCAGGAATTGGTCCAAACCTTGCTTAAAACCAGCTATGCTATCCACTTTTACCACAACCTCTGGCAACACGTTCCAGAGTTAACTATTTTCCGAGTGAAAAAAAATGTATTTCCCTGTAATTTCATCGAGTGTCCCCTTGTCTTTGTAATTTTTGACAGAGTGAAAAATCGATCCTCTTGTACCCGTTCTACTCCACTCAGGATTTTGTAGACTTCAATCATATCTCCCCTCAGCCATCTCTTTTCCAAGCTTGAGAGCTCTAATCTTTTTAGTATTTCCTCATACGAGAGGAGTTCCATCCCTTTTATCATCTTGGTCGCTCTTCTTTGAACCTTTTCTAGTGCTTCTATATCTTTCTTGAGATAAGGAGACTAGAATTCATATATAATTTCTAAGTTCTGCAAAAAAAAAAAAAGAAGATATGTTTTAGTGACATTATCTACATACGTTGACATGAACAAGCAAATAAACTGATCCTGGACAGATTTGATGGGGACGGAAACAAGATATCACAAAGAGGAAAAATGTTATTATCATCAAGTGCTAAAGAAAGGTAGACAATCTAATTTATGGGCTTTCCTCCTAGGAGTGATATTTGCAATATAAAATCAGTTCAAAATGCTCTCACCATAAAATTGCAATGTTCTGTAGCAGATCATAAATAATGAAAGCCTCGGTGAGAGGATTAAATAAGATGACCATGGGAAAAAAAAATACTTTTAAAGATTGAGAATTCAAATAAATGTTCTTGGTGAATAAAACGGAGATTGCCAATAGGACTTGTCACCTAAATCTGCTTTCATTACTTTATAAGTCAGAGAAAATACATTAAGAGAGCCTTGGGTAAATGGTTATGCCTGAAAGAATATATTTTTGTGAGCTATTACTTTTGGATTCATTTCAGGTTTTTAATTTAATAAATATTGACCTTCATACTCAAAATATTTTTATTATGCCTACCGTTAAGAAGCTAACATTTATTTATGTATTCCAGCATAACCAAGAACTCGTGTATTTCTGTGAAGAATTAGAGTAATTTTGTCTAATTATTCACAGTAGTTTTCATCAATCAGGTTGGTGAACTGCTGTGCACTACAGAAATTATATCAACAAATCTGTGTTCTTTAAGTGAAAGGACCCTATATTAAATGTAAATAGTAAGTTTGAAAGTGTCAGTATAAGGGGAGAGTGTGGCGCAGTGGTTAAAGCTACAGCCTCAGCACCCTGAGGTTGTGGGTTCAAGCCCTGGCCAAGTCACTTAATCCCCCCCCCCCCATTGCCTCAGGTACATAGATAGATTGTGAGCCCACTGGGACAGACAGGGTAAAATGCTTGAGTACCTGGATAAATTCATGTAAACTGTTCTGAGCTCCCCTGGGAGAATGGCATAGAAAGTTGAATAAATACAAGTAAATAGTGTGAAAAGCTTCAGCCTCTGATAACCAGAGCAGGTATTGTGATGTCATAATGCCTCATTCCACCAATGCCTAAGATCCAACCTCATCAGTGATGTCACAATGGCTTGATTGCCCTACACTTGGATCACTTTTACTACATTTTGATTTCTAAAGTGGTGCAGTGGTTAAAGCTACAGCCTCAGCACCCTGAGGTTGTGGGTTCAAACCCACGCTGCTCCTTGTGACCCTGGGCAAGTCACTTAATCCCCTCATTGCCCCAGGTACGTTAGATAGATTGTGAGCCCACTGGGACAGACAGGGAAAAATGCTTGAGTACCTGAATAAATTAAAGTAAACCATTCTGAACTCTCCTGAGAGAACGGTATAGAAAATTGAATAAATAATAAAATGCAGTAGGAAACATTCCTTTAAATTACCACTCAGGCTCTCATTTATTGAAAATTATACTCTCAATATATATGCATATAAAATAATCTTTATTTTTTGTTCAATAATTTTTATTGGTATTTAAAGAAAAGTCATACATATGTAATCACAATACAATACAATACAACATAGGTCATATGTATGGAAAAAAAATAAACAATAAACAACCCCAAAACCAACCCCCCCCCCCACTAAACAAACAAACATTAACATCAAATTAGCGATTAAAATTGTTAATGATAATTGATACTTTCATAAATACATCAGAAAGGACAGTATGGATGTACACCTTTATCAGACAAATCATTATGGTTTAACAGGCGCGTGGCTATAAGATTCCAATGGCTCCCATATTGTAGTTTGATTACTCAATAGAGAGATAAGTTCCTTAGTAATCTGTGGCTAAATTGAAAAATAGTCCCATATTGTAGTAACATTTTTTTGAGCTTTGACGGCTCCTTTTACGAAGGCGCGCTAGTGTTTTTAGCGCATGCTATAGCGCGCGCTAGCCGAAAAACTACCGCCTGCTCAAGAGGAGGCGGTAGTGGCTAACGCGTGTGGCATTTTAGCTTGCGCTTTTCTGCGCGTTAAGGCCCTAACGCGCCTTCGTAAAAGGAGCCCTGAATCTCTCTGCAGCAACACGCTCATACTTGGAACTTATACAAGCAGTGTTCCACCAAGTTATGTATTCCACCCTAGAAATAATCTTTTCATCGATAATATTGACTGTCAAAGGGCGTGATTCATTACGCTGTTCAGTTGACAAGCAGGATTAAGTCAGGCACAGAAGTGTTGTCCCCAGACATAGACAGAAAGGATCAGTTCAGTAAAAATTCAGAACAGGTATAGCCCTTCCCGACAGTAGTAGACTCCTCGGCAACTCAGTTTTGTTTTTTTCCATTCTGCTCAACAGACCTGATCATTGAGAGGTTCCTTTCCCTCTCCGTCTCTTGATATTGTTTTAATCATTTTCTTTATTTCTTAAAAACAACCACCACACTGGCACATGCATAATCTTTGTGTTGAACCACATTCGTATCAACCAATAATAAACATAAACTAACCCTCCCCCCTTACAAGACTAGCATGGTTTTTAGCACCGGCCAATGAGGTAGCAGCTCCAACGCCCATAGAATCCCTATGAGCGTCGGAGCTGTTACCACCACAGCCGGCGCTAAAAAATGTGCTACAGTTTTGTACAAGGGAAGGGGGGGGGGTTTAAGTGACAAAACAAGGGCTGAAGCTTTGTTGCAAAACTTTAGAATTAAATCCAACAATTTCATATAAATTCATAACACAAATCAACAGCTCGGTATAGCTTAACATCATACCCCCCCCCCCCTCCACTTGGAGCTATTCAGTGTCAAACTAGCTCCCCTTCTGTACAAATTATCCATGATGTCAACAATCCCGATTTCCCAGCAGGACCTGTGATGTCGCAGGGTCCTATCTCCACCCATAACGGTTTCACACATTGCAGACCATGGCATCCTCAATTTTAGCCTCACTGAGTTAATAAAATTTCTTCAATCGATTATTTTGTCCTCATTGGACTATTGTAGTTTCTTATTCTCAGGAATTTCTCGTAATTTTATGAAAAAATTTTAATTGTTACAGAATACTGCAGGAAGATTGCCTTTTTTTTTTTTTTATTAGGGCTGTATATTGATTAGAATTTTTAATTGCATAATTAATCACAATTCAAAATTTTAATCACTTGATTAATTGGCCCCCTGTACAGTGCAATATAGAGATAGCAGATGTAAATTCTCAAAATTGACATATTTCAATAAAATAATGTATCTTACCTTTGTTGTCTTGTGACTTTCTTTCCAATCTTCTCATTTCCTGACTCTCAGCACAATTCTGTGTGGCACTAGCATATCGCCGGGGGATGGGGGCAGAGGTACCAGCAGCTCGCTGGAGGGGGGGGGATGGTGGGCAGCAGCAGTACTAGTAGCTCTCTGTGTGGAGGGAGACCAGTTATTTCAAAGTTGAAGGTGGTCAGGTGGAGCATGACCATTAAGTAGGGCTGGTTTTAGGCCTCCTGGAGACCAGGGTAAAAATTAAGGAGGGAGACCCCCAAATTCTTCTCCTGGCCCTCCCCAATTTCCCCACCAACCAAAGCCTTTCCAATCCCGTATCACTCTCTCCTTCCCCATAACCCCTGGGTCCAACATCTTTCCCTTTTTCTTCCCAAATGTCCTCCCATCCAGCATATCTCAGTTCCTCCTCCTTCCCTCCCTCCCCACCACACCCCAGGGCCATCATTTCTGCCTTCCTCATCCCAAATACCCTCCCATCCTGCATCTCTCCTTTCTTCCTCCTCCTCCTTCCAGGAATGTTAGGGGGTTCAAGCAAGGCAGCTTGCGGGGGGGGTTGTGGGCAGGATATCCTTCTCCTCTTCCCCCCCCCCACACTCAGCCTGAAGCTCCCCTGTTGCTCACACAATACACACAAAAAAGCTGGTGGTAAAAAAAGACCTCCATCCCATTGATCCCCCTCCTCCTAAAGGCCCCCAACCTGGTCATACAGTCCCCCAATTCCCCATATCTTTTTTAGAAGACCTGGAAGGAGGGATGCTCAATGCTCAGTTCCTCCTGCTGGCAGGCCCGCCTCTTCAAAATGGCAGGACTTCCCCTTCCCAGTGCATCCTGGGATGCATTGAGAGGGGCCTAAGGCCCTGATTGGCTCAGGCACCTAAAATCCCTCCAAGTGCATCTCAAAATTCACCGGGCATGGACTTAATGTCCTGATTGGCTTGGGTGTCTAAGTACCCTCCCAGGGGAGAGACCTTAGGCACCTGAGCCAATCAGGGCCTTAGGCCCCTCCTAGTGCATCCCATGCATCCCTGGCCACCATTTTCAAGAGATGGGTCTGTTGAATCTTCTAAAAAATGTATGTGGGGATGGGTTGGGAGGTCATGCGGCCAGACTGGGGGGAGTCTTGAGGCAGGAAGGAATGGGAATCCCTTCTGCCCATTCAATTTAAAGGTGGGGGAGGGGAGGTTGTCAGGAGGTTCGGGGCGGCATGGTCCAGTGGGGGGATGTTGGCGGCTGGGCACGGTGGGAGGGTTATCCGGAGGGTTCAGGGTTAGGAGAGGAATCAGGGGCTCTCCCTGCTGACTGAGTTGATCCAACAGGGGAATCCCCAATCAGATGAGCTGGCAGGGAGAGCAGCGGATGCCAGGCATTTTTTTTTGTAATGGGCGGCACAGTTCTTCCTCCCTTTTACCGGCAGTTCTCTGCACAATAGTGTGCATATAATTTGCATGCTTTTGTGCTGAACATTGCTAGTAAAAAAGAAAAAAAAATCGCTTACCCCATGGTATTTTTTTACCTGTGGTGTAGGAGCTTCGAGCATCAAGGCCCGCGTTAATCATGTTAAACTTTGTCAAACTGCATTGGCTCCCTGTATTTTGACAAAATAAATTGCAGAGGTAAGTTTCCAAATATTTGTAGCTATAGAGGATTCTTTGTATAGTAAAACACTCTTCATTTTTCCTCTTTCAAAACACAAAACACATTTATTGTTTTCAAAGTTTTTATTAATTCCAATTGTGCACTAATGAACACTTACTCACACACTTTCACCATCATTCCTTTTTCATACACCAATTAACCATTCAATGTCTTCAGCTCATATAATGATTGAGTTTACATTTTCTTCATTAGGACCCCTGAGGAAGACAGTGTTGATCGAAACACGGACCGTGTCAGGTCCCATATTGCTATAAGTGGTTTATTTGTACGCAACAGTTTGTTTATTTGTTCATACTAAGGGCTCCTTTTACTAAGTGCACGCGGGAAATTACCGCCTGCTACGCTTCTAGAACTAACGCCAGCTCAATACTGGCGCGAGGCAAGGTAGGGCGTGCTATTCCGCGCGTTAAAGCCCTAATGCGGCTTAGTAAATGGAGCCCTCAATTTTGCCTGCATCTTGTATACCCGTCTGCCGTCCTTTCCTTTGTCCTTGGCTTATCGCTCTTCACTGCAGTTCTGTTGGATCTTCTTTTTTGTCGTAGCCATAGAAAATGCCAAATTCTAAATGGTTTCTCTTTTGTAAAAATATTGCCTAAACTCTTCTCTTTATATATCAGAACAAATACTAGCAAAACGACCACCGCAGCGGGTATTTATGTATAACAAATTTTATTGAAAGAATCAAATAATCAGTACAATAGGATAATACAAAAATACATTCAATACAATAAGAATTACAATAATATTTCATACAAATTTAAATCATTCTTTCAAATTTAATTTCCATATGAATTAATTCAATCTTATCTACACCCCCCCCTTAATTCCATCCCCCACCCACTATCTTCCCCTAAATGAAATCTCTCACCCTGGATGAAAATTGACAAAAATAAAGAATTAATACGTTAGAACATTCAGCACCAGTCACTGTCAAACTAATACGGGGGTTGTACTGTAGGTGGCTTCAGCAGTTTTCTCTGTTAATTATAAAACTGGCAGGGTTTCTAATTATTGAGAGTTAGATTAAGTTCCAGTTTGCTTGCCCAATTTTGATTTATGATGTGAAACCATGGCAAACATTTGATATCATACAGATCATACTGCACAAATCAATAACATTAAATCAAGCCCATCAAAGTCCAAGACAATATTTTGTTGCCTTGATTTTGCTGTTTCTCTTTTGCTTAATTAAAATTTTTAGTCTAATTAATGTATCTGTCATCTCTACCGCTGAATCAACCACAGTATGCCTGCTAGTCTTGCATGAATTAATTTCTTCCCAAATACTTTTTTGCACAAGAGGAAATAATAAAACATGGACGTACTCATAGTTTATATGACCAGATGAGATGAAAGAGGTCTGGAGAAGAAATTGCTTAGAACTTACTTGATTCAAGATTCTTTATTTTTGATATACCGTCTATACAAATACATGTCTAGACGGTGTACATTATAAAAAAAATTATAAAAAAATTAAAGGAAGCAAATAAAAATGGTAGTTTATCAAATGTTAAAAATACTGGACAAATTTAAATTAACATAAGACAAAAGGATAGTAGGGGAGGGAGAGGCTGTTTAAAATATATTGAAGTAAAATTAATGAAAAAGGACGGTAAGGGGTCTTTTTATCATGCTGCGGTAGGGGTTTAATGTGCGTAATGCCGTACATTAAACCGCCTGCCGCTCTAGCCGCTAACGCCTGCTTTGAGCAGGCATTAGTTTTTTAGCCGGCCGTGGGAGTTTGCGCGTGATGAAATTTCCGGCTTGATAAAAGGACCCCTAAATGGGGAGTGGTAAGAACAATAGGAGGGGATCACTTCAGAGGAAGTGTTAGATATTTCAAAACTATATATGAATCAGGAAGTTACTTGCCTATTAAAAATCAGATGGGTAAATGGAGGAAGGTAACATATTATCATTTTTCTTGTAACTGGGGAGCTAACAACTTGAAGGTTCTTAAGGACCATAAATAATTCATTAAAGCAAACATTCAGAATGGCTATGCTTTTGATGTTTCCCTTACACTGAGGGCTCCTTTTACTAAGGTGCGCTCGCGGTTTTGGCGCACCCTATGCGCGCGCTACAATGCCACGCACGCTAAGTGCTAACGCCTCCATAGAGCTTGCATTAGCACTTTTCATTTAGGGGATTTGCACGCGCTAATCTTTAGCGTGCACTAAAAACACAAGCGCACCTTAGTAAAAGGAGCCCTGAATCTATGGACGTTTGAATGCTGGGTTTTTTCCCCCCCAATTCCAGGCTGTAGCTACAGATACAACATATGTGATGGAGAAAGTCAAATGATCTTTATTCTAACTTTAAAAAAAAATTATCAGTAATAACTACAAACACCTTTTGAAATAGCTTTTTCTTTTTGTTCAATGGTGTAAAAAGGAGAAGAAAATGGCTTGATTGTTCCATATGAAGGTTAACAGCAGGCTATTAAGAGTAAGGGGAAAAAAAGATTTTGTTTAATAAACATGTTTGATAAGAAAAAAAAATGTGGCAAATTTATCCGTGCTTATGGATGAAAATGCTTTAAGTCAAAACGTGTGATCATACTATTTGCAATTTAGAAATAATTTGCAAACTTGGAAAAGAGACGGCGGAGGGGAGATATGATTGAAGTCTACAAAATCCTGAGTGGAGTACAACGGGTACAAGTGGATCGATTTTTCACTCCGTCAAAAATTACAAAGACTAGGAGACACTTGATGAAGTTACAGGGAAATACTTTTAAAACCAATAGGAGCAAATTTTTTTTCACTCAGAGAATAGTTAAGCTCTGGAACGCGTTGCCAAAGGATGGGGTAAGAGCGGATAGCGTAGCTGGTTTTAAGAAAGGTTTGGACAAGTCCATAGTCTGTTATTGAGAAAGACATGGCGGAAGCCACTGCTTGCCCTGTATTGGTAGCATGGAATATTGCTACACCTTGGGTTTTGGCCTGGATTGGCCACCGTGAGAACGGGCTACTGGGCTTGATGGACCATTGGTCTGACCCAGTAAGGCTATTCTTATGTTCTTAACCTATGTTAAGCCTTATTTTCTCTGGATCATAAGATCGGATACAATCGATAATAGTGGTGGGCCAATTGACAATAGTGTTCATGATGCAATCAAATTTTAGAGCTATGCATTCATATCTAAGTGATACGGAAAATGCAATGAAAACAGGCAGTTAGAACAAGCTCCGAACCACCTAGGGAGGAGCGATGACAAATCGGCCGAAGCCTTGGGGGCCAATCGGCTAGGCGCAGGGGGGGGGGGGAAGGGGGGTAGGATAGATTAGGGTGAGCGGAGGGGAGGTCGCCCCTTTCGATCCGGCTTCACATGAGGCGGACGCGGCTTCCCTCCCGCTCACCCTCGACTGCACAGGCCGGCAGCAACGGGCTTTGCCGTCGTCTTCGCTTGCAGGGATTTGGGTGGCTGGTCGCCACGGAGGGAGGTTCTCTCTCTGGCTCTGTGCATTGGAGTGGGCGGAGTGCGGCCGTGTCTTGGTGGCCCCGACGGCCCAGGCGTTGCCAGTGGACCGGCGGGTGGGGGCGCTGGGGGCCTCGGCGGGGATGGGCCGCTGCACGGGCGGCCTGGGCGCGTGGCCGGGAGCTCCCGTCTGCGGCTCCTTTTCGCCGAGTGTCCTCTCTTGCTGCGTGCGCTCTCTCCGTCCGGGTGCGCGCACGGGGCGGACGCGACTTCCTTCCCGCTCACTCTCAAAAAAAAAAAAAAAAAAAAAAAAAAAAAAAAAAATAAGGCATTGGGTTCCTCACCTCGTTTGTTGCCCTCTCTGGCTCTGTGCCTTGCGGTGGGCGGGGGGACGGCCGCGGCTTCGGGGTCCCAGCGGCCCGGGCGCTGTGAGGGGACCTGCGGGTGTGAGCGCTGGGGGCTGCTGCACGGGCAGCGTTGCGGGCCCGTCTGTGCCGCGAGGGGGGGATTTGCCTCTGTTGCCGGGGGCGCCGGGAGCGGCAGCCAACTGCTCGTCCCGACGCGGCCGGTTTTAGCTGCGCGGCCCATCTCCTGCTGCGGCGAGGCGGCGGTCCCTGGCGCCATCCCTCCCGCGATGCGTGGCTATCTTCCTTCCCCTCCCTGAACAATCCGGCGGTGGGGAAAGGGGGGATAGGGGTCTCCTGCCACGCGGGGCCCATTGCAGCAGCGTCCTTCCCCTCCCTAAGCACTCCGGCGGTGGGGGAAGGGGATTGGGGTCGCTGCCTCCCAGCTGCCATGCTCCCACCCCGAACCAGGCATCATGGCAGCCTGCGGCCGCACTGGGCCGCGTGGCATCCCGACTACGGCCGGCCGCTAACGGTTGCTGTCCGTGCCCTGGGCCCATGGCTGGGGCGTTGTACGCGGCGGTATGGCCCGACGGGGGCCCATTGCGGATCGGGTGTGGTTCGGAGCTTAAAAGCAATTGGAAGAGGGGTCCTTTTATTTGGTGCATCAGTATTTCTTAGTTACTCGTGCTGATTATAGCATAGTACCATTTTCAAAAAAAAAAATTTTCTCCATGATGAACTGAACAGAATTAGGAGAAAAATAATGTTTCTATGTTCAAATGTTTAATTTTCTTCATTTCTCTTTCTGTGTTCTCTTCTTCAGTATAAACTATGCAGGAATCATACTTCTTAACAGAGCTCCAGTGTCTTAATTACCCCAAATAAAGAACGTATAATCTAATCATTAATCAGATTTAACAAAAATGCTAATTAACCCAAACATGACTAATGTTATTAAACTGAAACTGTTACAGCCACCGTGTGGCTTGAAACTTCCTCAGAAAGGGACAGAGCTTCAATTGAACTAATTTCAGTTCATCCTTACCCTGATTACTTCCTACAAACTAATACGAGGGCGAATCAAAAATTAAAGGCAATTGTTAAATTACGCAAGAACCGGAACATATGTACTCGCACGTTGCCTGTCGGATTGTTTATCCACGCTCGGTGTAGCACTCGGAGTTTAGTCATGTGGCAGCCGCGAGGTCAGAAACATAGGCGCTCCTTTGCAAGATTACACCATCGAAGAACAGCGTACAGTAGTGCGCTTTTCTTTGGACAGAGGGAGTAAAACCTGTGGAAATGCACCATTGGATATTGACTCAGTCTGGACGTAACACCAGGAATCTACCTGTGTCCGACGAGGCAGATGACGGTTGACCGCTTTGGGCACCCGCCCAGGGTCTCAGTGGCAGCCATGAGCTGTTCCTCCAGGAACTTGTCCTAATTTTCTTTTAACTATAGAAAAGTGCATTTGCATTTCTACCTGGGTCCGACGAGGCAGATGGCGGGTGACCGCTCCGGGCACCCGGGAGGCTGCCAGCCACGGCCACATGTCTCGGCACGGCCATCGCTGCGGTTTCTGCAGGGAGGGATCGACAAATTTAATTATCTTGACAATTCCCTGCATTCGGATTCCCCTATTGCTATCTGAGTGTAATTCTCTGCATTCTGTGCTTTCCTTATTGCTACCTGAGTCTACTTCTCGGCTGCAATGTGCTGGGCAAAATATAAGACCTTGCCTTCAGGGCTGTGCTAGATGAGGAAGTTATGCTTCACGGGTTATTTCGAGTCTTCCCATCTATCCAATCAGCTAATTTTAATGATCCGATAATTCTTATCCTTGGGATGAGAAATATTAAAAGCATTTATCTTTCCAGTTATTCCAATTAATGAGACAGCGATGACACTGGACTCATCACATTTCTTCATTCAATGAATTTTCTTTAACTATAAATTTCTTATTTCCGGGAATTATCTTTAGTGATAAATTTCTTATTTCCGAGAATTTAACTAGAACTTGCAATAGGGAATAGCTGTGGCAACTGGATTTGACTGCCGACAACCTACAAATGTACTGTTTTTTCCTTATTAATTTCTGCTATATAACTTTACCTCATAAAACAAGGAAGACACTAGTTGGAGGCCGCTCTGTTTTCCTTTGACATGACATGCTGATATACAATCATGTTCCACTCTCCTTATGCCGGTACTTACTGTATCATTCTATAAGTATTTCTCGACAGCACAAGTCACGATCCATGCCGCCGTGCCGAAGAAGCCACCAGCACCAAAGAGGCGCTACCACCGCGGCTTCTACGGCCGCACATCTCAGCTGGAGCTCAGCACCGCCCGCAATTTTAACCCCACTAAGCTAGAGGGCAAATGAGATAGTCCAATTGCTTAGCCTAGGATAGGATCTCCCGAGATTGGGGCAGCATCCACTCGGCGGGAACTTCGATTCACAGGTCCTGCCCTTAGACTTCGATTCATGGATCCGATGTATACTACTGTACAACACTGGCTTCATTCGAGAGCACAGAGACCACATCAGCTGACCTCTGGAATCCTGTACAAGCAGCGGCAATGCGATAATCAGCATCTGGGAGGTAAGTCCGATACATGAAGGGACATGGCTTTATCGGCCCTTACATTGGGGTGTACAACACAACAATAAATTAATATAAATTCACAAATCATTTTAATTTACCTTAAAGGGCCTACTATCGCTTTATCCATTTAACGACTTACATAAGACCTTCATTAAGAAGGTTTACGTTACCTCAACAGCATAGTTTGATATCTACACACTGATCCAGATATTTTACATTGGAGCCTCTGTGCATTGCTAGGCTCATCAGTACATTGGATACGCTCCTCGGTAATTCTCTGTGCATAGCTAGGCTCATCAGTACATTGGATATGCTCCTCTGATATGCTCCCCTGTACATCGCTAGGCTCATCAGTACATTGGTTATGCTCCCTTGTGCATTGGCGAAGCTTATCAGTACAGGGGATATCAGTACATGCTCATCGGTACATTGCCTAGGCTTATCAGTACATTGGATAGGCTGCTAGACTTATCCGTACATTGAATGCTCCTCTATACATCGTCTAAGTTCATCAGTATATGGGATATGCTCCTCTAGGTTCATCAGTACATTGGATATGCTCCTCTGTACATTGGCTAGGTTCGTCAGTACATTGGATATGCTCCTCTGTATCAGGACATCGGGTATGCTCCTCTGTACATTGGCTAGGCTCATCAGTACATGGGATATGCTCCTCGGTACATTGGCTAGGCTTATCAGTACAGGGGATATGCTCCTCGGTACATTGGCTAGGCTTATCAGTACATTGTACTCTGGATCCTCTGTACATCGCTAGGCTCATCAGTACATTAGATATACTCCTCTGTACATTTGCTAGGCTCCCCTGTACATTAGGTAGGCAGCACATTGGATACGCTCCCCCGTACATTGGCTAGGCTTATCAGTACATTGGATATGCTCCTCTATCAGTACATTGGATATCCTCCTCTGTACATTGGCTAGGCCACATTGCATGTGCTCCTCGGTATCAGTACATTGGATATACTCCTCGGTATATGCTCCTCTATCAGTACATTGGATATGCTCCTCTGTACATTGGCTAAGCTTATCAGTACATTGGAGGTGCTCCTCTGTATCGGTACATTGGATATGCTCCTCTGTACATTGCCTAGGCTTATCAGCGCATTGCAGGTGCTCCTCTGTACATTGGCTAAGCTTATCAGTACATGGGATGTGCTCCTCTGTATCGGTACACTAGATATACTCCTCTGTACATTGGCTAGGCTTATCAGTACATTGGATACGCTCCTCTGTACATTGGCTAGGCTTATCAGCGCATTGCATGTGCTAGGCTTATCAGTACATCGAATAGGCTCCTCTGTGCATTGGATACGCTCCTCTGTACATTGGCTAGGCTTATCAGCACATTGCATGTGCTCCTCGGTACATTGGCTAGGCTTATCAGCACATTGCATGTGCTCCTCGGTACATTGGCAACGCTTATCAGCACATTGCATGTGCTCCTCGGTACATCAGCACATTTATCAGCACATGGCATGTGCTCCTCGGTACATTGGCAACGCTTATCAGCACATTGCATGTGCTCCGCGGTACATCGGCAACGCTTATCAGCACATTGCATGTGCTCCTCGGTACATCAGCACATTGCATGTGCTCCTCTGTACAGTAGCAATGCTTATCAGCACATGGCATGTGCTCCTTGGTACATTGGCAACGCTTATCAGCACATTGCACGTGCTCCTCGGTACATCAGCACATTGCATGTGCTCCGCTGTACAGTGGCAACGCTTATCAGCACATGGCATGTGCTCCTCGGTACATTGGCAACGCTTATCAGCACATCGCAAATGCTCTACATTGGCTTATTACAGCAGAGGCTTCCACGGCCTCAACTGCAGCGGCAGCTTCTACGGCAGCACAATATCAGCAATATACAACAGCAGAGGCTTCCACGGCCTCAACTGCAGCGGCAGCTTCTACGCACAATATCAGCAATATACAACAGCAGAGGCTTCCACGGCCTCAACTGCAGCGGCAGCTTCTACGGCAGCACAATATCAGCAATATACAACAGCAGAGGCTTCCACGGCCTCAACTGCAGCGGCAGCTTCTACGGCAGCACAATATCAGCAATATACAACAGCAGAGGCTTCCACGGCCTCAACTGCAGCGCCAGCTTCTACGGCAGCACAATATCAGCAATACAACATCAGCGGCTCTAACAGCAGGGGCTTCCACGGCCACCGGTACATTGGCAACGCTTATCAGCACATTGCATGTGCTCCTTGGTACATCAGCAACGCTTATCAGCACATTGCATGCTCGGTACATCAGCACATTGCATGTGCTCCGCTGTACAGTGGCAACGCTTATCAACGCTTATCAGCATATCGCAAATGCTCTACATTGGCTTATTACAGCAGAGGCTTCCACGGCCTCAACTGCAGCGGCAGCTTCTACGGCAGCACAATATCAGCAACTGCAGCGCCAGCTTCTACGGCAGCACAATATCAGCAATACAACATCAGCGGCTCTAACAGCAGGGGCTTCCACGGCCACCGGTACATTGGCAACGCTTATCAGCACATTGCATGTGCTCCTTGGTACATCAGCAACGCTTATCAGCACATTGCATGCTCGGTACATCAGCACATTGCATGTGCTCCGCTGTACAGTGGCAACGCTTATCAACGCTTATCAGCATATCGCAAATGCTCTACATTGGCTTATTACAGCAGAGGCTTCCACGGCCTCAACTGCAGCGGCAGCTTCTACGGCAGCACAATATCAGCAATATACAACATCAGCGGCTCTAACAGCAGGGGCTTCCACGGCCACCGGTACATTGGCAACGCTTATCAGCACATTGCATGTGCTCCTCGGTACATTGGCAATGCTTATCAGCACATTGCATGTGCTCCTCGGTACATTGGCAACGCTTATCAGCACATCGCATGTGCTCTACATTGGCTAGGCTTATCAGTACATAGCATGTCCTCCTCGGTACATTTGCTAGGCTCCTACATTGGCTAGGCTCATCAGTACAGGGCCATATATATATGGTGGGTTGCATACATAACTTGAGTAAGCGGAGACAATGAAGTTATATCAGTTGATGAAGTTTTGCAAATATCAGTTGATGAAACCCGTGCAGTGGGTTGAGTATATTTCATTACACTGAGGCGATTCAGTACGAAAAGTTATCAGTACCTTTGCATACCCATGCAGTGGGTAGCATATAGGCCGCAGCTACAGCACTTGGGGGGAACCCGCGATAAGCGAGGTTTCGCTATCCCGGGTAGTGGAGGGTAAGCACAGCATATGAGTCAACGACATACACCTTTACATTGCTTAGGAAATTGGGCATGTCACCTTGCTTGGACGGCAGGGAGGCCAGGCCCTGATCTTCACAGCAACGTACTGCTGATGAGAGGACACATCCTTGAACGGGATAGGTCCAGCGAGCAGGGGAAGCTGTTACGGCAACTCAGATTCGGAGAGGATGAAGAGGCATATGCTGTGCACCTGATCATGTGGTGGTCATACCTGATTGGTTATTCTGCTCAATGGATGACAGTTGTGATGTAATAGTGCTGTTATGGCTGCGGCCTAATAAATTCCACACTAGTTGAAAACGCTTGTGTAGTGTCTTTGTTTTCCGGACCAAGGGGTAGAGCACCAAGTGCTGAGTGCACGATTTGAGAACAAGCTCCGAACCACCTAGGGAGGAGCGATGACAAATCGGCCGAAGCCTTGGGGGCCAATCGGCTAGGCGCAGGGGGGGGGGGGGAAGGGGGGTAGGATAGATTAGGGTGAGCGGAGGGGAGGTCGCCCCTTTCGATCCGGCTTCACATGAGGCGGACGCGGCTTCCCTCCCGCCCACCCTCTACTTCTGTCGCAGCCAGACTGGAAAGGAGGGTAAGCACAGCATATGAGTCAACGACATACACCTTTACATTGCTTAGGAAATTGGGCATGTCACCTTGCTTGGACGGCAGGGAGGCCAGGCCCTGATCTTCACAGCAACGTACTGCTGATGAGAGGACACATCCTTGAACGGGATAGGTCCAGCGAGCAGGGGAAGCTGTTACGGCAACTCAGATTCGGAGAGGATGAAGAGGCATATGCTGTGCACCTGATCATGTGGTGGTCATACCTGATTGGTTATTCTGCTCAATGGATGACAGTTGTGATGTAATAGTGCTGTTATGGCTGCGGCCTAATAAATTCCACACTAGTTGAAAACGCTTGTGTAGTGTCTTTGTTTTCCGGACCAAGGGGTAGAGCACCAAGTGCTGAGTGCACGATTTGTCATTTTGGGTCATTTTTCAAATGATATGAACTAAAAGCACCAACAAAATATTATTTTCATTTCACTTTTTTGTTTCTTTCATTTGATATTGCAGTCTTTCACCTCATAAAAGTCCAGGGAAAGAGAACCGTGGAGACCAACGGGGAAAGGCGAAGGACCAATCCCTTGCAAGCAGATATCGCTAGCTAGTCCCAGCTTGTCTAAAAATAAATTGTGAAATCAGCCATGTGTTAAGGATTTCACAAGGATACTAGTTGAGAGGAGCTCCTTCCTTATCAGACCAGAGAAAAGAAGATTTTTTTTTGTTTGTTTAAAGAGAGAGGCTCAGTGTACTCTCAATTTTGTGTTGCTGTCCAATATATACTGCTTCTGGAGCTGTCTATGCCTCTTTGAGCGCAGGACTCAAGAGGCAGGCAGATCTACGAAGTCTCCACATGGGGTTGAGACGATGGTGCAGGAATGGGGGATTTCGATTTGTTACAAATCGTGCACTCAGCACTTGCTGCTCTACCCCCCTTACCGTCAATCACGAGGCAATGGCAATACTCAAGTGTTCGTCAACCATTGTGGAATTTATTCTGGCCACAGCCATAACTGCACAATACAACAAAGCATGAATCATAATCAACTGAGCAG